>NC_088392.1:74311500-74617000 GCF_037993035.2 Macaca fascicularis | reverse complement strand
TTAATTTTTATGCACAGTACTTCTTAATTTAGTGTCACCTTCAGTTAAAATTTTTATCATGCCGGGAAACCACCTCAGTGACATGTGCTTACATCTATCTGATTCCTTTGTCACTTGGTCTGTCATTTTCCTTGACATCATGTTACCACACAGTGAAATTGAACTGGGTGGAAATTTAAAAATAAACTTGCAGATGTATTTTTACTTTCATAAGCAAAAGGAAAAAGAGTATCTGATTTTAAAGAACCTTTTAATTCTCAGAATGACATGATTAATTACCCAATTTAGTAAAAACATTGACAATGTACCAAAAGATCAGTTACAGGTCTTTAAATCAGTTCTATCCATTACTATAAAATTCTTCAAGGTTAATGTATAGGTCTGATTTTACTGAACTGGGAAATAATTATGTGAGAATTCAATGATTTTTTCTAAATTCTTCAAGAAAAATTACATATGAAATGCTTAATTTTGTAGCAACTACAGCACTGATTTCCAAAGGTACTATATTATTTGATGCATTCTAAGGATTTTATTAAGTGCGACATTCTAAATTGCATAAATTGCCAAGGTTGTAGGAACTGTATCCTTATGAGGAAAGCAGATACGGCTTTGGTTTATTTCTGTGTGAGAAGAGCAGTACATTGATTAAGGAGAAGCTGAAATGATGAAAGCTGGTAATTTTAAGTCACCTTGAGAACCAAACTCAGAGTAAAATATAAACAAAGAAAATTCATTCTCTTTGAAAAGTTACAAATACTGCAATTATACATTATTTTAAAATGATACCATTTTATTACAAGATTAGTCTACGGTCAATACTGAAAATTTAGACAATAATAAAGAAGCATTTAAAAATAAATAAAAACCACTCATAATCCCGTAATCCAACTACTATGTTATATGCCTTCAATCTGTGTCTTTTTTGTTTTTTTCCACGTATATACCTATAAATTTTTTCATGGGTAGAATCAGACAGAATATACAGATTTTTTTTGTCATTTGTCTTTCAATAAACTATAAAATAGTTTCCCGTGTTGTTAAAAATTCCCGAGTTACATTGAGCACATATTATATTCTTTGGTCCATAAATTTTAATACTGTTGTGTCTTTGGTCTGGATTCTATGTTAGTTAGAAATGACTCTTAGTCCTGTATTTTCCCTTGGCTTCTTCTTTGTCTCACATTAATAGTGCCAAACAAAATTCATGGCTGTGCATGTGGCTGTTGAAAAATTATTTGTCTGTTCTATTTTTAGCCTTACATGGTATTTTATTTAGGTATGCTTTTTGTGAAAAGTATATCTGTAACTGTCTTAAAAAGAAGGCCAGGCACAGTGGCTCACGTGTAATTCCAACACTTTGGGAGGCCAAGGCAGGAGGATTGCTTGAGCCCAGCAGTTCAAGACCAGCCTCGACAGCATAGTAAGACCTCATCTCTGCAAAAAATAAATAACATTAGTGGGGTGTGGTGGTGTGTGCCTGTAGTCCTAGCTACTCAGCAGGCTGAGGGGGAGGATCACCGAAGCCCAGGAGGTCGACGCTGCAGTGAGCCAAGATCACGTCACTATACTCCAGCCTGGGTAACAGAATGAGAACCTGTCTCCAAAAGAACAAAACAGAACAAAAATTATTTTATTAACAAAAATATTTTTTAAAAAGAAAGAAAATCCCATCCAATAACCTTTCCCTGTTGATGAGAGAGTTTAACCTATTTGCAATTTTTGTTAAAAGTACAACATAAACTGTATATATGCCAACTTGCTTTATGCCTTAAATATTTTGTATCTTTTGTTGTGTTCTTGCTGCTAGTGGTAGGACAAAGGAGGGGTCCTTCCTTCCTTCCTTCCTTCCTTCCTTCCTTCCTTCCTTCCTTCCTTCCTTCCTTTTCCACATGTTGTTAATAACTTCTAGTTTAGAAGTAAGGGCATCTATCCACCCAAATGTTTTCCATTATTCTATTGGTTATTCTAATTTTTTTTTCAGATGCATTTCTAAACCTACATTTACTTACTTATCAAAGTCGTTAGAGAACATTAATCTTTGGCTTTCTTTTGGGAAAGAGGAAATGCTAAATATTTATCTTTTTCTTTTCCTAATTCAGTATATCTAGTTGTGTTCATTAGATTTGAGGATACATACCTCACTCTTTTTTCCTTCCATTTTTAAAATGATAGAGATCAACTCGTGGAAAGAAAAGAAAAAAAAAAAGGACCCAAATGAATTTTGCTATTTAAAATTTAAATCTACCATGCACCTTTACTGATTCCAGTGGTAATCTCTTATCCTTTCCAGCCTCAATTTCCTCCTTATTTCTTTACTTAATTTCCTTTATTCCTTGTTCTAGCACACTTCAAGAGTTGTTTTGATTTGTCTAGGTGCCTTCATATTACATTTAAAATCTTTGCATGTAAGAAAACGCATTTCACCCTTGAAAGCAATTTGATGGGAGACAGGTGTTTAAGCCCAGACCTTTTTCTTTCAGAGCTCTGTCCTGTTGCTTGCTATCATCTTCTAGTTTTTACCATGATAACAAAGTCTCCTGCTACCATGTATTGATAGTATACTGCATGTATTGGTGTGTATACTGTATATGTAATTTAAAATGCCCCTATATATGTCTATATATAGTTTTCTTTTCATTAAATTTACCTCTAATACTGTTTCTTCAGTTTGAGGCTAACGTCCTCCTTTGTACGAGAGCATTTTTTTCTCTGAGTATTTTTTCAACATCTATGTCTATTCAAGATACATTTTCTCTAGAATTTCTATCAAATGACATTGGATCCTCTACATCTATCCCTTGTGACTCTCATCTTTTCTCTCATCATTTTCCATTCTTCATCCTGTCCCTCTGAGTACTAGGAAAATCACTTCAATGAATGTTCTAAATTGCTAATTTGATCTCTCATCCCTCCACTGAGATGTTTTCATGTGGTGACTGCCTTATGCCTCCTGGGCAGCTTTCCTGGCCTCTGTTCTTACCATCTTCATCAGCATTTACCAGCCTGATGTGGGCCTTCCTTACACCTGGAATGATGGCAGTTACAAAGTCTTTACCCCAAGGAGTTCATACACTGGTTGATCCTAACACATAAACATCCCAGGAATGGAAACTGTCATTTCTTCACTGATTTTTTTCAAAGTGAAAACAGTTTCAAGTGGGCCTAGCCCTTAACTAAAAGTAACTTAAGAATAACCCTTGTAATGCCAGATAGTAGGACAAAGGACAAATTCACATAATCTCTGGGCCTTGGTTTCTTTATCTGCTAAACAAGATGATTGGATTAGGTGATTTCTTACTTCGTTTTTAGTTAAAATATCTGTGATATTCGTATTAGTCTGTTCTCATGCTGCTAATAAAGACATACCCAAGACTGAATAATTTGTAAAGAAAAAGAGGTTTAATGGACTCAGTTCCACATGGCTGGGGAGGCCTCACAATCATGGTGGAAGACAAAGGAGTAGCAAAGACACATCTTACATGGTGGCTGGCAAGAGAGCATGTGCAGGGTAACAACCCTTTATGAAACCATCAGATCTCATGAGAATTATTCACTATCATAAGAACAGCACAGGAAAGACCTGCCCCCATGATTCAGTTTCCTCCTATCTGGTCCCTCCCATGATATGTGGGGATTATGGGAGCTGCAATTCAAGATTAGATTGGGTGGGGAAACAGCCAAACCTTATCAATATTGTTTAAGAGATACATCACAACATAATTCTCTAAGATCAACAGCATACTGCCTAGACAGGACTTTTTCCAGTTGCAAGAAACTTATTCATATGTGCATTTCACTGTTTAATAAAATGTGAATATCATGAGTCCAGGATCTGTATTCCAAATGTAAGGCCCATAATTGCAAAGCTATTGCTAGCAGCAGGAACTGGGTTAGAATAACCCCCTTTCCTAAAGATGCCTTAAGAATCAAGATTAATGACTGTTCCATTGTCTACTAGGCACAGGAAAAAAAGAAAATACAATCTTTTAATTAACATGCTGTGATTTCTTGGAATTACTGAAATTGTTTAAGAATGTATCCTAGTTAATCTGAATACATGGAAAACTGTAATGTGAATTAAATTTGATTATTTTTTTCTAAGAAATAACATTCCTAAGTTTAGGAAGTTTATCACTTTCTATAGTTTCATGGTTATAGACTATGATAACAAAGTCTCCTGCTACCATGTATTGATAGTATATTGCAGTATACTATAAACCTATAAGTTAGATTTAAAGATACAATTGTCATGGAGATTCTGTTTTCTTAAATTTTTGGATAAATACCATTCTTTAAAGACAATGGCTATAATTCAAAGAGATAACATGGCCATGGCCAGTCTTCCTTTTATGAATGAGGATAAGGTTGTGTATTAGTCCATTTTCATGCTGCTGATAAAGACATACCCAAGACTGTGCAATTTACAAAAGAAAGAGGGTTTAATTGGACTTACAGTTCCACATGACTGGGGAGGCCTTACAATCATGGTGGAAGGCAAGGAGGAGCAAGTCATGTCTTACATGGATGGTGGCAGGCAAAAAGAGAGGTTGTGCAGGGAAACTCCCTCTTATGTTACCATCAGATCTCATGAGACTTATTCACTCTCATGAGAACAGCATGGTAAAGACCTGCTCCCATGATTCAATTAGCTTCCACTGGGTCCCTCCCACAACACGTGGGAATTCAAGATGAGATTTGGGTGGGGACACAACCAAATCATATCAAGTTGATAGTACAACTTATTTTTGGAAGTTACTTGTAGTGTAGACAATAGGATGGGCAAAATTTGATTCAAAGTTTGAATGTTGATGTTTTTTCCTTTGGAAAGTGTCTATTGTACAAGTTAATAATAACAATCATAATAATATGCTATATTTGTGTATCATTTAACCACTAACAGAATGTTTTCACATATATTATTTAATACACAGAGCAGCCCTATGATGTAAGTTTTATTATTTCTACTTTATGAATTTAAAAAGTGAGCCTTGAACAGATAGCGTCTTCCCATCACTGCACAACTCATAAGTGGTAGAGCTGATTTTAAATTAAATGTCTTATAACTACTCATCTGATACTCTTTCTCCTATTCCCAGATGTATATTCAGAACTGGAGTGGTAGTTGAAATTATGCCTCTCACTTATAGATTAGGAAGATTTTAGGTCAGAAAGGGAAATTGATCCTAAATGACACACAAACCTACTACCTCTGGATAATCAGCTGTTAAGGAAACTGTTAAGAACAGTTTTCTCACGTGAGACAAGGCCAAGACATAATGATCCTCAGAGTTCTTTTCAAACCATGAACTTTTGATTCGCAACTCCAAAATACATACACACACACACACACACACACACACACACACACACACACGGGGAAACAATGGTAGTTGTTAGAATTTATTTAAAAAAATAAAGAAGCAACAGCTACCTTAATGTCTGCTTCCCCTTTGGTGTGTAAGGCTATGAAAGTGCTCCTTGTAAGACATGAAATATCAATAAGAAACTTGCAAATCAGCAATCTGGAATAAAAGCTTTAGTTATGAAAATATTAAGCTGGGTATGATGATTTTAATTATCCCTTTGTCTCATTCTCATTTTGATGATATGATAATTATAGCATCATATTCCAATTTCTGTTATTATAATTCAGTGCCTGCACATGTCAGATTTCATATTCACTTGCCTATCTTTATGTGGGGCCAGATGGAAGAGGTGCATCGCCTATTTATAAGAACTAGTTGTGATTACTGAAATTTCTTAATTTATTCTTGATAGCAGTAGCTGGGGTGGAGGGTGATTTAGGATTGCGTTAGAAATGCCAGGGCAAAAAACCAAAGTAAATAATGTGGTACTGTGCATCTGTAAATGATCATGGTGCTTACTAAAATAAATAGAGTGGCATTGACCTCAGTTATAATAGTACATGCTGCAGAAAGTTCAAGAATGAATGGACAACAGATAATTCTGTGTGTAATTAATGGAGACTTGACCTTGGGGCTTTTTTATAGAATGTTGTAAACATCAATTATGTAGTAAATGCCAAAAATAACTTCAAGAAATATAGCAATCCTATTCCTAGTCATATGTCCAAGAAGTATGTGCGTCAGCTCACTAAAAGACATGTACCAGAATGTTCGTAGCAGCGCTATTTATAATAGCTCCTACCTGAATCTACCCAAGCACCCATCAACAGTGCATAAATAAATTATGTCCCATTCACACAGTGGGACGCTGTACTGCATTGAGAATGAGTGGCTCTATCTACACACAACCTGGATGAAGCTCACAGGTGTAAAGCTCATTGAAAGAAGCTGAACACTAATAGGAAATACTGAATGACACCATTCATGCAAGGTACAGAAGCAAGACACATGGGTCTTTTAAGTATTAAGAGTCAGCCTTGTGGTTACCCCTACAGGGAGTGACTGGAAGAGGAGGCGTGGAGGGGCCTCTGGGTTTATGTTCTGTTTTCTGACCTGGTGGTTGTTCTAGGAGCATGGTCAGTTGTGAAGAAGATCACCTACATTCTGGGCACTCTATATTAAGTTCTACTTCAATTTTTAAAAGCTTTTCAAACAAAAATGACCTCAAGAAAATCAGAGTAGCCTTCCTAACATTACTCACAAGTTTCTCCACAAGCCGGCCCTTGCAGCCCAGGCAACAGTCTGATGTATTAGGTTAGTAATGCCAAGCTGGGAGGGGCCATCCAGTCTTCCTTCCCTTTCCATAGCCACCTCATGACACTCCAGAGGAAACAGTGATGACCGGTGTAAAGGCCGTTAGCAAGCAGGCCCCAGGCCCCTGGGCTTGTAGACTGCCTTGGGAGGCATGTGGCCAGTTCCGAGACTGACCTGGGAGGACCAAGCGTCGCACAGTTTTAGTGAGGTTGAAAACACATCTGTGCTGTTTCAGGCCCTCAGTGGTGTTTCACAGTCCGTAGGACTCAGCTTGGGCTTCAGTCTGCTTTGCACGTCTCTGTCATGGATTGAAAGTGAACTAATAGAACAGAGTGAAATGTTTAAATTTCCCTGAATTAGGAATTGGGAGATGTTGCTTTTCAGCCTCGTGTTCTGGAGGCATGTTACCCAGTTGTTGGTCTGTTTTTGCTTCCTTTATGCTTAGCTTTTAGTCTTCTGACTACTCATCTGATACTCTTTCTCAAATTCCCAGACATATATGCAGAACTAGGCTAGAGAAATGATGTTTCTTTCTGTGAGACAACAGGTCTTGCAGAGAGACATATCAGACATATCAGAAAAAATCCTGTTCTTTTCCCTCAAATTAAACCTGGGACACATAGGCCTCCACATACATGAGAGAGCTGTGGTCTTCTATCAAATGGTGTTCCTTAGGCCTGGCTTCTTTACTGTTTAAACTAGATTACAAAATAGATCATACAAATCTTCGGGGGAATAAAATAGCAGATATCCCTATTTTGAGTATTTCCTGAACAGTGATCCATACGCATTCAAGCCTAACACGCTGCCTCTTTCTCTCATCCCTACCACCCACACGTTTATCTAAGAATTCTTTGCTGCTAATTCACAAACACTAAAAAAGACTTTTTAAAAAGGATTAAAAACCATGTTGTGTTAAGCAGCAGACTGATGTTACATCCTGGGCACGAGGAAAATCTCTGCGTTATACTGTGCCCGGCATTTAGGTGCCATCTGCAATTGGTCAGCTGTTTGCATTTTCAGGTTCCTTTTGACTGTGGCTCCAAACAGCTCCTAATTTTTGTTCGCAGAGGTAAGTGCTAAGGATTTTAGTACAGTGTTCCTGGCTGTCATATTTCTGAAAAATCAAGTCAGCAGCTGGTGGCAAATAAACCAGTGCTCTCTCTTTCACTACCTGTGACTTGGCATAATTGTAATGGTTAATAACTGGTGGAAATTCGGGGATGAGCTGGCTGTGAGCCACCCAGCCAAAGTGGAGCTCAGCCTTGCAAAGGAAGCTCTTTGAAGGGAGGAATACTGTTCTAGTCCAAAAAAACAAAACAAAGCAAAACAAAAAAAAAACCTGTGCCAAATCTATTAGAAAGTTCTGGCTAAATTGAAGTATGTGATTTTTACCTTGATGTGAGCATTTGGGCCAAAGGATCAAAGTACTGTTTTTCTATAATATATGCAAACACACTGCAAGCCCCTGAAAGAATAAAACATTTAATGTTCATTTAGTTAACCCCTTTTGTTGTTACTTACCAGTGTTTTAAAATAAGGTCGCATAAGTAGTTAATAAAATGTTTATGTTGTGTTTTTAGGGGTTTCTTCTGAGTAGAAGAGCTAGCTAGGTACTTTAGAGAAAAACACCGTAGAAACTTAAGATTGGTGAAAAAGTAAAAGAGTTTGCATTAATATCTTCAATAAAAATACGTGCTTAAGTCTTCAGCAAAACTATATCACCTGGAAATGGTTTATGTTCCCTTCTTTTCTCAGAGTTTTTGTTCTTTCACTGACCAAGCGTGTATTGAATGTCCTTAGGCATCCAGCACTGTGCTAAGTGTAAGATCTATCTCTGTATCTGGAAGCTCAGTCAGGGAAGGAGATGAGTGATACCTAGAAAGTTAATTCAGTGATGCAGAAAGGTATGTTTTGAGAGCCATAGGTGGTCATGTGAGCATCTCTGTATCCAGTTGAGGGATTTCCAGAAAAGCTTCTGGGAAAAGGTGGTATCTTTGACGAGTCCTTAAGGATGAGTAAGATTTAACCAAACAAAGGGGGATAGGAGGGATATTCCAGCAAAAGGGAGTAGCTGAGACAGAGCAAGTGTGTGTGTGTGTGTGTGTGTGTGTGTGTGTGTGTGTGTGTATGTGTTTGAGAGACAGAGAGAGAGAGTTTGCATGTAGTTTCAAATACCTGGAGCTTGGGGTTGGGTGGTGATAATGGGGCATGGGGAAGAGGACACAGATGGGGCAGAGGAGGTGACAGGAGCCTCTACAACTTGGTTCTGAGCCTTTGTAACCTTTTACCCTCAGAGATCAGAGGTTGGGAGCACGGCCTGAGTATGTTCAGCCTGGCTGTGTTCTCAGGCACCTGAACCTGTGGTTGATGGGTGGCCTTCATGGCACATTTGATGTAGTAAACATAAGGGCTGGCATTTCCATCTTGTGTTATTAATACAGAGAATTGGAAATTCTTGCTGTGAGTTTATTCAGCATTAGTCCAATATGTGAATATCAAGAATATGTCATTACTAACCATGACATTGTGGTTTTATTGTTAATGATCCACTAAGAATGTTTTCTTAATACTTCAAATATTGGGTTTCTGTTATGTGTCAAGATTTTGACATAGGACACTGTACTTATCACCACAAACGTTTTACAACGGGTCTTATCTCCAATTCTTTAGATGAGGAAACTGGTTCAGAGGGATCAGCTATCTTGCTGGTTCCTAGTAAGTAGCAGACTCATCATTTGAACTTACATTCTTTAACTCCACCAGTTTCACAGCTTTTCCCATCCTCCTGCCCTCCTACCAAAGATGGGATGCTGATGGCTGCCTGAGGGAATTATCCACTCAAATTAGTTGCTGTTGGCAGCTTAGAGCCATGTTCTGTGGCTCTGCTCGGGCCTCAGTTCTCTCTGGGAAGTCTCTTAACTTCCCTTACAGTAGCTATTTTGTAGAATTTCTGTGTTCTTTCCCTTTCCCACTTCACAAGACAGACCTCAGCTCCCACTTTGCTGAAAAAATAATTGCCATCCAATCATGACTCTCTCGTCCTGGCAGGACAAAAACAAGCCTTCCTTCTGTTTCATGCCAGTCTCTGACCTCACCCCGCCTTTGTCAGTCACCTGTCTATAAATTAGTCCCGCTTATTGACCCTCAGTCTCTTCGTTTCTAAGGGAATCTTCCACAAGATCTAAACATCTCTGAGTATATTTATCCAAAGGAAAACTATGCAGCCATGCAAAGGAATAAACTGCAGCCAGACACAACAACGTGCATGGATCTCACAAACATCACGTTGTGTGAAAAATACTGTAACACCAAAATAATACATATAGTGTAATGCAAAGGATAAGAAATTCTGGAACCCACAAAACTAAGCAGTGTTGCATAGGGATACATGCGTAGATGGTAATAGTATGAATGAAAGCACAGAAGTGACCGAGCAAAGGTCAACACAGGGTTTGAAAGGCACATGGGGGTTTTGTAAGACTGGAAATAGTTTCTTGACCATGATTCTGGCTACACAGGTATTTGCTTTATAATTATGTTATAAACAGCATACATATGTATTATGCCTTTTAATATGGGATATATCCAGCAAAAAATAAAAATTTAATCATCCCCAAATCTCTAAAAAACAAACAATTTTTTTCTAATTCAAGATAACTTTTGTGCCTGGGCATGGTGACTCACGCCTGTAATCCCAGCACTTTGGAAGGCCGAGGCGGGTGGATCACCTGAAGTCAGGAATTTGAGACCAGCCTGACCAACAGGGCAAAACCCCGTCTCCACTAAAAATACAAAAATTAGCTGGGCGTGGTGATGCACGCCAGTAATCCTAGATAATTGGGAGGCTGAGGCAGGAGCATCGCTTGAACGCAGGAGGCGGAGGTTGCCGTGAGCTGAGATCATGCCACTGCACTCCAGCCTGGGCTAAAGAGTGAGACTCTGTCTCAAAACAACAACAACAACAACATAACACATCCTAGAGGGACAGAGGGATGGCCTGTCCTCCCATTCCCATGCCCCCAGCACTTCTTGGAGCCCTGTCACGTGACTCTGGTTACAGTGCCACTCCTAGCTCTGGCCAGGTCACCTTGAGCCTCCTTGTTGCTGAACCCTGTGGTCCTTTTAAAACCGCTTTATGTCCTGCTCTTCTGCGACACTATTGGTGTTGATTTTGCTCCAGTTTCACTACCACTTTAGCTGTTACAGCATCTCTGTCCTGGTTTCCAGGATCTTGCCTTCTCTTGTCCTTCTCTCTTGCTCCTCAGTCTGCCTTGTCCCACTGGACCCACTGCCAAGATGCTGTTGCTCAGCGTTCTTCCTGGTCCTCCTCTCTGCCCACCCCATGCAGAGGTTCCTCACACTGGCTGTGCATGGGATCACAAGCACCACACCGAGCAAACAGAGGCCTGGGCCCCACCTCCGAGGGCATCTGACTGTATTGACTTGGGGTGGAGCCCAGATACAGAGGTTGCTTTAAAGTTCTCTGGGTGGCTCTAATGTGCACAGGTCTGAAGACCACTTTGTGGCCACGCTTACTCTAAAGTTCTCTGAGCGATTCTAATGCTCATGAAGGATGAAGACCACTTCCTGCCATGCTTACTCTGTAAACCCTCCTTGAGTCTTCCCATGGTTTCATTTTGACCATGGCTGCAGATACATTTAAATGTGCATGGCTTCTGATAGACACCTCTGCCACAGGCTGCCTTGAACAGAGACCCATGTATTGAACTGCCCAATGAGCATCGCCTTGTAGGGAGTTGCTGGCTTCTCATATTCAAAGTCGAACTCATTCCCTCCACCCAAATGGGTGGGGTGGGTATAATCATGTGTCCAGTTATGAAGCTTGTAAAGTGAGATGTCATTCTTAACCCATTCCCTCTCTCACCCCTGATGGTGAATCATCCAGTCTTGTCAGTAGATTCTGATTATGACTAAATTCTTCCAGATTTACCTCTTTGTCGCCATATGTACCAGTGATGTAGTTCACGCCCGTTCTCCTGAATCACTCAGCACCCTCCTCACTGGGCCACCAGATTGTTTACCTCACTGCAGTTAGACCAGTCACTCCCAAGTGTGAATCTCCCTGTCCCACCGCTCTGCTTTAAGCACCTCCCAGTGTCTCTGCCCATTTCTCAAACAACCATCCAAACAGCTTATAAGGCCCGTTGACACTGTAGCTGCACTTAAGCTCTGGCATGTGCTACACGCCATGTCCTTCAAATGAGCTGGCTTCTCTGGCTGGTGAAGAGCCTGTCACTGTCCCAATCTCACTGACACTTCACTTCGTGAACCCCACCCATTATAACACAACATACACATCAGTTATCAGGTTTCCATGGCTGCTCCTCTGCTGCGTTCTGTGTGACCTCCTTTGTTTCCTAAAGCACTGTGTCTCCACCCCCAAGTGAACCTGCACCACCTTTGCGGGTATCCTTTGACTCATCCTCCTCCAACACTGAAGGCAGCAGTATGTAGTGACCATAACTGGGTCCTGCATCCTCACAGAGTGCCTGGCACACCTGTGGATGGAAACCACTAAGAGAGCTTTCGTAAGCTTTTTTGAAAAATAGATTTGAGAATCCTAATATTCAGAAACAAATAAGGGAAGAAAGGTTTCAGATAAATCAAATGGCAGATACTGAGCAAGGAGTGATGCAATTCTGGAAATGCAATTTTGCTTCACTGATATTCTTGACTGATTATTTATTCTGGAAACATTGGTTGAAATATTGCTGTGTCCAAGGCACTATGACAGAATCTGCAAGAAATGATAAAGGGATTATTCATACTATCAAGGAGCTTGTATAGTTATGTTGAAAGTATACAAAATATATGAATACAGATGACTTAATACAAAAGAGCAAATCATGAGTATTTTAGGAGAAGCACAGAAAAAGATACCCAGGGTTTTAGTACTAAGGAGGGAGAGGTTAATTTGAAGTGGAGTAGTGACAGAAAGCTTCCTAGAGGAAGTGATGGTCACTGTGGCATATTAGTGGAGTCGGCCAACTGCATTAAATAAGAAGGTGGCAGGGAAGGGCTGTTTATTGGCAGAAGGGAGGCCTGGCCCTGCTCTTATCTCCTTCAAGTTCCTTCAGTGAGGCTGTTGGCACACACAGGAGCATGGGCATACTTCTCCCTGCTTTACTCACTGTCATCTGAAATATGTATTTTACACATTAATCTTATTTTATGTAGATGTCTGTGTGTGTGTGTCTGTGTGTTGTGTGTGTGTGTGTGTGAGTGTGTGTGTGTGTGTGTGTATGTGTAGCTCACCATGGTATCTCCAATGCCTACAACAGTTCTTTGCATCTAGTAAGTGTTCAATTAATATTTTTGGAAGAAAGCAAAAGGAGGAAGGAAGGGAGGGAAGGATTTCATTTGGATTAGGTCTTAATCTCCAGGTAGGTAGACTGTGGAGAAACATCAGTGATGACATTATATTCCATATGGAGGACAATTCCAAACATTGTGCAAGTGTATATTGGAACAACTTAAAACACTGTGTTTCATTATTAGTGTTACTGGGCGTTCAGTATCCAGTGTTTGAAAAAGTAAGTATAGCCATGAACTCAAGTTATCTTTGAGTTGTTCATTATTAGTAGGACATGAAAAGAAAAGCACCCTAAGAGTGGAGTAGAGGAAGGCAGCAGGTTAGTGATCTTGAATCAGGTGAATCGGTAAATAACGTTTGAGAAAACTTCTTCCATTCTCCATTGTCTGCATTTACCAAATAAAGCAAAATGAACACTTAGAGGGTTCAAAGGAGCCTACAGGAGGCACTGTCACATCATTCCGTGTAATCTTTCAGCATTTTGGAAGTGAAGTGTTATATTAATACAAGTTGCTATTTTTTGATTTTTATTTGCTTTTTTTTTTTTGCCGACACTTGCCTCCAATTAATATATGTGTCACAGTTTACAGAACTTTATCAGGTTTGTTATACAATGTAGCATTTTGAAACTATTTTGAATAGACCTTCTGTTGCAGTCTTTGTTATCCTCTATATCACAGCTTCTGAAAACAGAAGATACGATTCCCATTTCCATGAATGAATGTGTTAGTCTTTAATACTAATCAGATACAAGTTAGTTGTATACAACACATGAAGACTAATCTTTGTTTTTCCCAAGACTCCAGTCCATCTTCTTTGTTTTTGTTATCAGTATATCCAGTTTCATATTTTCTTGTAATGTTATCATCCCTGAAATTGCTTTTTGGGAATCACTGAGTGAAAGATGCAGTATACAAACAAATGGGATTAAATATGGAAGACAGATGATACGCGCTCTGTTCTGCGACGTGCCAGGGAGTTAACCAGGCACAGCTCATTAACGCTAATGGAAAAATTCATCACTTACCATGTGCATTCCCGGACACTATAGAGGCAATTTCTCCCTCTACTTTGCTGTATAATTTGATTAATTCTAAATGTTCTAAGAACTGACAAGAAGCTATTGTATCAATCATGCATCTTAAAGATTATCTTTCATTCATTTAACTTTGAATTCCATTGAGGAGAGACTTCCTCTCCAAAAGCCAGTTTCTTTTTTTTTATAAATATAGCTATGACATCCTAAACACTAGATTCTTCTTTAAACTTCCAAAGAATGAGTCGTATATATCTGCCATATTTTAAATGTAACGTACACTTTTATTGCATTTTAAGTATTGCTGGAGATTCAGACAAAAAGTGGGTATTCTCCATTTCAGGTTTAGAGTCTGAATACGGAGCAGAGATTTTAAAATAGGGACATCCTGCGCTTATCCAGAGATTAGTTATTTGCAGATCTGTGTACACAGAGCAAAGCGGAGACGTAGGGAGGAAGCCGGAAGAGGCCTCTGTGCAGTCAAAGAACACGCGCAGCATCTTTGTGCCTTCCTTGCAGGCTCCAGTTGTGATGCACTCAATTTGAATACTTCAAAAGACATGCTTACCTGCTTTCCTAGTCAGTCAGCGTGACGTGCCGATGCAGCAAAGGGAGAGGTTTCACTGGAAGGTAGACTAACTATGGAGAAAAGATGTGATCCTCAGCTGTCAAAGAATGTAATGCTAGGATGAATTCCTTTTAAAAATAGGTTTAAAAGGCTATAATTTTAGAGACGGAACAGGACTGTTTTGACAGTGACTTGAGGTCATTAGTTCAGTTACACATTGATGTGTGTGCATGTGTGTGTGTGTGTTTGCAGTAGTCAGGAAATTGCTTAGCCTTGTTAAGCAAGTGGGCATCTCTACTAGTTAGTTGTCTATTTTCACCTCATAAAATTTATTTAGGAAAGATAAATACTGAATGAGTTCACTTTATAGGATCTAAAAACGTTGAACTCATAGAAGCAGACGGTAGAAAGGTGGTTACCGGGGACTGGGTGGGGCTGCGGAGATGGTGGTTACCGGGGACTGGGTGGGGCTGCGGAGATGGTGGTTACCGGGGACTGGGTGGGGTTGCGGAGATGGTGGTTACCGGGGACTGGGTGGGGCTGCGGAGATGGTGGTTACCGGGGACTGGGTGGGGCTGCGGAGATGGTGGTTACCGGGGACTGGGTGGGGTTGCGGAGATGGTGGTTACCGGGGACTGGGTGGGGTTGCGGAGATGGTGGTTACCGGGGACTGGGTGGGGCTGCGGAGATGGTGGTTACAGGGGACTGGGTGGGGCTGCGGAGATGGTGGTTACCGGGGACTGGGTGGGGCTGCGGAGATGTTGGCACAAAGTTTCAGTTACAGGAATAAGTCAAGGAGGTCTATTGCACAGCATGTTGACTATAGTTAATAACGACGTGTTGTATTCTTGAAAATTGCTAAGAGAGTAGATTTTAATTGTTATTACCATAAAAAAAGTATGAGAGGTAATACATATGTTAATTAGCTAGATTGAGTCATTCTCCAATGTATCCATATTGGAAGACATCATATTGTGCACAGTAAATATGTATGTATATACATCTATATAATTTTGTCAATTATAAATAAATAAAATGTGTTCCAGCGCTCAGAAGAGAAGGGCAGACACTCAGTAGTTCACACAGCGGGGAGACTGAGCAGACACCCTCTGCAGCGGGCTGTTTCTTGTCTTCTGTCTCTCTCGTTCACATTTTCAGCTTCCTCTTGGATTCTCCATCTCTAGTGACAGGGAAAGGCCATCTGCCATGGAACCTCAATATGCAGGTGATTTCATGGGCTGAAGTGGGGTTCTTAGCAGAGAAGCTTTGCTCTGCATAAAGTTGGCCCAGGGACTACTGTGCTTAGAAAATAATAATAATTTTTTTTTTAAATCCTAGGTCACTTTTATTAAAATGACAACTTTCTTACATTATAATTCAAATACAATGCAGTTCACTCATTTAAAGTGGTTATTCACAGCCATTCAGTGGTTTTTAATGAATTCACAGAGTTGTACAACCATCACCACAATTTTAGAACACTCTCATCAGCCCCAAAGGAAACCCTTATCCATTTGCATCTTCCTTTCATTTTCACTCCTTTGCAGCGCTATTTATCTCATTTCTCTTTCTTACCTCTCCAGCTCCATCTTATTCTCTTTTTCCGATCCTTCTCTTCCTGCTTGCGTCTCTTCTTAGGTTCTTTCTTTTCCTTGCAAATGGTGAACGTAACTCTTGGTCTAGGCATTGCTCATTGCTAAGGAAGAAAAGGAAGCCAGAGGAGAGATAGGACCTTGGGGGGTGGAAGGAAAGGGAGCAAAGGGGTGTAAGGAAGAAAGGAACCATTTATACACAGGTCTGAGACCAGGTGGAAATGGGCATGAACAAAATTCCATGAACACACAGAAAATTAGAAAATGAGAATGCAGCTATCCAGCACTCTCCTCCTCTCTTACGCTTGTTCTTTTATTATTCTACAAAATAGTAACTATAGGCAGACAAGTGATGCTCATGTGTAGCTGTCATTGACCATGTCTTCTCTGATGCCCACAGCAAGCACACATACATGTGTACACACACACCCCACACAATACACATGTACACCCAACTGCAAACACACCACACACATACACATGTGCACCCACATGTACACACCCACCCACCCATGCCACACATACAACCCCCCACGTATACATGTACACCCACATACACACACCACACATATACACATACACCCACATGCGCACAGCCACATGTCCCCCACACACATACACATGTATAGCCACATATACACATCCACCCACCCATGCCACACATACAACCCCCTACACACACATGTATACATGAGGATACACACACATATCCACATGCACACACACACATGTCCACAGCCCCCACACATACATGTGTCCACTGACATGCATGCACACACACAGAAAGACACCACACACACACGAGAGAGAAATACAAAAGCAGAACAGGTATGTGTATGTGTGTGTAAGAACTGACTCTCATAAATGTACAGATGACATTTCCAAAATAATAGTAAGTGCCACATATTTTCACTCTATTACCAGTAAATTAAATTTTGAAAGTCAATAGTGGTCTCAGATATAAATGACATTAGAGTTTCCCACTGGAAGCAGAGACACTACCAGCCTGGGAGGGAGTATGTAGACTGAGTTATTATACTTCACCACAAAGTTGTTTTAAATCATTTCTGTGGGCCGTTAGTAAATATCTGTGGTAAGGCACATCCTTGGCTCTACAGACAGATGCTATCCACTCCTCCTTCAGTCCGTGTGTAAATCCACCTCAGCCTGCCCTGGTCCAGATCCGGAGTCTATTGGCCCCAGTGCACATGGGCTGACAGATGGCTCAGTGCCTGGAGGGTGCACTGACCTTCCACTTCTCTTTTATTTAAGGGAAAAAGGAAATATTAGAAAAGACCAAATGAAAGTTTGAAGAAGTAATGCAAATCTCTCTCATTGGTAAATAAAGAGAGGATCAGGGACCCGTAGTTGTTAGGGATCTTCTGCGTGTTGAGACTCTCCCTGGCCTGGCATCTTCTGGGGTGCATGGCAGCTTCCAAGGGGGCTGCGAGCTCACTGACAGATCTGCTGCTTTTGTGTAGGTTTGCACATGGGCATTTGTTTAGCCAGGGGTACCACAGTGTTCAGTAGATTCTCACAAGGATTTTGACCCCAAACAGGCTCTGGAATGGTATTAATGAATCATTCAGAAAGGGCCTCCAAGAAGAGCATGTAGCCTAGTAGAGAGGTGCTAAGGCCAGCAAAAGGGCAGGGACGTCCTGGACAGCTGCTGTGTCACCCACAGGGTTGTCACTGGTGCCCAGGAATTTGGAGTTGATTATCCTAGAAATGAGAAATGCAAGCCTCATGACAATGGTTATGACAATGACTAAATCTATCTACATACATACACATACTTGCATAATGCCTGCACACATGCTATAAAAAAATAAAATCAGAAGGAAACAGGAAAACGTTTCTTAAAAAGTGGTCCAGTTCCGATCTAAATTCACACTTAAAAAGTGGTCCACTACTGATCTAAAAGATATTGGCCATTTTTCAGAGAAAAGATCATGGGATCTATTGAGAAAGATATTGCATGTTTTACAACCAGAAAGAAATCCTGATTTACCTTCACTACTTTTCTTCCTCCAGACCATCCCTACCTTAAACTCTCTCTAAATGTACACATCTGTATAGATTCACAGTCCCTTGAAAGTCACAATTCAGTCGTTCCTTGGTACCCATAGGAGATTGGTTCTAGGACCCTGGAGAATACTAAAATTTGAAGACGCTCAGTCTCTTATATAAAATGGTGTAGTATTTGCCTGTAACATATACATACTCTCCTGTACACTTTAAATCATCTCTAGATTCTTTGTAATACCTACTACAAAATAAAAGCTAAGTAAATAGTTGTTATACTATATTTGTTTTTTGTGTTATTTTTAATTGTTTGAGTTTCTTTTTCAAATATTTTTTATCTGTGGTTGGTTGAATCTGAGGATGTGGAGAGACACATGTACCCCAAAAAGCAAGGAGGGAGCCCTCAGAAGGCTCAGAGGAGGGGAAGTGGGATAGCCATCGAGCTAGTATTTCTGAGTTCTAGAAATGCCCCAAGATTGACTGCTTCAATTAATTTTTTTAAATGAATGGACTCCTACTCAGTGACTCTAGCTGTGAAATCCCATTCTATAAAACCATGATGAGATCAATTTATGGTCCTGCATAATCTATATTATTGCAAGTTGGACCTAGTTTCAATCTTCATAGATTGTATAACTAACACATCTGGAGAGCTTAATATGCCAGCTTATCCACACAGATTTGCCAACAACACATGCAACTGGAAAATTTCTGTTGAAACTTTGTTATAAGCAAGTTTTTAAATTGACAGATTTAAAGACAAAAGAAAACTTTTTCTGCTGTTTTGAATATGATTTCCCCTCAGTGCCAGGCACAAGTCCCACATCTTCCTGGAGTCTTCCCCTGGCTGCAGTGATGTTGTTCATGTCTGAAAGTATCTTTAGACTAAAGCATATGTGCTCGACCATTTATGGCTGTCATTAACTATCCACAACCTGGACTCAGTTGGAGACCAGGGACCATGCGTGACACTCCTGTTTTAGTTGGTGTAGCAAGGGCTGAGAGTCTCCTTGCTCAAATTAGATGAGAACCCCACTCCAGGAGTGTGTTGCAAGTGACATAGATGCGGGAGGAAGCCTCTTCAGACCATCTCCTTCCTGTTGGCATGGCGCATGATTTTGGGGGGAGCTCAAGTGGTTAATTCTGTTTCTCACTTGTCACTTGGGCAAAGTAAACAAGTTGAAGCGGTGCTCGGTAAAACCTTTGGAGATTTCCAGGCAACGTTAAATAGATACATGAAATGTGCAGTGGCCAATCTGTGAGAGGCTGAAACTTTGAGAAGCATCTATCTTCTGCTTCAGCCACAGGCATCTGCTGGTGGTGCCCCAAAAGTCATCTTCGAGTCCGAGTTTTCTACCTCTGGTCACCTGCAGAATGAGTCTAGAGTTATACTGCCAGTCCTGCCACTTAAAATGTTAGTAACAAAGTCTATTATCTTAGCCCCACATCAGCATCGCTGCCCTCCCCGTCTTTATCATCACAATCATGAGTTTCCATTCCATTGTTTTCTTTAACAACTCCCACATTTATTAAGGTCCCAATACCACTATTTTTGTAGAATGTGTTCAGATCCAACATCTTCTGTTGCAGCCACTTTCCCAGACCCGCCTGCGTGCCGTCCAGGTCCTGCCCCCATCCCTCAGGCTGCTCCTCACAGCCAGGGCGGTGAGAATGATCTTCCAGACTGTCGTCTAGGCACTTTCCCAGTTCAAGAGCCAACTGAATCTGATCAGTTGAGCTCCTAGCCAGATATTGTCCTCCAGTCCCCATCACAAGGAAGGGTCCTTCCCAGGCCCACCCCTCAGCCCCTCAATATATCATCTCTGTCTCCTCCCTTGAACTGATTGAGGCCAGTCCTATTTCAGGAGCCTGCCTCTGCCCCCTCCTCTGCAGCAAACTAGGAAACAACAAGGGCGGCAACAGGAGCAACTTCATGAAAACCGAACTTTCTATATGGTATTTATTTAATGAAATAATGTACACTCTCAGTGAAATCATTGGCACCATCCTAATGCCTGGTTTTGTATTAAATGCTTAATAAGTATATATGCCTATTGTTATGATGTCATTTGAAAACATATACATAATTATAATAAACAACAATATTTGCCTACGTTCGCCTTTTAGATTTGTAATTCACTTTTTCCTAGTTCCCAGGTCAAAGTCCCTTGAGGTGGGACCCTTGCCATATGTTGGGCACCACATCCCTAGTCCAGGGCTGTGCACACAGGGGCATTCTACAGAGATTTGTGGATGGATTTAAATGGCAGAGGCTTTTACCTCCTAATCCTGGCTTTAACTAAAATAGGATACTATTTGGATGCTTGTAAAGCTGTGTTAGGTAAAATGTTGTATTTGACTGTGTACGTGCAACTTTAGTATGTGTATATGTGGGTATGAAATGTTTAAATTTCCATTTAAAACTTGCTAGGATAGAGCTTTAAAGCCTTTTTCTGGCAGAAAGTCAAGGCTCTCTCTTCTCTATTTTCTTCTCTTTTCTCAGGGTTTTTATAAATTACAGCTTGTCCCAATAAGAAATTATCCAGATGGCCAGTTCTCCACATTACATTTCATCCCATGCAGAGAATGTGCCTTTGTTCTAAAGAATTCCTTTCTCACCATGTTTTATTCTTGCAGCAACTCAGTACATTTGGGAATGAAATTTTAAAAACACTAAACAGCTTAAATTCCCTCAAAGTATTCTATGTTCCCTCTTCATTCTTCTCCGTGTACAACCAACAATACCAAGGGTGTTATATAAATATGTTAATATCATCAGGATCCATTTGGCAAAGTACCTAGTATGTACAAGGCATTGTGCCAGGTGTTTCATCATTTTTATTTTCTCTAATGTCTTCAGAGAAAAATCTAGCCTCAGAAGCAGTTTGGCAGAGCAGTTAAAAGACTAGACCCTGGCATCAAGCTGCTGGGGAGTCAGTCCTATCTGTATAACTTCTTAGCTGTTTGACCTAGAATGACTTCTTTAACCTCTCTGTACCTCAGTTCCTTCATCCATAAAATGCAGATAATAATAGTCCCTACTTCACAGGGGTATTTTAAGAATTGCATGAGCTAATATATAAAGGAAATTTAATTCAGTGTATCATGCATAGTAAAAACTACGGAAGTATGACCTGTTGTTGCTCTTAATATTAGACTAATCAAAGTGTGTTTTGATGGTATCTTTCTTTGATTTTTGTATAATTTTACTACCTAAATTTAATAGAAATGAAAATATCTATTCATATATTTTAGGTTAGACTGAGAGTCTTTTTTCTTTTTTCTTTTTCTTTTTTTCTTTTTTTTTTTTTTTTTTTGAGGCAGAGTTTCACTCTTGTTGCCCAGGCTGGAGTGCAATGGCATGATCTTAGCTCACTGCAACTTCCACCCCCCAGGTTCAAGGGATTCTCCAGGCTTAGCCTTGAGAGTAGCTGGGATTACAGGCACCCGCCATCACTCCCAGCTAATTTTTTGTATTTTTAATAGAGACGGGGTTTCATCATATTGGCCAGGCTGTTCTCAAACTCCTGACCTCAGGTGATCTGCCTGCCTCAGCCTCCCAAAGTGCTGAGATTACAGGCGTGAGCCACCGTGCCCGGCATAGACTGATAGTCTTTTCTAAAATATTGGCTGAGTGCAGTGGCTCAAGCCTGTAATCCCAGCACTTCGGGAGATCAAAGCAGGAGAATCACCTGAGATCAGGAGTTCAAGACCAGCCTGGCCAACAGGTGTAACCCCATCTCTACTAAAAATACAAAAATTAGCCAGGTGTGGTGGCATGTGCCTGTAATCCCGCTACTTGGGAGGCTGAGGCAGGAGAATCACTTGAACCCCGGAGGCAGAGGTTGCCGTGAGCTGAGATCATGCCACTGTACTCCAGCTTGGGAGATAGAGTGAGACTGTCTCAAAAAAAGAAAAAAAAGAAAAAAGAAAAAGAAAAATTGGTGGTGTTCTCAGCAACATATAGTTGAAAAACCATTTATTTGAATAATATTTTAGAATAGTGTATGGTAGAAAAAGTAATATTGATCATATTGTCTTGAAAGAAATAAATGTTCATCCTTATCACCTATATGTGTGTATATATATATATATTTTTTATTATACTTTTAAGTTCTAGGGTACATGTGCACAACGTGCAGGTTTGTTACATATGTATACATGTGCCATGTTGGTGTGCTGCACCTATTAACTCGTCATTTACATTAGGTATATCTCCTAATGCTATCCCTCCCCCCTCCCTCTTCCCCACAATAGGCCCTGGTGTGTGATGTTCCCCTTCCTGTGTCCAAGTGATCTCATTGTTCAATTCCCACCTATGAGTGAGAACATGCAGTATTTGGTTTTCTGTTCTTGTAATAGTTTGCTGAGAATGATGGTTTCCAGCTGCATCCATGTCCCTACAAAGGACACAAACTCATCCTTTTTTATGGCTGCATAGTATTCCATGGTGTATATGTGTCGTATTTTCTTAATCCAGTCTGTCACTGATGGACATTTGGGTTGATTCCAAGTCTTTGCTGTTGTGAATAGTACTGCAATAAACATACGTGTGCATGTATCTTTATAGCAGCATGACTTATAATCCTTTGGGTATATCCCCAGTAATGCCCCCAATCTTTTAATGTCTCAGGGTTGTTTTCTCTTTTTAAAACAGCTATTTTTAAAGAGCTCCCTTCAAGATTTCATGAAGATTTCTAATTTGGTTTCTTATTTCTATCAAGGACAATACTGCTTTACAAACTCTAAATGACAGATTACATTTGCCTTTGATGTGTTAATTAATTTGGAAAGGATATAATTGGCAATTAACTTAATTTAATATGGAATGTATCTGTGCATATTTGAATCTACAAATCAGTGTTTACTTGAAGACTATGGAATGATAAAAGGTCACCTTTTCCTTTTTCTCGATTGCGGTAAAAACTCTTAATATGAGATCTATCTTCCGAACAAAATTTTAATGTACAAATACAGTATTGCTTGCTATAGGCACAATGTTATACAGCCGATCTCTAGAACTTAATCATCTTGGCAACTAAAACTTTATACCTGTTGAACAGCAACTCCCCGTTTCCCCTCCCTGCAGCCTCTGGCAACTACCATTCTCCTTTCTGCTTCTTAAGTCTTTATCTACATAAGATACCTCATATAAGTGGAACCATGCAGTATTTCTTCTTCAGTGACTGGCTTCTTTTATTTAGCATAAAGTCCTCATGGTTCATCTATGTTGTCACATGTGGCAGGATTTCCTTTTTTTTAAGGCTTAATAATATACCATTGTATGTATATAGCACATCTTCTTTATCCTTTTGCGCATCAATGGACATTTAGATTCTTTCCACCTCTTGTCTATTATGAATAATTCTGCAATGAATGCGGGTGTACAAATATCTCTTTGAGGTGCTTATTTCATTTCTTTTGGATAAATATCCAGAAGTGGGATTGCTGGATCATACGTAATTTTTAATTTTTTTAAGGAACCTCTATACTGTTTTCTAAAGAGGCTGAATTGTTTTACAGCCTCACCAGACGGGTTCCAGTTTTTTCACATCCTCAGCAATACTTGTTATCTCTTGTTTTAACTCTGACCCAAGGAGGAGCTGGGCCACCTTTTGAATTGAGATCCAAAATGCATGCTTTTGCAGTGCCCCACAGGACTCCGCAGAACATGGCTTGTGGGGAGGGGAGCAGGACTTCTGCAAATCTTGTAGTTGTTAGTGTTTGGGAACACTCGGCCCAGGCAGTTGAAAAATAGGCTAGTTTGGCTTTTCTTTTTCTATCACAGAGACTGCACTTTTAATCTCAGCGCGTAGGTTTGTCAAGATAACCGTGAATTTATCACTTTGAGAAAGAACTTTCAAAACATTTCAGTGGGCTGTTGACACTGGGTCAATATTAATGTTGAACACACAGGTTAGATGCTTGCAGGTATACATAAATATATAACTATGTAAACATATCCTCATGCATATTCAGGTAACTGTTTAGTTTCATTTAAATTCAGTATATTGAACTTAGGGCATTCCAAAAGATGGAATTATGATTCATTGCCAAAATGCATACTTTTAATTCATGAATATTTTTTAAAATTGTGCTTGAAGACATTTTGAGTTATTTTCCAGGTGTCCTTTGAACAGCTTTCCAAGATAAATGCGCTTCTGTGACATTTTGTTTGAAAACAATGCATTTTTTAAAAAAAGAGGAAAAACATACTTTAAAGCCTTTTGCAGAAACTAAATATTTTTAAAACTAGAATATTTCAATTAAAAATAACCTTGACATGTTCACACCACTTAACCAAAATATTACAATTAAAAAGGTGAAAACAATTTGTGTATACTAACAAAAATGTTCATTTTAATAACAGAAACACAAACATCCCTATAATTGTTTTGATTGAGTTAATAATGTGGCATTTTAATCACTTCATTCGTTTAATTTAGTGCTTAATGTTAACTGTGTAGTTAGAGTATTGGTAAAAATTTTAAACTGCAGATTCTATTCATCAGATCTTCTCCATGCATAAATTAGACAAATTACTTACAGTACATTAAACTGGTTTCAGCATAAATTTTGTAAAGGCCATTAGTGTTGCTACATAGCATGCTATTACATTCCTTGAGTGTACTTTATACCTTGGAAGTTTCTAGTAATCATAAGTGTATATATACACTTATATATATATATACACACACACACACTCTCTCTCTCTCTCGCTCGCTCTCTCTTTCACCTTCACTCTTAATGCATTTTTTCCTTCCTGTCTAGTTTGCTGAAAATATTACCTATAACAAACAGCACAGATAATGTACAAGCTCAATTAAAGGGCATCTCTTAATGCATACCAATTAAATATCACATCTTGGGTTTGACTTTTTGGTACTTGAGCAGACATTAATGAAATGACTAAGCTCATAACTCCAATGGAGGTTGCCCTTCATGTTCATCTATTTCTGTGTGCACCAGCTGCAGAGTTCATCTTCTTGCCATGTGCTCTAGTCTTTACCCTTTCAAATTTGTGAATATTTTCAAAACCATATCAGGAGCCTAGTGGGCTAAATTGTGATAGAAGATAAGTGTTCTCCAGGATGCGGCTAATTCTCCAGTTTTGCAGTTGAGCTTTTGTTGTTTCTTCTATAAAATGGATACAGGTGTCAGAATATGAGAAAGGCTTGATTAATCTTTCTAGAAGAACAAAGGTAGCTCCTCAGAGGAAGAAGTTGACCTGAGATGGCTAAATAGGGGGACTGGAAATAAAGGAACAAACACGGGCTGAGTTTGGAGACACTGATTAAGGGAGTGAGATGAGAGACTGAGAACAAGTTCTGCACTGATTGAGATGTGGGAAGGCTTTTCTCTAGATCTCTAAGCTTAAAATCCTGCTTGGCATCAATTTGAGTGACATCAATAAATAGATAATTTGCCATATACCAGATACATGACTGGTATTTCTTTTTTTTTTTTTTTTTGAGACGGAGTCTCGCTCTGCCGCCCAGGCTGGAGTGCAGTGGCCGGATCTCAGCTCACTGCAGGCTCCGCCTCCCGGGTTCACGCAATTCTCCTGCCTCAGCCTCCCCAGTAGCTGGGACTACAGGCGCCCGCCACCTCGCCCGGCTAGTTTTTTTTGTATTTTTTAGTAGAGACGGGGTTTCACCGTGTCAGCCAGGATGGTCTCGATCTCCTGACCTCGTGATCCGCCCGCCTCGGCCTCCCAAAGTGCTGGGATTACAGGCTTGAGCCACCGCACCCAGCCATGACTGGTATTTCTTTAGACACTGATGTGCTGCTGAGCTGCTGAAGCATGAGATAGCCCAATTTTGCTCAGTTCACACTGATAAACAAGCTGAAGCATGAGATAGCCCAATTTTGCTCAGTTCACACTGATAAACAATTACAGCCTCTGATTTTAAGAAATTCAGTTATAGTAGAGAAGATGGATATATACAAACAATAGTATAATGAGGAAAATATAATAAAAGTTGGAAGGTATCTGTTAAAACTGGAGGGCAGTGGTTATTTTGATGTGACCAGAGCTTAGGGTTTATAGGGAGTGAAGATGGAAATGACTTGAAAAGGTGGCCTGGGGTCAGGTGGAAGGGGTCTTTGAATGCCATGCAAAAGAATTTCAACTTTGGTCTAAGGGCACACATTTATAACAAGTGGAAGGAAAGGAAGAAAGAAAGAATGGTTCCTTCTTTCTGGGATGCATCTGCAATGTGAAAATTGAATACCTATCATCAATAGGAGCATGAATTATAGAAAGATAAATTAGAGTTGGAGAGAAATCGCATTTATTGAGTGCACATATGCCATGAAGTGTACTAAGCCCTCTTCATTCAGAGCAACTCTTATACTGACACGTGAGTGGATTCTAGTCTGCAGGTTGCAGCTGAAGAAACTGTGAGCTGGAGAAGGTGAGCATTGGGATAGAAGCAGGATCAAAACTCAGTCTGGCCTGTATTGAAAGCCTCTTTTGCTACCACGAGTCTTCGTGGGTGCTTTAGTTGAGTAGAACAAGTTCTTCCTTTAGAAAGACAAGTAGAGAGAGGGTGCTTGTTGAGGAGGAGTCTCCAATAAAGTCCTTAACATTAAAAGAATCATTAGGGGACCTCTGCTTCCAGAAAAGGGGAATAGCCATACTTTTCTCTATTCCTCCCACCCAAACCTGGACATTATACATCAGGCGAACAGAGGAAGACTTTGAAAGGTGGAGAGAAGGACACAGACCCATTGGGGATCTGGAGACCCAGGGAACAGCACCGTGGTGAGTTCCCTGTGTTTTCCTTGTCCTCATATATCCTCGGCTGGTTGTTGGAGAAGATGAAAACCTGGAAAAGCCAATGGAAAAGGCAAAAATAGCACCAAGAAGAGCCTTATCTCTCTAGTTAAAGGATCAGGAAAGGGGCAGCGTAGCAAGATGGAAACTTTAGACAATAACCACATTTCTCTGACCAAACACCCCAGGAAACACCCTCATCCCCATGGAAGACTGAGTGTGGAGCTGGAACAAGGAGCCCCCAACTCCCCTCCCCCAACCAAGGCAGTGTCAACAAAGGCTGAGTGGGAAATGGGGCTTTCATCCATGCTTGGTGGTTACAGCCTGCTTCCAGCATCAGTGGAGATCACATGGGGAGCCTGGGCCTATGCCCTCATCCGGGGGTGGGTAATGCAGTGTCCCTCCCGTCCCCAGTTCTGCTAGGGTGGTGTCGCAGGAGGCCAGTGGAATCAGGACTGACCCCACAGCCCAACATTAACAGGGCCACTGCTCCCCTACTCCCCGCCTGGTGCCAGTGGAAGCCACATGGATCTGTGTCCTCTCAGCCAGGGTGGCATCCATGGGTGCCTAGGGAGGATGTTTACCTCCACATGGCAACTACAAGGCAGTGCCCCTCTTCCCCTACTGAAGCAGTGTGAAAGGATGCCTGCCAAAACAGAAGGTCGAATAGGAGCTAGAGTCCCACAATATAATCCCCGAAATGTCCAGGTGTCAACCCCAAATCACGCATTATACCAAGAACCAGGAAAATTTCAACTTGAGTGAGAAAAGGCCATGAGCAGATGACACAGATGTGAGAATCATCTCACAAGAATTAAAGCAGCGGTTATAAAGATGGTTCAACAAGCAATTTTAACACATGTGAAACAAATGGCAGAACAGAAAGTCCTACAAAATAAATGGAAAATAAAAGAAGAACCAAATGGAAATTTTACAGTTGAAAAATACATTAACCACAATAAATGGGATAATTAGTATTTTATATCAGAATAGGCCTTTTTAAAATTAAAAACTCATGAGCATTTAATTTGTACTGGTCACTATGTGAGGCCTTACATGGATTATCTCATTTAGTTTTCACAAAAGAAAACCTATAAGATACTATTATCACTATGTTATAGATGAGGAAATGAAAAACAGAGGAATTGAATGACTTGCCCAAGGTTATAAAGCAAGTAGCTTTCTTCCAGTTTTCTGTAATTCTCAACTCCACACTTTTCACCATTATACTAAATGGATTACATTGCTTAATTTAGGTAGTAATTATCTTCCAGATTCCTAAGTGGCCACATTCAGAAGATTATAATATCCAGCATTTCACAAGCTGCGTTAACCCAGGGAAAATGTATTTTTAGAATCAAATGCGTTTCAGCTAACTCTTTGAACTCCTTGAGTCATACATGTATATAGATTTATTTTGACTCTTATGAAACTTTAAAAGTATTTATACTTTTTTCCTTTATGTGTACTAAATTTTTGGGTATATGAAATGACAATTAAGTGACAATATCAGCTATTTTATGAACAAAAGTTAGTTGCAATAAGAGAAAAATATCTTAGGTAAACTCATTTTAAAGCCACAGGAATTTGAAGAAAATTGACCCTGAGATCTGAAAATTTCATATATATATATAAAATTTAGCTTTTGCCTATGTCGTGTGTTTGAGGACAATATAATAAAAATCATGTCACATCCTTAGCAGATATTAAAAACTCATTATGGCTCTTACTTCCCGGTCCATATCCCAACATGTATCATCTGTACTTGCTTTTACTCTTCATAGAGGTAAAATCAGCAACAATTTCAGTCAGATGAAAAGTATTATCACTGTTCTGTAACTTCAATAATCTGTATTTTGGTATTTATTATGTCTTTTGGTGCCATTTGGCCAATCAGTATTTTCTAAGAATAAAAGATGTTCACTTAACATCCTTATACTGTGTGAGAGTAGACTACTGCATACTGAAGACAACACAGTTCTGAAACGGGGCGGGTTATTTTTATGAAGTGAAAGGGCAGGGAGGGAAACAGCGTAGGGGGAAGGCGTTGCTTTCCGGGGGCGGGAGGCGGCCATGCTGCGTGCAGCTTCCCAGAATCCATTGCAAGAGCTGTCTGTCGGCTGTCATCAGGACCTGAGGCCACAGGGTGAGGCAGGCAGCAGATACCTCTTCTCATTTCCACCGCTGAGCCCCTTTCTCCGCCAAGCCTCAGTGCCTTCTCTTGTTATCTGACAGGCATGACTATTCATGCTTCCTCCTGTCCTTTGATTCTGGGAGGCCTCCGACCTTCTCCTCCATAAAGGCTTCCACATGGAGATGCCCCGACCCACCCAGACACAGTACCTGTTAGAATCTTATCTCTCAGTTAAAAGAGGACTCTTCAGTCTTGTCTTTTCTACCTCTTGAAGGAAAAGAATATAATTGGTTAGCAAAATACTTGAGATTAAACTATAAAATACTGTAGGCTTCGTGGAGGGGTGAGTTAGTTGCATTTAAAGAGTGCTTTACAGTCTGCCTGTCTAATTCCTGGGCTATGGGAAGCCACGTTTCCACATCTGAGCCCCTCCTGGGAGATACTTGCCTATTTCGGGTGACTTTACTTTTCAGGATCACAAGAAAGGTTGTCAATGACTTGACACTCTTCCCAAAATACTGTTGACTTCTGGGTTATTTATTTATGTTTTGAACTACAGCACTCAAGAAGCTATTACATCTTTGCCGTTTTTGCTTAAATTTGTCATGCTTTCCAACTTTTTAAATGTCATATCACAGAGAAAAAATGACTATCAGTGTTTGAGAACAAAAGGGGGCTTAGAGCCTAGAGGCTGCTGGAGGCTGGAAGGACTGGTCTGGGACTCTGGTGCCCCGGGGCCCCCTGGTCACCTGAGGGTGTAGCCACATACAGGCTGGGAAGCTACCCTTAGGTAAGTCGTGACAACTTGGTTATAACCTCCTGCTGTGAATTGTCCATCTCCAGGATGTGACAGAGCACCACCCACCGTTTTAGCAGGACAGGGCTCTCAGAGAGAAGTGGGAATCAAGTCTCCTGTCTGGGTATGAGAAAATGAAACATTATGGGTGCCAGAAGAGAGTATAGTTGAAGAGCAGAATCTGGTATCCAAGGAGTTTGGCAACAGTAATCACCATCTAGACTCTTGGAATCAGAGCCACATGGGAAGGGTTTGAGAGGAAGGGAGGGATCCCGATTGGTGGGCACAGCACCTGGCAGGGAGTAATTCAGGGTGAGAAGCACAGAGAAGACTGGCCAGGTGGCATCTGGGAAATGAAGCCACACATCCTAGGTTTAAGATTAAGAGGGAGAAATTGTGTCATGGGAAGGGGATGGTAAAAACAAAGTAAGAACTTAGAGTGTCCATACCAGGAAGGCACCTGAGTCTAGTCAAAGCAGAGGGCAAGGCATTTAGAAACAGGGATCAAGGTGGATGCTGAGTTAGAGGAACCAGACCCCACGAGGCTGACTAGGGCTTCTGAACATGGCATTCGTGCAGACATCAGACCTGGGCACTGCTTCAGCTGCCATTGGACTTTAAAATGGAGGACTGGGCTTAATGGATTACCTGTGGCCTCACATCAGGATAAGTCCTTGGAATACAGGGAAACTGTACCAACTGGTGGAATCAGGTACCCCTGCTGTGGAAAGCCGGAGAGAAGATTCAGTCTGAGGAGCCTCCGGGATCCCACCCGAAATGCAGGGGTCCAGCCTCAGCAGCTCAGTATTGCTACTTTGCAAACCCTAACCTCATTAAAATTCAGAGACAGAAACATGTTCAGGATTGCTGCTCTTAGAATTAGTACAATTTACTTTTTCATTTGTCATCAGATATTCAAAATTATGCTTCCGTATTCTTAAAACAAAACTAGTATTTTAAATTGGAATCACTCTGTTTCCTTCCATCATAAAGTAGGAGGACTACTTGTTATGTGTCAAAAAATTTTTCTTTTAAAAGTTTGTCTGCAACAGTCTGGCAACTTTTTGTTTATTTAGCATATATCCTCTATTCTCCTGCTTCACTGTTGTTGAGGTTGGGGCTGACATTTTTGGTAAATTATTTGGTAGAACCATAGAAAATTTCTGATACTCAACTGTCTTTGACTTTTAAAAACTGCAATTTTGTGTGGGTCAAGCTAATAGCTGCTGCCGTCTCTTCCTTTCCTGCAAATGACAGATTCTTCTGTGAGTTAAGGAGGAATGGAGAAATCCTCTTCTCAATCAAAAGAGCCAGGACTCCAGCGGAGACGGTGCGGCTCAGCACTCCCCTCTCAGCCTGCAGTTTCTAAGCTTGCTTGTCTCCATCCATAATCAACCAACTGGAATTTGAATATATTACTCCCTGCCAATCAGACACTGACAGTTTACTTTGACCAACACAACTTTAAGTCATAGAAACTTCAGCTTAGGTCAAATATTTTCTGAAGAGACTATGTCAGAACCGTACTTCCCCAATATTTGGCTAAATCCAAAGCTTTCAAAAGTAGTTTTAAAGTAGTTTTATCATACGTAGGACGTCCACTTCATCTTTTTTTTTTTTTCAATGTGAATAGATTTATACAAAATCATACGTCTCTCAAACACACACACACATGCATGCATACATGCATGCACACGCGCATCAGTAAGAGTCTGAGTTTGCAAGAAGGCAGGCAAAAGTTTGGGATGCCATCTCCTTAATGTAACTATTTCTCTGCAAAGAACCAAGTGAGCGCAGTGTTGCAACTTGGTCACAGCAGATTCTCAGAACCCACGTTATGAGGTTCAAAATGTTGCAGACAAGTCACATGACTTGCCTCATAGAATCAGGAATTGTTCCATTCTAGCAATGCTCTGGGGTTCCATTTGATTTTGCCTTCCTTACTACCAGAGAGACAAAAAAGGAACTAGAAGGAAATTAGAAATAGGTGAATGACTGAGTGACCAGAGAGACTGATTTATGAATGAAGACTGAGGGAAGCAGAACATCTCTCGACATCAGCAAACACTGATGACTATGACAGCTCACTGTGGAGGGGTCTGTGGTCGCTGTCTACAGATGCCGGACAGATAAGCCTTAGGAAGAGGCAGCATTAGTGACTTGTAGCATGAACCACATAGGGGTGGTGACATGAAATTACAAAAAAAGTAATTCGTAGTTATAAGGATCATTTAAAAAACTCGAATTGGGAGTGTGTATTAGATGGATAGCAAAACTTCTGAGTCATAGTATCTTAATGAAAACTCCACTGTGTTTGAAAAAGATATTTCTCAGTCTCTCTTAGGTTAGCCTAATGCCTTTCAACTTTTGCCTACAGAAAGTTCTTCCTGAAATTTTCCTTAAATCCCATATGGTGCAGCTTAACCAGATCGCTCTTGCTCTGCTGCTGTTGGGAACGGTGCTTCATCCCAGGACTCAAGCGTATGCTGGTCTGATCTTCTCTGCCAGCAACCAGGGCAAACCAAGACTGCATTGGGTCTGTAAATGCCTGCCTCTGGGTCTCCCTGCACAAGGACTATGCTATGGCTTCCTTCATATTTTCTTTTTTGGATGGTGTTAAAAACCATGTCCCCCTTCGTCAGCCTGATTAGTGCCAATAGTTAAGTGATTTGTTTCAGGACTTCCCAAGGAAGTGCCATGAGGCCTTGGGAAAGTTGCTTATGCTGTGTGAGCCCATTGTCTTACCAGTAAAATAAATATGCTAATACCTTTTGGTATTCAGCCGAAAATATATATTCATCAGAAATAATACATGTAAAGCACCTTGTATTATAGTGGGCCTATACCATACATTCAATAGGGGTAGCTGTTTAATTCTTATTATAAATTATTCTTTTTGGTACATGTGTCTTAACTTCTTCACTGAATTCATATTCTCTAAAGTACCTAGCAGGTGGCAGATGCTTATGGATTGTCGAATCAATACCTGAATAGATTAATAAACCAATAGATCAATACCGATTATTACAAATTACAGAACATGCATGTAAAGGCGCCCTTCTTTCTGTAGCAAAGGTTGCTGATACAGGTATAGATCATGCTGGGCCAGGCTGATACCATCTTAGTCATCCTGTCCCCAGTTCCAGAGTCCATTCTAGATATTGGTACTAAAGTCCTTTTGGGGTTAGAATGCATATGGCCTTCCCCAGAAGATCCAGTCTATTTTTATTATCTTTGCTGGACTCATGATAAAGTTGTGGACCAGAACTTGTGCTCAAAAAAGAATCAACTGCCTCGATATTGATGCATTTGACCATGTGCTCCTCTAGGTGTAGCCGATGATAACACTGTGATGGCAATAACAGCTACCATTTCATGATGTGTGTGTATGTGTGGCATGTGTTTGTGATTTCTCAGGGTCACAACAACCCTTATGAGTTGGATCTCCTTTTCTCATTTCACTGGAGAGAATCTCTGAAGCTCTGGCAGGAAGTACCTCTCCCAGGGTAATGTACGAGTGACCTGTCTTGGGTGTGTCTTCCCTGGTGTAGCTGCCTCAGTTCTAGTAGCGGCAGAGGTTTGGGGCCTCTTTGGAGACAGGGACGTGGACACGGGGATCTAACGGAGACAGCCCATCAGCCTGCAGAAGGAACCAGGTCGTTGGCCCTGGCAGATCCTTCTGCCCATAGCCTGCTGTTGGGCTCTGATAACATCCAGGACTCAGGACTCAGCCTTGACTTGTGAGGGGAGATAACAGACTCAGCAGACCTGGGCTTGGGCCTCTCCTCTCTCACCTACAAGGTGTCCTTTCACACCCCAGCACAAAACTTCCCAGCAAAGCTCCAGAGGATTAAGCAGAACTGCAGATAGAGTATTTCTGCATACATGAATATTAAGAAACGAAAACACAGTATTCTCTGATATCAGCAAATATACTCAGTTACCCATAGTCTTTTCTGATACAGTCAAACCAGGGAATACATATTAAGGATACAAACTGAGTTAAGTGTTATGTGACTTTTGCATTGTTCCATTAGAAATACATCTGTATGCTATTCTTAGATTTTTAAGTTTCTAAAATTGTAAATGCCGTATGTGCTGATGAATCTATCTATAATTCTTTGTTGACCAGTGTCTGTGGTTCTAGAACCTAAGATTTTCTGAAAAGGCAATACGAAAACAAACTGTTATTTCAGTGTGCTCAGGGAAAGAAGAATGTTTCTATGCAATTGTTAAATATTAGATGTAAGTCTGCTCTAATGACAGTGGACCCCTGATTTATCACTATATACTGATGACTGTGCTCTCATTTTTATACAAACCAGTGCTTTTGGCTGCCCGTATTCAGACATGAACTTGAAAAAGGAGGCAACACTTCATGATCGTTTGAGAGAACAAACACAGGCAAATTTGGAATCAGACTCTTCACATTCGAAATCAAAAAACCTCTGTAGTTTGAACTTCAATGGAAAACATGAAAAGGTGAACAGTCAACCCAGGTAAGAAACTTCTTGAAAATGTGAACCAGAAAGTAAACCATGTAGAATAGTAAAAGAACAATTTTGTTAATAGTAATAGTTTCTATTTATTTCTTCAAAAGAATTATTTTTATTTCTGGATATGTTCACTGGGCTGATAAAATTCATCTAAGCCTTGATCTTCATTTAAAAAATATTTTCTTTTGCTTCATCCTTAAATATTTGAATTTACCTTTTTCTAAATGTACATATTGTATATAAGCAGTAGAAAGTATATCTCATCTGTACCATTCCAAAAGATTTCCTTTATCTTAAAAAGTCTTTATTGTTTTGAATCGTTTCATAGATACTACCTCTCTTGGCACATGGACAAGTATCGGCATCTTCTTAGTCATATCAAGATTTCCTCTCTTATCTGTTACTTGTCTTTGTCATCTTTAATACAAATGTACCTCAGATATGATCTCTTCTTACACAGAAGAGTTTCCATTTTGATTTATTGACAACACATCTTCCCTTTGTTCCTAAATGTAAACTTGTGATTTTAAATATCAGTTTTCATTTTTTGTGTATATATAACTATATCCTAAGGAGCTGCAAGTACAGCCCTATGTGATTTTTTTAACCTAAATGAGTAAAACAATCTAAATAACATCTTTTCTCCAAAAAGCTCCATTCTCCATGCTGGGAATTATAAATACAGAAAAGTCTAACACTAAGTAAATAACAAGACCAGACAGAGACTGAGCCAAGAAAGCCTAGACAGAGAGATGAGAAATGGGCATTTTCCTGACCCTGCTGCTGGCAAAAGCCAATCATGTTCAAGATGTTGAGCACCCTAGACCCTGACTGTGCAAGATTTGAAGGGACGACTGCTTTTCCTAAACCTCAGAGCCTTGCTCTTTGCATTCAGCAGGTGTAAAACAGAGACACACAGGCCTCTCTGTGGGTGCAGAGTTTCCACTGAAATCACTGCCAGCTGATTTGCACCTCCATCCCAGGTGGGGAGGTGCTTCTTCTCTTCCAAGGGGGCACCAGTTTATTTGGAGAATTTGGCTCATAGGGCACACTTTTCACATGGGTTTTACATCCTGGACTGTGGATATTCTTTTTATTCATACACATGTTATTTTAGAGAATTTGGGTGACATTTCATTTTTTGTTAAATTTTGAATATTTTGATTTGATCTCTGTGCACATGATTGTAGATTAGTGCTTCTCTCTATTGCATGCTTTATTTCATATGGATACACACACTTCTCTATTTTTATAACTGTATCTTGCATTTTTATTATTTGTTATACACCTACTCCTCTTGTTGAAACTTCACAGGGTCTCGTTGTTCTTCACTGCTGTTTCACACCCACACTGTTTACAACTGTACGTAGTTGAGAGCTTGAATGTCTTTCCATTTCCTGATTGAGAGAGAATTTTTTCTTTTTTAATTGTTTTCCAAGGAACAGTGTTTATTTATTCCAGAATCATAGAGACCAGTACATTCATTCGCCCTTAATCTTTTTGCTATAATCTGTTGTATTTTTTTCAAATAAAAACCTAGTCAGTTTCTCTTGTAAATATTTTAGACATTCATCCTCAATGTGAAAAATCACAGAAACGAAACAGATCTTTGAACTGCCTTAAAAAAAAAGATTGCTCTCAGAGGTTAGCTAAGTTTTTCCCTCTAGCAAAAACAGATATGTTGCCTCCCCTATCTTGAACTCCTCTTAGGAGTTTAGCCTTTTAAACTAATTGTTATGTGCCTTACCATTTATGAAGGGGCTTTACACTGAAATATATCAGATAGGAATAATTACTACAGATAGAAAGAAGGAGTTGAGAATGTTAGTTGATAATCAAGCAGACAAATCACAGACTGTCCTGTTCTACCGAATCCTATGTCACCTGTAATTAGCTGTGGGGGCAGGAGGTGTATGATACACATCATGAATCCTCAAGCCTATTTTTGCTTTTACATCTCAAGACCAAAGCCATCCTTGCATTCCAATATCTGTCCACTTTTTTTCCTAACCAATCATCCTAATAATGTTTGGATAAATCGTATTAGCAGTCATTCCCCTTTTGAGTTTACCCTCATCTCCATCGCATCCTGTTCATAATCTTAAATTCCAGGTCGAGGGGAAAAAAAGAACAAAGGAATCAACAAGGAATGATATGTAGGTTAGTTATACACAGATAAAACATATTTTAACTCTCTCCACAGCTTACTTGTAGTACTTTCCCAAGGCTGCCTTTTCTCTAACCCAAATCTTTGCTCTTGAAATCACCAGCTATCAGATACAGGTGATGGAGAATATTTAAATTCTCTCTCTCCTCTTCCGCATGTTGAGAAGAAATAACTTTTACTTGGCTCCTGTCCAAAAATAGGGGTGGGGGGTTAAATTGGTGAAAATCAGAGCTGTAATTTCCACTGGCCTCCAGTCAAGCCATCCGCCATTGAGCTCTGGACAGGCCTTCTGTAACTTTTTATACAAGCAACATTTGTCACATTAGATTATCCAGAGTTCCAGCCTGGGCAATATCATGAAACCCCATCTCTGCGAAAAATACAACAACAACAAAATAGCTGGGTGTGGTGGCATGTGCCTGTAGTTCCAGCTACTCAGGGGGCTGAGGTGGGAGGATCACTTGACCCTGGGAAGCAGAGGCTGCGGTGAGCTAAGATCACACCATTGCATTCTAGCTTAGGTGACAGAGTGAGACCCTGTCAAAAAACAAACAAAAAAACCAGAAAGAGATATATGTGTGTGTGTATATATATATAAAATATATATACACATATATTTATATATATCCAGACTTCTTGTAATTCAAGTGAAAAATATAAAATTAACTTTGATAAACTTCCAAATTCAGTTAGATATTACCCAACAATTTAGATAATTTTTTATTTTCCTTAACTGCAACCCAGTTTTTTGATTATTTTTAGAAAATATGTTTGCTCTTATATTAATCTTTGTATCAAGGTTATAGTTAGTAAATATATGGCTCCATTGCATGATTTAGTGGCAGAAATAGTCTATTTATGTTCACATTTTTTAGTAGAGAGTCATGTTTTAATTTTGAGAGATTTATGTATGTACTGCTAGAGGTTTGCAAGAGTTATCTCTATAACAGTAAGATATAGATGTTATATTAACTGTAAAGAGTCATACTCACAATATCACAGTAAGTCACCGTTACTGAAAACCTGTATATATTCCTTTTTTATTTGTGCTAATAGAGTGAGTAGTATTATATTAATGGTGCATTAAATGGAGGTGAGTAGCTTACCCTTGAGTTTCTTTCATTTGGGTATATATAGTAGAGGAGAAAATACCTTAATTCATTTAACCATTTATAGTTTGCACATACATAACCTTTGGAGCTTCCCATAATTTTGTAATTTAGGCAAAGCAGACATTATTCTCGTCATAATATTGCCATTTATAGATGAGGAAATAGTAAGCTGGTAAGCTTGTCTGGGACTGAAACATAGGTCTTCTGATTAAATACAACATATTAACAGTAAATTAATAATCATATCACCAGAAATATCAATGATAGTAAGTATCTACTCTTAATAGCACATACTTACTTGGGGCTGTGAAGTGGTACACTAAACAATTTATGTACATCATAGTATTAATTTTATTTCATCCTCCCAACAAGCCTGTATGTGGTAAGTTTTCTTATTCAGATTTTATAACATGGGCACCTAGAAGTTCAGAGAGGTTAGGCAGTGTCTGAGGTCATACAGATGATAAGTAGAAAAAAATCCCACGTGCAATTCAACTACATTAGACTAGTGAATGAATGACAGCTTAAGGCTTTGAAAAAGCCCAGCTAGGTTCATATTTAGTCTACTTTCTACTGATGTCTAGGATTCTCAGAGTCACCTTGTGATGCATCTATTTCTTATTTTGTGAAAATAGAACCTGCACGTTCTGCGCATATACTCCAGAACTTAAAGCATAATAATAATAATAAAAAGAAAATAGAACTACTGAAGGGAAGAATCTTACCATGTTTTCCCCAAACTGATGTTTCTTATTTATACTATATATAATACAAAATGTCCATCTTGAGCACATTTTATTATGATATACTAAAGGCTTCTACCTGCCTGCAATAAGAGAATAAAATGAATCGTTAAAACATTTTCATCATAAAGAAAATTACTTTGGAATGCACCTCCCCTCAACTCCCCATATTGCCTATTAGCTGGTTTCCCCAGGCCTGAGGGGGACATTTTTTCCAGGCATTTTTTTACCTTCCTAAGTGTTCTTTAATAACTTCCTTTGCCTCCCAGAAGCATTGTTTAATATATTCTAATTCACACAATTGATAGCACCACCGTTTGTTAAAATACCTGTCATATTCTATCATTGCTATTAAGAAAATCTAAGAAAATGCCTAACAAAGCTCACTTTGTTTTTCCCGATGCCGGCCATATTATAAATTTCATGCACTTTTTGAAGGCTAATATTGGTAATGAAAATGCCTGGGAAAAGTTGTGGTAATCAGAAAAGATGGCATGTAGTGGAATAGTTCCTTAATGATCTTGATGATGAACTGCACTGCCATGAGCCAGCTAGTTTATTTCCACTAGGCAAATTAGCTGCAACATAAGTACCTTCTATGATGCCCACCCTCAGAATTATAACAATGTTAGTTGGTTGTCCCACACATTCACCTTCCAAGTGAGTAAATAGGTTCTTTAATCCACCAGACTCTCTCGCTTCTTACCTTCACTTTCTCACTCTTCACTCTCACTTTCTCTCAATTCTCTGCTTTGGGAGGTGGAGTCTACTTAGTGGCCCCACTCACTCCCCATCATCGCCTGTAGTGTCGTTTTCATTCCTGCACTTGTGCCTTTTGTTTCCTTTCTTGGTACCTCATTTACTCCTGCCTGTATCTCCTCCCTTTCCCACGGCTCACTTTTCTCTTGGAGTTCTGTGGCAGTTCCAACCTGTAAGAGCTTCTTGAAGTTGGAGATTGTGTTTTATGTGTCTCTCTATTTCTAACACTTAGTGTCATACCTGACACATACTAGGCACTCAACAATTTAAATGGATTTTGAGCAACCTACTAGGTGCCAAGGATGGTGGCTGGCCCTGAGAGGCTGAGTCTCTAAGAGCCAGTCACATCCTTGCTCTCAGCATTCCTCTGTCCTTGTGGTCCACACCACACACCAGCAGCTTGTTTGTGTGTCCGCATGTACCTTTTTAATACTTTGTTTTGTGTATGCCGTATCTTCTCAAAAAGACTATAGGCTGCTAAAGAGAAGAACCAATTTACCCTTTTGCTTTTCCTTCTTTATGGTTCACATTATAGGTCTTTAGCGTACCCAAGTTGATTGATTTCATTATATACATTTGTTTTTCTCTTAGAGTCTCAATTCCTTCACCTGTAAAATGGTCATAAATGTGAGGCTGACATAAGATTTTGAATATAGGAATATAGATGTAGGTAGATAGAAACATTGCTATAGGTATAGATATATGAATGGGCTTGGCACAGAGAAGAGACTATTGAAATTATAGTTCCATATCTTTTCTCCATTTTTATGAAAACCATTGATTTTAAAGTCTTGCAGTTGGGACCAGTTCTAGCGGTGTGTGTATCACACATCTCAACACCAACCATAGGAATTTAGACCTTTATTTATTTGGTCTAAGATAATACTCAGTGTCTGTAACTAAATTAAGCCCCTTAATCAAGAAAGAGTGATCAAAACACCATTACAAGCCAGAGTTCTTCTTGCCCTATAGGGGGTTTTGGCTGGACAGGCAACCCCAAGGCCTTTCAGAGAAGCCCCCTCCAGTTCCCCACCTCCAATCAGACTCTGAGGAACCACTAGCCAGGCGTGATAACCTAGGAGCTCTACAGTGGGAAAGGAGGACTCAAGAAATTAATTCAACTTCTGTAACATGGAAACAAGAACACCAATGCCAAAGAATTTTGCTATTTCATCAGCACTGTTGATGGTGGCCCCTTCAAGCCCTCTGACTCCCAACTCATCGCTCTCCTCACTGTTCCATACCACCACCTGCCCCAGAATTAAGATGCAGTCAGAATGGAATTCGGTTTTGGTCTATAGTTAGCTGACTAACACTTACCTTGTTGAATTCAGCACCGTGACCATAGCCAGTTCCTGAAATTAGACATATTCATTCTTTCAAATTTATCTGTTGAATAAATATTTAGAAAATACTGTTCCAAACTCTAGTAATAGAGCAGGGAACAAAATAGACAAAAATTCTTGTTCTTATCAAGCTTTTCCTTGGTGATAAGAAAATCACCCAAACAAGTAAGTGGCAGGACAAGGATCTGAACTTAGGTGGGATGATTCCTGTCTGTGCAGACTTGGCAGTGGGCATGCTGATTCGCTCATGGCATTAATATTCATTCACTCCACAAATATGTGTGGAGCTGCTGCTGTTGCCAAGTGGTGTGTTAGGTTAAACAGTTCCATCTTTGCGTGGAGCCGATTTTCAGGTAGGGGAGATGGAAGGGGAAGAAAGAAAGCAAACCATAAATGAAGAGAAAATCACAGATGGTTGACAGGTGCCGTAGGGAAGTAACGTGCAGTTGAAAGGGTGATACTCAAAATGATTTCAGTAATCACCTATCATAAAGGGCCCAGCCACTAAGGGAAAAAAGGTTCTGTTGAATATTGTGCATATTGAAAATGAAATGAGTTGTGCCCAGATCAGCTCAGGAGCATGGCGAGGGTCTGGGATGAGATGGAAGGGCCCAGCCCTTGCCAGGCTCCACCTGCCTCACTTTGTGGGTGCCTTACTAAAGTCTCTAGAGTCTTATATTTCTTAAATGAATGTACAGTTATGCTGAAACATTATGAAATAACCCATGGATGCCTTGCCATGTCTTCAAAATATTTTTCCAAGCTGATTCTCATAAAGAATTGTAAAATTTATTCTAAATCTCTGAATTTCTGGAATCCTGCCTTGGCTCAGGCTCTCAGTGACTAAATGCCACAGAACAGTGTGTCCTACAATGTCCACAGTTCCTTGCATAGAGGAAATATTAGTGTTTCCACACCCCAGAAAAATAAAACCTTGCTGCTTGAGCACCAGCGAGCATTTTATCATCTATATACTTAACCTGGCTTTAAAATAATTATTTCTCACTCATTGTAAAGAGTAAAGGTGGGACTTTAACATGATCTTTTTTCTCATTATCACAGCAGTACTTATGGGAAAAGAGACAGTTGAGTAGAAAGAAAAAAATAAAAATTAAAAACATTAATAATATCCACACCTTTTTCTACCAAGCAGCATAACATATAGATGTTTGGAAAAATATAAGAAAATGTCCACCTTAATAATTCCAGTAATGTAGAAGTTTTAAGAAATTAAGAATTTCTCATTCTCCACTCCTAACTCTGATGCTGCATGCTTAGGCCACTAGGGTTAACAGATTGCCACCTGCTGTCTGTATCCTTTTGATGTTCATGTATGCACATGTGTATGTATCTACATCTGCATGTATTGGTCCATTTCCATATTGTTATAAAAAACTGCCTGAGACTGGATACTGTATAAAGGAAAGAGGTTTAATTGACTCACAGTTCAGCATGGCTAGAGAGGCCTCAGGAAACTTACAATCATGGTGGAAGGTGAAGGGGAAGCAAGGCACCTTCTTCACAGAGTGGCAGGAAGAAGAATAACACAGGAGGAACTACCAAACACTAATAAGACCATCAGATCTTATGAGTACTCACTACCATAAGAACAGCATGGGGAAACTGCCCCCATGGTTTAGATATTACCTGCACCTGGTCTCTCCCTTGACACATGGGGATTATAAGGATTACGATTCAAGATGAGATTTGGATGGGAACGCAAAGCCTAACCATATCAACGTACATTCACTCTTTTAAAATAATTTATATTAACATTTTGTTAATCTGCAATGTGTTTTATTTCATTTAACAATATGTCATGGGTAAATTGTCACATCAACACAAACAGACCCAATGCGTTAGTTTTAACAACTGCATTGTATTCCATAGTGTAGGCATACCGTAACTCATTCAACCATTCCCTTAAGGACCATGGTTTCCAGTGTTTCTCCTCTTGTAAATAATGCTGCAGTAAACATTTTCATATGAATATTACGGATCTTATTATTTGCTGATGCTTTTTACTGCTATATTTTAGAAGGGTTCATTACTTTTTATTTACAAACTAAACATATCGTATGAATCCTTAGATTGATAGAATCTCACAGGTCCTTGGTCCATTTTGCCTGACTGAGAATAAATAAATTCGCATATTCAAACTTACACACATGCATGGGAACATGGAAAGCTTGTGCAGGCCCCATAATTTGTCCCAGCTCCATGTCTTAACTCATTGCACACCACACCCCATCGCTAATTCTCCTTACCCCCACTCGCCCTACTTCTGCAGTGGCCCTCTCTGTGTTTCCTACAATAAAATTTGTTTTGAGGCCAAGTTCAAACTCATCTCCTGAAGGCTTTTTCTACTATCTTCCACCTTGTATGCAGAAAATGTCCTCCTGTTGTATGATCCAATAGCACATCCTCTGTCTCTCTGATGTAGCCCTTTCTCAGTCTGCTCTGTGCAGAATCTGCCCTTGCACAAGTCTACAACCCCTAATAAGTCATGAGTCTTTTGGTGGCAGAAATCATCTCGGCAGAATGCAACAGCTGCAGGCAGGAAAATCTCAGAGAAATGTTGATTGAGTTTGGAGAATTTGCCTAAAAATAGAAGAGTCAGAGACCAGTGTCTGCCTTTTAAGCCTTAAGTTATAACTAAACACAGTTATTGTGGCAGTTTGGGGAGCAGCTTCCCAGATAAGACAATCGCATGCTGTGTGTGTGTTTTTGAACTTATGGACCTTTTAAAAATATTTTTAACTTCTAGAACAGGGGTCAGTGAGCTTTTTTTTTTCTAAAGAGCCAGATGGTAAATATTTTAGGTGTGGCCAGCTATAAAGGTCTCTGCTACAACTACTCAGTTTAGCCCTCGTAGTGAAAGCAGCCCTAGACAGTAAGTAGAGAAGCGAGCGTGGCTGTGTTCTAGTGAAACTTTGTTTACAAAAAAAAGCAATGGGCAGGATTTGACTTATGGGGCATGGTTTACTAACTCTTGTTCTAGAAGGTGTCTAGGTACAGTTAGACTAACCTGAATTAAGTTCAAATCCTAGTTCTTCTACTTATTATGTGACTTTGAGCAAGCTTCTTAACCTGTCTTTTTGAACACATAAATAGGGGATTAATATTTCCTCCTTCATGTTTCAGGGCCTACCACTTAATGGGCACAGTATTGTCTTGTTAAGAGGAATGGAAGCCTAGTAATAGGGTAAGAGAAGATGCAGGCCCTTTCTTCCAACCGGAAGTAGAAAATCCTAAGGAAAGAGCACGTTGAAAAACAATGGATAGCAAAGACTCTTGGGTAACAGTGACAGCTTTTGCCTTTAGGTCATATGCACCTCTTTATGTAATAAATCAGGTATAAACAGATACACACAGGTCTCTTGACACTTGCAACAGCAACAGCAATGCTATTAATAAAATATATTGAAGATTGTTTAGGATGCCCGGAGCTATTATGACTATATAAAAGCTATGGGCCAGGCTTCAGGAGGAATAATTGGTGCAACAGTAGTACATCCCTGGAGATTTAGACAGAGATTGAGACTATTTTAGCCAAAACATAAACGAAATATTAATCTTTGGCTCATGACCGGCCTACTCATTTTCAGACACATCTACTGTCTATATGCAGTGGATTCTTTTGAGATGCAGACTCCTCTGTGACTTTTCCCACTGCCCACAAGATGAAGTCCACATCCTCGCGAGAACCCATGCAAGGCCCTCCATGGCTGCTTTCAGCTTGTTCTGTCAAGCTACCTTTCGTTGCATGGTGCTTCAGCCAAATAAGTCGATTAGCTTATTCGGGTTCTCAGAACACTTCCCCATCCCATGTTACTTCTGCTCGTTCTGTTCCACCCTAATTCTCAAGACCTTTAGAAACCCATCAGTTACCCCCATCTTCATTCTCTAAGACCCCACTGGCCCAGCAACAGTCAAGTCTCTGCCTGTGACTTCCCTTTATCCATGCCTTCCATAAATAACCAGTAAACTGTACGTTATTGGAAGGTGATGTGTAAAGCAGGAGGAAACCTGGGTTTGGAGTCCAAAGACTTGAGATTGGACTTCATTTTGGCTCCATTAAGACCTGATTTGGGCTCCATTATCGACCTACTTTGTGCCCAAGATGGGGCAGGTTGTTGAATGTCTCTGAGACCAGTCTTTCAATTTATAAAACAAGAATACTATCCCAACCTTGTAGAGTTTTTGTGAGAACGAAATGGGAAATGAAAAGACTAGGAGTCCTTAGTAGGTGCCTACCTCCTGGGAGTTCCCAGGAAATGCTAACTGGATCTGAACTGCTCACAGGGTTTGGCCTGGCGTATCTCCCTACTGATGTGATCATTTGAAAGCAAGACTGTACTGAAATATACCCAGGACCAATTGAAGAACTTCACATTAGAAAAAAAAAAAAAAACCCAAAAAATTTATTTGATTTGTTTTAAAATGTTCTTTAAAATACCCATCAAAGTTTTATATGTGGCAGACTGGCTTCTGTTTTTTAACTTTGTGAGATAGAAGCAAGATCTTGATTAGCATATATTGCAGAAGGGTGCTTTAAGATGGCTTGAAAATCAACCTGAAGATTCATAAAATTTGTAAAATTGAGGGGGAAATACCTAAAGATTTGCCAAAAATCATGTAAGCAGAGCTGAAATTGTTCTTTCCCCTGCCCCAAATTATTCTTTGCAAAATGGCTGCACTGCACTACTTAGCACACGTGCTGTGCTTCCCAGCATCCTGTTTGACCCGTGCACTCTACCAGACACTCACTGCTTACATTTAAGCCACCTTTCTATAGTTTATATTCTCTCCTACAAGAATGCAAATATCAAAGCATGATATAGGCAAAAAAAGAATGTAAACAAATCCCGATGATACATATGTTGAATATAATTAAAATTATACATATTGAATTTATGAGAATATTACACACATTTTTATGCATGTCCATGATGCATAAGCGTTTTTACACTGGTTTTTAACATACTATTTCACTAGTTGCTCTGAACAACCCAGTGAGGCAGGTACTGTGTCCATTTAACAGATTGGAAGCTAAGATTGAGCATTTAAATGTTCACTCTGGATCACAAACCTGGGGGCTGTATCCTAGGTGTGAACTCAGGTTGTCGCACACTGAATGTGCTGTCTCTGCATTGCCCCCCAGGTGATTAAGTACATATGTTTAGTATGCTCCACAGTAGCCTTGTAGGACCTATGGTAAAGTCCAAAGTTGGGACTTCAGCAGAAATTTTCTCAGTTTCTTGTCTTTTTGATAAAAAGCCTTGATGAGTAAGAGATATCTAACTGATAGAACCTTTCTGCCATGATATACTTGTGTAAACTTACAAATAAACATAGATACAATTATCTCCAATTCTGTAAGTCATTTAGGTTTCTACGTAGGGTTTTGGTAACTGAATCAGTTTCCTCATCTAACACAGAAATTAAAACAGTACTTCCATGACCAACTCAAATGCTTGTCAGTGAAAATGAAATGAGAGACTTTCTGTTCAAATACAGTAAGAAAAAGTAAGAAAATACATGTGCAAAGCAAGATATAAATTTCATTAAAATATATACAAATAAATTACTTGATTACCTCACAAGCTTATCTACCTAAAATTAATTACTGACTAATTAGCAACCCTGGAAAAGTTTTATTGTAGAAACTTCCATATTCATTATAAAGTCTGAGCCTCAAGTTTTAATGAAGTTCCATGATAAAAGAATAACAAAATTAGGCCATAGTACGTACCGCAGCATCTTAAAAGTTAATTAATTCCCTGACATTCAGCAATGTAACTAAATTACTTTGTACAGTTGTTTGAGCACAGTGTCTATAATCTTCTGATTAAAATAATGAGCCCCAAAGTCATCAGTAGCAATTATTATTTACTTACCTACCATCCCATCACCCACCATCCTGCCAACTCCTCCTCAGAATCTGAAGAGATTATTCTCCAGAGAGTTTTCGAAACTTTTTGCTCTAATAGAATGAGGGGGGGGAAAGCTTTTTAAACTTCAGGGTTCAAAGTCAGAGTTTCTGAACAGAAGTGTGTTTTTAAAATCTTAAAATTCTAACAAGGCTCTGTGCAGCAAAATACCTGCCAATTCACTATTGTTTACCCTGCAGTTTCTATTTAAATTTGTGCTGCTATCATGATTTCTTCCTACCTCACAGGATAATGAATCTAGATTTTATTTCTGTTCTTTGCCCAGACTTGTACAGCAGGCAAAGTGTTTGAAAATCAAAGGAAAAGAAGATATTGACTTGGATAATCTCTTCAGAGGTAAACACAAAAACACTAGCAAAAACACAGAATATACTTTTTGTTGTGCAGAATGTCTTATTTGTTTGACTGTTTGGTTTTAGCATTCCAGCAGGGAATAGTGGAAAAAGCCTAACTAGAATCAAGAGAGACTTGTGTTCTAGTTCGCGCCCTGCGAGTGAGTCCCTTCACTTCACTCCTCAAACGTTCATTTTCTCATTTTAAAAGTTAAAGGGCTGGACTCTATGATCTCTATGGGCTCCACTCACGATAGGAAACATGTAAAGCTGTAGAAGTTAGAGGTTCAGTGGTTGAATCCCCCTCTGCCATCTGCAGAGGCCATGGAGGGAAACCAGGAGTGTCTCACTGCACTTGTGAAGGTGGGAGACTGTGAGATGCACCTCATTAGTAAGAAAGGCTAGAAGGGTATTAGGCAAAATATTGAACCATCAGCGCTGAGGAATCTGTTGGAGTCCAGGAAGAAGAATTGCATGTGTTCTTTTAGTTACGTTTCTTCCCAGTGAAGGCTCGATATAGACAGAATTTTGAGGTTAGATTATATTGTAGCAAGCTAAGTAATCAGTTTTCCCTGGGTTCTGTTTTGATTTAGTCAGATGCAAACATTGATAGTTTCTTACTAGTGTCCCGCCTGCAGCCTTGGTAGCTCTGTACATTTGTGTCTCCCGGAAGATGTAGGAGATCTGTCTGCCTTCTAGAGGAAAGGAACATTGCTGAACTTTCTACTGACCTGGTAGAAGTCCAGTGAATTAGCACACTGTGCTGGACTGTGCCATCTCCAGTTACCCATCGGACTTTTTGTAAGAGAAGGAGAGAGTGCTTGGCAGTCATTGAACAAAAGGGCCGGGAGGTCAGTGAGCAGTGCTGAACTGCTCACTTTAGGCAGAGATGGAGCTCTTGCTTGTGTTGTCTTCGAAGAATTGTGGATTTCATCTCAGCCACACAAGGCCTTTTCCTCAGAAAAGAGAAGGCAGTTGAATTACTTTGGTTTTCATTGTACAGCTACATGTTTCTCCCTCATAAGAAGAATTTCTATGTAATATAACCAGAGCTCAAGCTTGCTTTAAATAAAATAAATCACTGATGTTTTAGAAACTGTTCCATACAAATGTTCTCATCCATCTTACCAAGCCTTCATTCTGTAAATGGCATGTTTTGGAACCATGTAAGAAGCCTTAAAAAAAGTGCCAGTGTTTTAATTCATAGTTTGACACTTTTGAAAATATCTCCACAGAGTAATTATGTATATGTTCTTGTTCAAACAGATACACAATTTTGTAGTTCATATCATAAATGTAGTAATGAAGATCATCCTTACAAAAATAGAAAATGTCATAGCAAAATGCATTTGCATACTGTGAAAGATGAAATCTCTTCCAAGATGCTCAGAATGCACTTGCTCGTTTCTGCATCATGTATAAGAAGTTTACACCCATATGCTTGTATTTATTCATGCATTTACTGTGCTCTTTAATTTAAACATATCCTCGCAGCAGAGGTCTTTGTTATCAGATATGGCATTTATGTCAGAAGAGTGTGCAGTGGGAGGAGCAGTCGGCCTTAGGTGGGGCACACGGCTGCCTGTGGACCCAGACCACCGTGTGTTGGGGAAGTGCAGGCGGGGTTCATTCCATCCCATGAAATTGGCAGGCCGTGGTTAGCACCTGCTTTCTAGTTTAGCCTTTTGTCAACCAAAGTGGCTCTTCCTTGTATGTCTGGAGTCCCCAACACCTATGCCACAGACCAATCTGTAGACTGTTAGGAACTGGGCTGCGTAACAGCAGGTGAGCAGAGGGCAGACGAGGGAGCAAAGCTTTATCTGCATTCACAGCTGCTCTCCATTGCTCACATGACCACCTGAGCTCCGCCTCCTGTCAGATCAGCTGCAGCATTAGATTCTCCTAGGAGCACGAACACTGTTGTGACCTGCATGTGTGAGGGATCTAGGGTGCGTGTTCCTTATGAGAATCTAACGCCTGACGATCTGTCACTGTCTCCCATCACCCCCAGATGGGACTGTCTAGTTGCAGGAAAACAAGCTCAGGGCTCCCACTGATTCTACGTTATGGGGAGTTGCATAGTTATTTCATTATCTATTACAATATAATAATAATAGAAATAAAGTGCACAATAAATGTAATGTGCTTGAATCATCCCAAAACCATTCCCCCACCCCGGTCTGTGGAAAAATTGTCTTCCATGAGACCAGTTCCTGGTGCCACTAAAGGTTGGGGACCTCTGTACTATGGGACTAATCCCCATTATTACAAAGTTTATTTGCTTTGGTTCTGACATGGATGAGACAAAATAATGAAAATAATAATGTTCTTACAGTGATATTAAACAATTATTTAATATTTTCTTTTATTTTTCTTCAGCCTGTAAATCTGATCATAATATCCCATATCCATGGCCTTCCTTTTTTTCCCTTTTTTTTTTTTTTTTTTGAGATGGCATCTCCCTCTGTCACCCAGTCTGGAGTGCAATGGCGTGATCTCTGCTCACTGCAATCTCTGCCTCCTGGGTTCAAGTGATTCTCCTGTCTCAGTCTCCCGAGTAACTGGGATTATAGGCTCCCAATGCTACACTCAGCTAATTTTTTGTAGTTTAGTAGAGACAAAGTTTCACTGTGTTGCCCAGGCTGTTCTTGAACTCTTCAGCTCAGCTAATCCATCCTCCTCGGCCTCCCAAAGTGCTGGGATTATAGGCATGAGCCACTGCACCCAGCCTTCCCCACCCCGCCTTTTTTTTTTTTGGTCTCGGCATAGATTTGAATGAGTGCCTTCTTCATTCATCAGGAGTCTTTTGTTTATTTATTTATTTATTATTTATTTATTTATTTATTGAGATGAAGTCTCGCTCTGTCACCCAAACTGGAGTGCAGTGGCGCGATCTTGGCTCACTGTAACCTCTGCCTCAGGGTTCAAGTGATTCTCTTGCCTCAGCTTCCCGAGTAGCTGGAACTACAGGTGTGCACCACCGAACCCAGCTTACTTTTGTATTTTTAGTAGAGACGGGGTTTCACTATGTTGGCCAGGCTGGTCTCAAACTCCTGACCCTGTGATCCACTCACGTCGGCCTCCGAGAGTGTTGGGATTACAGGCGTGAGCCACTGTGCCCAGTCAGGGTCTTCTTTTTTTTTTTTAAGGACAATGGGCTAAAATTTGTGCTCTGTTTCATCTATGAGGGGAGGTTGTATACACTGGATTTTTAGAAATTGTATACACACATGCATACATTCACACGCAGATTCTGTTTTTTATATCTTGGGCATGTTTTCCATTTTTACTGGAAAAATCATTTTTTAAAAATCATTTTATTTTAAAAATCATTTTATTCACCATATATATCTTGGCATACTTAATAAAAATATTTTAAAGACTACCCATTATTTTCAAGTATAATTCTTAGCTACTGAACACACTTTTTTCAATATGTAAGCATATATCACAATAATATATAAACATAAGATTGGATAAACATATGTAACAACAATAATATATAAACATAAGATTGGATGATAGAAATTTTAATTACTTTGTGATGATAAAATTCTGTAGAGGAAACCATGATTATGTTAAAAGGATGTTGGTTGTGCATAACAGGAGCAAGTTGAAACTTGTCTTACTAATCCAAGGTTTACAGGTAAGCTTATTGAGTGTTACCCCTAAGACATGACAGTGAAACAGTGAAATTCTAATGAAATGTAAACATATTCAAAGAAAAAATAGCCAACCATAGAAATGCTGACCCTACTTCCATTCAAGATTCTAGACGTGCAACCAGGGAACTTAGTGACTACAAGCTCTTTGATGTAAATGAAGAAAGGGATTGTTGCGAACGGCATGAAGATGTCCCACAGAAAGTGATACTGGCGAAAAAAAAAAAACAAAAAAACCAAAAAAAAACCGCTTCACATTAAAGAAACTCTCAGAGATATTTCACAACATCGTAAGTGCAAAGGATAAAATGTTAGAAGTGAATCTAACTTAAATTTAGGAATATGACAGTTTACCAAGGAATGGAAAAGATGCTCTCTTCATTTCACAGTTGTAGGACAAAAAGAAAGCAAACACTCCTTGGACAACTCTTGGTAAGTTTTTTTTTTTTTAACAAAGAAATAAAACACCTTATCTCAATGTATTAAATGTTATAAACCACAGCATACTAATTAAATATTACTTTCACTAGTTTTAAATTTTCCCTAAGTATTTATGATGGACAGTAAAAGAGTTGTTAATATTTTGACCAAAATTTGTGAAGGTCATGAGCAAAGAATTACAATTTTCCCCATTGATTATTAAGCCCAGTTTGCATGGCTTCAGCTTGCATCATCAATTTTATAGCCCCTGACTACCATGCCTAGTGAGAACTCCCTATGTTTTATTGAGGACTGTTTCAAATATGTTCATAGGAGAAGCTGATCTGTAATTTTCCTTCTTGTAATGTCTTCATCTTGTTTTGATATTCCCTCATTCTCCATTATCACCATTATCACCAAGAGGTGTTATGTAAGATTCACAACATTTATTTTTTAACCGTTTAGATGAGTTCACAGACAGGAAAGCTATCTGAGCCTAAAGTTTTTTTATTAAAAGAATTTGAATTGTAGATTCAATTTCTTTAATAGATTGAGGACTTTAGATTTTTAAAATTTCTTCTTGTATTAGTTTTTCTAGAAATTTATATATTTCTTCTAGGAATTTGTATATGACATGTAAATTTTCAAGTCTGTTGCTATAGAGTTGTTTATAATCCCCTCTGATGAGCTTTTTAGTGTCTGCAGATTCTATAGTTATGTCCCTTTTTCATTCTTGAAATTGATGTTTATGTGCTCGTGCGTTTTCTCTCTCCCTCTCTCTCTCTCACGCTCTCTCTCTGGTTTTGCCTCAGTCTCTTTCAATTAATCCTGCTAAAGATTTACTGATCTTTACAATGGACCAATTTTTGGCTGTGTTGATTTTCTCTAGTGTGCATTTGTTTTCTCTGTTATTAATTTCTGCTATTATGTTTCTGCCTGCCTTCCACTCTCTTTGGCTTTCATTTACTATCATTTTTCTAACTTCTTTAAATTATTACTTAGATATTGTGTTTTTAAATATATTTTAATATATGCACCTAAAGCTATATTAGCATTAGTTTAAGCATAGCTTTTCCTGCATTCCATGAGTTTTGATTTGTCAAATTTCATAATAATTTAATTCAAAATATTTTCTCATTTACATTGTTTTTCTTTTGTATGTGGGTTGAAGTATACTGATTCATTTCCAGATATTTGGGGATTTTATTATCTTTTCATTATTGATTTTGAATTTTATTCCACTGTGGTCAGAAAGTATATTCTGAGCAATTGTTAATCATACGGTTAGATCTTTATTATCTTTACTGATACATTTTTTCCTGCTTATTCATTTGATTCCTGAAAAAATGTGTTAAAGTCCTCTACTATGGTTGTGATATTATCTGGTTTTCCTTTTATTATACATATTTTTAGTCTATATTACTAGGCTCATGAAAATTAGAACATTAGAATATTCATAATCAATTGACCCTTCAACATTTTGAAATATATATTTTATTTCTCCAAATGCTTCTTACCTTTAAGTTTCTTTTGTCTGATATTAGCAGTATTCTTCTGATTAGTATTTGTATGTTATATTTATTTCCATGCTTTTATATGCTCCATCACTGTCCTATGTTTAATATGACACTTCTAAGTGGCATGTGATTTTTAGGTTTAAATTCAATCTCATGGCAATCTCTCTCTTTCTTTCTTCTTTCTTTCTTTCTTTCTTCCTTTCTTTCTTTCTTTCTTTCTTTCTTTCTTTCTTTCTTTCTTTCTTTCTTTCTTTCTTTCTTTCTTTCTTTCTTTCTTCCTTTCTCTCTCTCTCTCTCTCTCTCTCTCTCTCTCTCTCTTTCTTTCTTTCTTTCTTTCTTCTTTTTCTTTCTTTCTTCTTTATGGGATCTATCTCTGTCACCCTAGACTGGAGAGCAGTGGCGCGATTATGGCTCACTGCAACCTTGGCCTCCCAGACTCAAGCAATCCTCTTACCTCAGCTTCCCAAAGTGCTGGGATTACAGGTGTGAGCCACTGCACCCAGTTGACAGGAGTCTCTTAATTGAAGTATTTAATACGTTTATATCTAATGTTATTAAAGTTAAGTTGGACTTAGGGTTATTATCTTTTTTTTTTAATTGACAGAGTCTCACTCTGTCTCCCAGGCTGCAGTGCAGTGGTGCAATCCAGGCTCAATGCTGGGTTCAAGCAATTCCGGTGCCTCAGCCTCACAAGTAGCTGGGATTACAGGTGTGTACAACCATGCCCAGCTAATTTTTGTGTTTTTAGTAGAGACAGGGTTTCATCATGTTGGCCAGGCTGGTCTCAAACTTCTGGCCTCAAGTGATCTCCCCACTGTGGCCTCCCAAAGTGCTGGGAAAACAGGTATAAGTCACCGTGCCCAGCCTACCATCTCTATAATTGTTTTCTATTTTTCTCAGTAGTTTGTATTCAATTTTATATTTTTGCTTTATCTTTTTAAATCAAAATTCATGTGAGTATACCATTTTCCATCTATTACCTTATTTATTTTTAATATTCTGTTAGTAGATATCCCAGCTACTACAAAACGCATCTTTATATAGAATCATTTTTCCTCTATCTGAAAAAGTATCTTTTGTACTTCATTTATAGTGTCTTCTAGTTATTATTTTTTTTAAGACAGGGTTTCACTCTGTCACCCAGGCTGGAGTGTGGTGGTGCGATCACAGCTCACTGCAGCCTCAACCTATGGGGCTCAAGTGATCCTCCCACCTCAGCCTCTGGAGTAGCTGGGCCTACAGGTGCGTGCCACCATGCCCAGCTAATTTTTGCTTTTTTTTTTTTTTTTTTGTAAAAATGGGGTCTCACTATGTTGCTCAGGCCAGTCTCAAATTCCTGGGTTCAAACAATCTGACTGCTTTGACCTCCCAAAGTGCTGGGATTACACACGTGAGCCACTGCGCTTGGCCTAGCTGATTTTTTTTTTTTTTTTTGAGTAAGTTTTTCTTTGTCCAGAAGTGTCCTTTTTTCACCCAAACTTTTGAAGAATATTTTAACAGGTTATAGAATTCTAGATTGGCAGTTAATTTTTTTCAGGCTTTAAATATGATAATCCATTGGCTTCTGACTTCTATTGTTTCTCTCAAGAAGTCAGCTGTAGCTTTATTGTGTCTCTTTGAAAGGAGTATGTCTTGGAGTGTGTCACATTTTATCTGATTACTTGTAAGGTTTTTCTGTTGTCTTTCATTTTTAGCAGTTTTACTATGAAGTGCCTTATATTTGTCTCTTTAGGATCCATAGTGCTTAGGTCTGTGGGTGTATGGCTTTTTACCACTTTGAAAAATTTGACCATTATCTCCTCAGATATTGTTTATGCTCCATTCTCTCTCATTTCCCCTATTGAGACTCCATCTACAAATATATTAGACTTTCTTAGTTGTATGTCTTAAGAGCTCTTTTCTTTATTTCCCCTCCATTTTTAGTACATACTTCAGCCTGGATATTTTTCTAGTGTCCTATTTTCAAGATCAGTAATTCTGTCTTCAACTGTCTCCAAACTGCTATTACACTCATGTAATTAATTTTTAATTAAATTATTGTATATTTCTTAGTTAGGCAATTTACCTATGTATGATTTTAATAGACCTTAGTTCCTGAGTAAAATTCTCTATCTTGCCATCTAATTTCTTAAACACATTATCACTGTTATTTATCCGAGTCATCTTTCGCCTTTGTTAGTGGAGCACTGAGTGAGTGAGATCAGCCTCGCCAAATGCATGGGAGCTGGGTGAGGCTTCCTGCTGCCTGCTCCTCCCCACTCCCTTTGTGAACTCTTCTGTGCAGTAGAGGCAGTTATACTCCCTTCTGGAACATTAGCCCAGTGGCCTGAGAACCACCTCCCAATACTCACAGTGGCCACAGCTAGCCCAGCTCAAGAAAAGTCAGAGCACAGACCCGCCTAACCCTGCCCTCACTTGGTTGTGCCCCTCCACCCACCCTGGTAGCTTAACACAAAGGACATAAACTTTGGGGAACTTTATAGCCCTGCCTATCACCTGAGGAAAAAAAAACACACACTTTCCCTCAGCAACTTATGGGAAGCTTAAATCCCACTGCTACTACTGCAGCTGGGTGCTGTTTTGCAAATGCCACCTCATGGCTGGAGGCCGTCCAACATGGGCCATTAAACACCTCTAGGTAGAATGTGCCCAGGAAGGAGAAAATGAGTATGTGACCTCAGCTATCACCATTGCGTACAACATCCTGACTAACCAGAGGTTCTGAGCCTCTCCATGTGACAAGTTCACTGCAATTGTAACTATCATTTGAGAAACCCAACACACTAAGCCTCGTCTCCAACCAAGAAATCTCACAAAGTGTATGTAACTCCCCTGCTATCTCCATCAGAGATGGTGCTGGCATACTCTGCTGGGAGACTTGAAGTTAGTTCGCATTTCTGGATCCCTTGCAGACATTCCCCTGTACCAGCTCAAAGTGTGGTAGTCACACTGGGTATCTAGACCCAGAAGAGCACTAACAATCACTGTGGTCTGGGTCTCAGGAAGTCTCATTCCTAGGGGAAGGGGGAGAGTATCACATCAAGGGAATATCTCATGGGAAAAAGAATCTGCATGGCAGGCCTTGAGTCCCAGATTTTTCCACTAGTGGGACGTTTCTTGTAGCAGAGACACAATTGCAGTGCTGGGTGCAGTAAGGAAAGTCTACACCTCTACCCCAACAATCAGGCAGCATCTCTGATCATAAAGGGGCTTGGAAAGGGGATCCTTTTTCCCCACTGGTACACCACTGCACACACAGCTGGGGCTTCTCCCACAGGAATGCAATGTAGATGCATGTATAGACGGCCTTCCAGGAACAATTTAGGGTGATTGCATCCCTACAGGAGGAGCCCTTCTTAGATTCAGGCTTGCAGAGTCACAACTCCTCTCTACTTGGAATATCAACATTCCTACAGATGCAAAGAGGTACTTGTCTCATCTGAATAGCTGGAATACTGGGACAAGAAGGTGGATAGCTTTCCTGCTTGCCCGGCAGTGGAGCTGAGGTAGCTTCCACCCATCACTCTGATAAAACCTCACCACATTTAATTTAGAGTTCCCCCAGGCACCTTCATCAAGGCTGGGACCTCTGCCCAGCATTAGGTATTATATATACCCATCTTTTTAGCTACCACAAATGCCTACCCCAGGGATATCCCTCCTATTGGCCTGAATCATCAGCTTAGTAAATAAAATACTGGGAAAAATTAAATAAATAAAGAAGTGTACACCATGGGAGAATGAGATAAGCTTCAAGAGATCCTAGCCATTCCAACCCTACAGGAGACAGTGAACTTGCCCACAGGCCAAATGCATAACTACTGCAACCAGAGCTTGGGAAAGCCAGTGCACAAAAACTCTCTTTAACTAAGGAACTCCTACAGAGTCTTCACCACTAAAAGCATCAAGAATCAAATTAGGCTATAATAAACTATAAACATTAAAGTCAGATCCTTAAGAGGAAAAAGAAGAAATTAAAGAAAAAGCACAGTCAAATCAAAAATAAATTTTGAGAACAATTTGAAGAAATGGTCCACGCAAATGAGAAGGAACCAGAAAGGTAATTCTGGTAAATATGACAAAACGAGGTTATATAACATCCCCAAGAAATCACACTAGCTCTCAGCAATGGATCCAAACCAAGATTAAGTCTTTGAAATACCAGATAAAGAATTTAGAAGGTTGCTTATTAAATTACTCAAGGAGATACCAGAAAAAGGTGAAAACCAACATAAAGAAATTTTTTTAAAAAAAATTTAGGAGATGAATGAAAATTTTCCAGAGAGATTGATACCATGAAGTAAAACCAGTCAGAACTTCTGGAAATGAAAGTCACCCTTAGGGAAATGCAAAATACAGTGGAAAAGTTTCTTCAATAGACTAGAACAAATAGAAGAAAGAATCTCAGAGCTCAAATATCAGGTTGTTGAATTAACCCATTCAAAGATGAAGAAAAAAGAATCTCAAGAGATGAATAAAGTGTCTAAGAAATATGGGATCATGTAAAATGGCCAAATCTAAGACTAATTGGTATTCCTGAGGGAAAAGAGAAGTCTAAATGTTTAGAAAACTTATTTGAGGGAATAATTGAGAAAACTTCCTTGGCCTTTATAGAGATCTATATATCCAAATATAGAAAACTCAAAGAACTCCTGGGAAATTCATTGCAAAAAGATCATCACCAAGGCACCTAGTCATCAGGCTATCTAAAGTCTACATGAAGAAATGAGTTAAAGTTTAAGTGCTGTGAGACAAAAGCATAAGGTGACCTATAAAGGAAAACCTATCCAACTAACAGCAGATTTCTCAGCAGAAACCCTACAAGCCAGAAGGGATTGGGGTCCTATCTTTAGCTTCCTTAAGCAAAATAATTGTAAGCCAAGAATTTTGTATCCAGAAAAACTAAGCTTCATAAATGAAGGAGAGATAAAGTCTTTCTCAGACTAACAAATGCTGACAAACAAATATGCACCAAAATAGAACTTCCTTAAAGCACAAATCTCACAAGTCCTATAAAATAATAACACAATGAAAAAAAGAATAAAGTATCTAGGCAACATCTAATATGATCACAAGAACAGTACCTTACATCTCAATAATAATGCTGAATATAAATGGCCAAAGTGCCTCACTTAAAAGACACAGAATGGCAGAATGCATAAAAAAAATCAAATATCCGCTATGTTCAAGAGACCCACCTAACACACAAGGAGTCACATAAACTTAAGGTAAAGGAATGGAAAAATATATTCTATGCAACTGGAAACAAAAGTGAGCAGAAGTAGCTATTCTTATATCACACAAAACAGACTTTAAAGCAACAACAGTTAAAAAAAGAATGACATTACATAATGATAAAAGGATTAGTCCAACAAGAAGATATTACAATCCTAAATTTATATGCACCTAACCCTAGAGCTCCCAGATTTATAAAATAATTACTACTAGACCCAAGAAATAAGGTAGACAGCAACACACTAATAGTGAGGTAGTTTAATACTTCACCAACAGCACTAGAAGATCATCAAGACAGCACCAACAGCACTAGAAGATCATCAAGACAGAAAGTCAACAAAGAAACAGCAGACTTAAACTATACCCTAGAACAAATGGACTTAACAGGTGTTCACAGAACACTCTTCCCAAATACAGAATATACATTCTATTCATCAGCACATGGAGCATTCTCCAAGATAGACCATATGATAGACCATAAAACAAGGCTCAATAAATTTTAAAAAATCAAAATTATAACAAGGGTCTTCTCAGACTATAGTGGAATAAAACTGGAAATCAACTCCAAAAGGAACTCTCAAAATTATACAAATACATGGAAGTTAAATAATTTGCTCTTGAATAATTTTTGATATAACAATGAAATCAAGGTCTAAATTAGAAAATTCTTAGAAATGAATGATAATAATGACAGAACTTATTAAAGCCTCTGGGATACAGCAAAAGCAGCCCTAAGAGGAAAGTTCGTAGTATTAAATGTGTGCGTCAAAAAGTCTGAAAAAGCACAAATCAACAACCTAATATCACTTCTCAAGAAACTAGGGTAACAAGAACGACTTACACCCACACCCAGGAGAAGAAAAGAAATATTAAAGATCAGAGCAGAACTAAATGAAATTGAAACAAAAAGAACATTACAGAAGGTAAATGAAACAAAAAGCTGGTTCTTTGAAAAGATAAACAAATTTGATAGACCATTAGCAAGATTAACCAAGAAAAAAGAGAAGATCCATATAAGCTCAATTATTCAGTAGAAATGAAACTGGATATATTACAATTGATACCACAGAAACACAAAATATCATTCAAAGCTACTGTGAACAATTTTGTGCACACAAATTAGAAACTCTAGAGGAAATGGATAAATTCCTGAGACATAAAACCATCCTAGATTAAATCAGGAAGAAATAGAAGCCCTGAATAGACCAATAACAGGCATCAAGATTTAATCTGTAATACAAAAATTGCCATCAACAGCAAAAAAGTCCAGGACCAGATGGATTTACAGCTGAATTCTACCAAACATTTGAAGAAGAATTGGTACCAATTCTATTGAAACTGTTCCAAAAGATAAAGAAGGACTCCTTCCTAAATCATTATATGAAGCCGGTATCACCCTAATACCAAAACCAGGAAAGGACATAACAAAAAAAGAAAATTTCAATATCCTTGATGAACATAGATGCAAAAATCCTCAACAAAATACTAGCTAACCAAATCCAACAGCACATCAAAAAATAATAATAATACATTATGATCAAGTAGATTTCATCCCAGGGTTGCAGGTATAGTTTAACATGTGCAAGTCAATAGATGTGATACATCATATAGATAGAATTAAAAACAAAAACCATATGATCATCTCAATAGACACAGAAAATGCATTTGATAAAATTCAACATCCCTTTATTCTAAAACCCTCAACAAAATAGGCATAGAAGGGGCTTACCTCAAAATAACAAAAGCCATATAAGGTAAACCCACAGGCAACAAAAGCCATATAAGGTAAACCCATAGGCTGAATGGGGAAGAGTTTAAAGCATTCCCACTGAGAACTGGAACAAGACAAAGATGCCCACTTTTACCACGTCTATTCAACATAATACTGGAAGTCCTAACCAGGGCAATCAAACAAGGGAAAGAAATAAAGAGCATCTGAAGTGGAAAAGAATAATTCGGCCTGTCAGGATTCATCAATGATATGATAATATACTTAGAAAACCCTAAATACTCATCCAAAAGACTCCTAGATCTCATAAACAAATTCAGTAGGGTCTCAGGTTACAAAATCAATGTACACAAATCAGTAGACACCGACAAAGACTAAGCCAAAAATAAAATCAAGAACTCAATACCTTTTCAACTGCAAAACAAAAACAAAAACAAACAAAAACAAAAAACCAATAAAAAAAAACAAGCCTGGGAATATACTTAACCAAGGAGGTGAAAGATTTCTACAAGGAAAATGACAAAGCACTGCTGAGAGAACTCATAGATGGCACAAACATATGGAAACACACCCCATGCTCATGGATGGGAAGAATCAATATTCTGAAAATGACCATACTGCCAAAAGTAATCTAGAGATTCAATGCAATTCCCATCAAAATATCATCATTCTTTACAGAACTAGAAAAAGCCATTCTAAAATTCATATGGAACCAAAAAAGAGCCTGCATAACCAAAGCAATACTAAGCAAAAGGAACAAATATGGAGGTGTCACATTACCCAACTTCAAATTATACCACAAGGCTGTAGTTATCAAAACAGCAGGGTACTGGTATAAAAATTAGGCAAGTAGACCAATGGAACTGAATAGAGAACCGAGAAATAAAATCAAATACTTATAGCCAACTGATCTTCAACAAAGCATACAAAAACATAAATTGGGGAAAGGACACCCTATTCAATAAACGGTGGTAGGAAAACCGGCAAGCCACATGTAGAAGAATGAAACTGGATCCCTATCTCTCACCTTATACAAAAATCAACTCAAGATGGATCTAAGATCTGAAGCCATAAAAATTATAGAAGATAACATTGGAAAAACTCTTCTGGACATTAGCTTAGGCAAAGAATTCATGACTAAGGTCCCATAAGCAAATACAGCAAAAACATAAATAAATGAGACCTAATTAAACTAAAAAGTGTCTGTGCAACAAAAGAAATAATCAGCAGAGTAAACAGACAACCCACAGAGTGGGAGAAAATATTTGCAAACTATGCATTTAACAAATGACTAGTATCCAGAATCTACAGGGGACTCAAACAAATCAGTAAGACAAAAATAATAATCCATCAAAAAGTGGGCAAAGGACATGAATAGACATTTCTCAAAAGAAGATATACAAACTGCCAACAGACATATGAAAAAGTGCTCAATATCACTAATCATCAGGGAAATGCAATGAGATACCACCTTACTCCTGCAAGAATGGCCATAATTAAAAAGTCAAAAAACAGTAGATGTTGGCATGGATGTGGTGAAAAGGGAACACTTTTACACTACTGGCGGGAGTGTAAAGTAGTGCAACCACTATGAAAAACAGTATGGAGATTCTTTAAACAACTGAAAGTAGGACTACCATTTGATCCAGCAATCCCGCTACTGGTTATCTACCCAAAGGCAAATAAGTCATTATATTAAAAAGACACACACACACACACACACACACACACACACACACACACACACACACACACACAGAGAGAGAGAGAGAGAGAGAGATGTTTATAGCAGCACAATTCTCAGTTGCAAAGATATGGTACTAACCTAAGTGCCATTGACCAATGAATGGATAAAGGAAATGTGGTATATATACACCATGGAATACTACTGAGCCATAACAAGAAATGAAATGATGCCTTTTGTAGCAACTTGCATGGAGCTGGAGGCCATTATTCTAAGTGAACTAACTGAGTAATGGAAAACCAAATAACATATGTTCTCACTTAAAAGAGGGAGCTAAGCTATGAGGATGCAAAGACATAAGAGTGATATAATGGACTTTGGGGACTCAGGGAGGAAGGTTAAGAGGTGGGTAAGGGATAAAAGGTTGACTGCATATTAGGTACAGTTTACACTGCTTGGATGACGGGTGCACTAAAATCTCAGGAATCACCACTAAAGAACTTATCCATGTAACCAAAAACCACCTGTACCTCCAAAACTATTGAAATTTTTTAAAAGAAGAATTGGAAGTGCTAGTATTCAAAATCAACATAACAGAAATGAAGAATGCCTTTGACAGGCTCATTAACAGACTCAACATGACTGAAGAAAGCATCAGTGGGCTTTAAGATGTGTCCATAGAACCTCCCAATCTAAAAAGCAAAGAGAAAAAAAAGATGAAAAAGACATTACAGAATATCTGTGAACTGTGAGAACTGTGGGATAATTACAAAGGGTATAACGTGCAATGGAAATACCAGAAAGAGAAGAAAGATGAAAAGCAGCAGAAGAAATATTTGAGATGATAATGGCTGAGAATTTTTCAGAATTAATGGCAGACACCAAAACACATATCCAGTCAGCACGAAGAATACCAAGCAGGATAAATATCAAAGCATCTGAACCTACATATGTCGTATTCACACACTACAGAATCAAAGATGAAGAGAAAATCTTGAAAGAAGCCAGAGGAAAATAATCACCTTACCCATAGAGGAGCAATGATAAGAATTACATTGGACTTCTCTTCAGAAACTACGTGAGCCAGAAGAGAGTGGAGCAAAATGTTTAAAGCATTGAAAGAAAATTCCACAACCTATAATTCTGTATGCAGTAAAATTATTCTTCAAAAGTGAAGGAAGCATAAAGACTTTCTCAAACAAAAGCTGAGGAAATTTGTCTCCAGTAGAACTGCCTTACAAGAAGTTTTAAAATAAGTTTTCCAGCGGGTGCGGTGGCTCACGCCTGTAATCCCAGCACTTTGGGAGGCCGGGGCGGGTGGATCACGAGGTCAGGAGATCGAGACCATCCTGACTAACACGGTGAAACCCCGTCTCTACCAAAAATACAAAAAACTAGCCGGGCGAGGTGGCGGCGCCTGTAGTCCCAGCTACTCGGGAGGCTGAGGCAGGAGAATGGCGTGAATCCGGGAGGCGGAGCTTGCAGTGAGCCAAGATCGCGCCACTCACTCCAGCCTGGGCGACAGAGCAAGACTCCGTCTCAAAAAAAAAAAAAAAAAAGTTTTCCAGAGAGAAGGAATGTTATATGGGTCAGAAACCCAGAACTACTTAAAGGAAGAGCATTAGAGAAGGAAAAATGAAGGTAACATAAAATATTTTATTTTTTATAGTCTTAATTGATAACAGTTTGTTCAACTGTTTTTTTAATAACAATAGCAAAAATTAATTAGGTGAGTATAGCTTATGGATAGGTGAAATGAATGCCGGCAATAGCATAAGGGATGAGAGGGAGGATTGGGGAATATTCTGCTATAAGGTGCTTGCGTGGTATAGTGCTAGTTGAAAGAGGACTTAGGTAAGTTGTAAGTGTATAGTGCAAACTTCAGGGCAATCACTAAAAATAATTTTTAATTTAAAAGTATAATTGATATGATGAGAGAAGAGAAAATTGAATCATATAAAGTGCTCAGTTAAAATTAGAGAAGGGTGAAAAAGAGAGGAAGACTAAAAAAGAAAGAACAAGTGCAACAAATTCAAAATGAAACAAACTCAGGGTGGATCATGGACCTAAATGTAAAATGCAAAACTATAAAATTCCTAGAAGATAACAAAGGAGGAAATCTAAGTGGCCTTCAGTTTGATGATGATTAGAATAAACACCGAAAGCACAAACCATGAAAAAGAAACTAGATAAGTTGGACTTTATTAAAACTAAACATTTCTGTGATATGAAAGACATAGTTAAGTAAATGAAAACAAAAAGCGAATCACAGAATGGAACAAAAGTTTCTCAAAACATATATCTAAGAAAGGAATTGTGAGCCAAATGTACAAAGAACTGCTAACATTCAACAGTAAGAAAACAATCCAATTTTTAAAAGGCCAAAGATCTGGACCGACATATCAGCAGACACAAATGATAAATAAACATATTAAAAGATCAACAGCATATATTACTTGGGAATTGTAAATTAAAATGAGGTACCACTACAAAACCTATTAGAAGAGCTAAAATCGAAACACTGAAATACTAATGTGAAGCAACAGGGACTCTGTCATCCATTGCTGATAGGGAAGCAAAATGGTACAGCCACTTTGGAAGATAGTTTGCTAGTTTCTTGCAAAGTTTCTTACAAAGGTAAATACAATATTAACATATGATCCAGCAATCATATTTCTAGGCATTTATGCAAATGAATTTAAAACTTACATTTGTACAAAAACCTCCACAAGAATGTTTACAGCAGCTTTATTTATAATTGTCAAAACTGGAAGCAACCAAGATGTCCTTCAGTAGGTGAATGGATAATAGGTGAATCTGTGGTTGTATTCATACAAAGGAATATTATTCAGTGATAAAAAGAAATTAGCACCAAAAAGACATGAAGGAGCCTCAACTGCATATTGCTAAGTGAAAGAAGCCAGCCCGAAAGGGCTACATACGTAATTCCAAGCCTATGCAATATACTTGGATATGGATATTTTGTAAAAGACAAAGCTACAGAGATAGCAAAAAGACAATAGTGGATACATGTCATTATACATTTGTCAGAACCCATAGAACTGTACGATATAAAGTCCTAATGTAAACTAAGGACTTTTGGTTAATAATATTAATAATGTATCAATATTAGTACATTAATCGTAAGAAATGTACCACACTAATGCAAGATAATAATAAGGGAAAGCGTGGGATTAGGGGTAAAGGGGGCATATGGGAACTCTCTGTACTCTCTGCTCAATTTTTTTTTTTTTTAAGTAAACCTAAAACTGCCCTGAAAAATAAAAGATCAATTTTAAAAAGAAAAAAAAAAGCTGATTGGGAGTACTTCATGTCTTCGTAATGACTCAGCAGTATTTGGTGTACCTGAATGCGTTTTAATGTTTTAGGCACAGAGGAATAGGAAAAACTGGAGTAGCGGGGAGAGGAAGGGAATTATTTGCAGTGAGCTGAAAAGTCATTCTAAGGGAAGGAGCTGGATAATCACATAGCTCAAGGAAGCTATTCTGACAATTAAGAAAAATAAACTGATGGCATAATAAAAGTATGTAATGAATATTCTCCATTTTAGCCTAGAGAAAAGTAAATATCTATTATAAATGACAATAGTGTTGTAAGATAACATAAACAAGTCACTGGTTCTTATGGAGCATAGATTTTGTATCTATTCTTGATAATACTCTCCTGCAGCTCTCTATTACTTTCTTTAGATGTCAATTAAAATATTAATAACAAGACCGTACAAGATAGAATAGAATGTAGTAAGTTTCTCATTACAGTGGATACCTATTAGCCTTACTTCACTTAGAAAAAATAAATACTAGAGAACTTTATCCCAAGTTAGAGACCAGCTGACATTAGCGGCTTGGAGGTGCTAAGACTGAAATCATTAATTTGTCTCCCTGCCAGATCTTCTGAAACACCTACACTCACAGGTCTGCTGGAAGCGTCATCGCAGCAGCCAATGAGGCTTTAAGTGAGAAGAAGATTCTTGGAACTGTGTGGAGGGGTCTGGGTGCCCTCTTAGTCTCCTTTCTAGGATATCTTGAGCTTTTTTAGCTTGGTTTTTTTAGCTTGGTTTTTAATGTATTCTGTATTATCCTTCTAAAAATTCCATTTGCCCTTCTTTTCATACAAAATGTTTTCTTATCAAATTCCAGAAGCACATGAAAATGAGGAAGCCAGTTTTCTGGCTGGAATACGAGACTTTGGTTTAAGATTTATGGATTACAATTCATGGATTTTTAAGAATTATAAACATTATTGACAAAATATTTTGAAATTGTAAATGTGAAGAAAAGTTATACTGCAAGAATAAGAAAGGCAGAGTAAAAATAAACCTGCTTTAATAAGTAGATACTTATTTTTAGGTACAAGGCTTGAGGGAGTGAAAACTCTGAAAACCACGTTCCACAGCAGCCAGTCTGGTGCATGTGGGCAGCCATGCCAGAGGCTTCCTTGGAGTATTCCAAAAATAACCCTCTCGAACTGGAATCTGTCTCTGACACATCCTCTTCTCCATACTGACACTGTCTCTGGTTATAATAGAATGCAGCTCCACCTTTCCACATCACTCCAGACTAGATGCGTAATCAGTCCCTCTGACACTGTTGCTGGAATAGTGATCTGACACCTGCCATCAGCTGAGGGTCCTGGGCTATTGACTGTCCAGAGCTGTGGGAGACTGGACAGCCCAGAGACAACTGGAGAAGCAGATCTTATTGCTGGAATAATTGCACCTTTGTGTTCCAACACTGCACAGTATTTTTCTCAGGAGCCAAAACTGGCTTCTAAGATTCTTGGATTCCAGGCTCACCATTCCAGGCAAGGTGATAGGGAATTGTAATAACTTTAATCTTATTCCCTGTATCAGATTAACATGCATGTTGGCTTTGAAAGATGTGGCATTTCCATCCTTAGAGTCTATGAACACGTAAGGATTATATATGGGTGTACAGGATGCCCCCTAAAGCAAAGCAGTTCTCTCCCTTATTCTTCATTCCTCCCACAGCACTGCCAGGCTTTGTCTTCTTTGTCTCTAATTTCAGTGCTAAAGGTAAATATCCCCAGGATAGAGCAAAGAACCTTTACCTTCAAATATACCTTAGATCAAAGAGAGAAAGCCCCTGCATCCCTCCATCAGATTGATAGTGTGAGACACTTTTTCTCTTGATTATAGGTACTGTGGACTTGAAAAAAAAATTCCCTGATTCATAGTCTCCTTGGGGAGACGGGCCTGTTTTGTAAGAAAAAGTTTTCTAAACTTGGGATTTATATTCCATAAAGACACAGACAATGAGGAAGAATTCAAGGCTTGTTCTAAAGGATGCAGCAAAAAGGTTAGATAGAAGGTTCAAGGTACTGGAGCAATGTAGAGAATGAGGCCGTGGAATTCCTTTCCTTAAAAACCTTCAGACAAAGATTGCCCTGGGATTCTCTTCCCATATGGCACTGCTATTTTGACATTTCATTAAATTTCTGAGAGACAAAACTTATAAATAGTAATGCCACGCACCTATGTCTAAGGAGAAGAATCAGGATTTGATGTCTTGATTCCCACATGTATGATTGGACAATCTATTTCAGTTCAACTGAAATTCATTACCGAGAAGTAGAAAATGAGAGTTGTTGCTGGTCCCAGCATACTTGAGTTAAGCCATGTTGATTATCACAGAAGTTAAGAGGCACAAGAAATTTTTATCTCTTTATAAATTAAAGGAATAGCTATTACGAGCAATTTTAGATAAGGAAGGGGCATAAAATATTTCAGTACCATATGAAAATAGGCTTAGGAACTGTACCTGATACATGTTAAGAGTTTGGTTGAGTCACTCTGAGTACACTGCTTGTCTTGTTGCTATGGTTACTGCTGCCTTGTGCGGGTACACCGTGTATCGTTTATGTCATGGACTTTATTTATTAGCATAGACAACTCTTTCTTCTATTATTTACATGGTTCTCCTTCATTCATTATTTTTTAATGTTTTTCATTGTTGTTTTCCTATTTTGAATACTTTTAGTTGATGTATTTTTTCTTCACATTTTGACTGCCAAGTTTTCAGTGATTTTGATGTGCAAAATAATCAGATTATAAAATAATCACAAGAAAATTAATAAAATAATAAAGTAACAAGTATTTAAGGAAATGAAACTAAAAAGAGAGAGAAGTTTCCTGAGTTTTCTAGATATAGCTATTTTGATGAATTTTTCTCTTTTGTTTGCCTTTAGAAAGAGATAATTAAAAAATAAAAAAACAATTTTCCCCAGTGGTGAGAGACTGTTATAAACTCTTGCCTGGTTTTTATTCTGTGATTATGAAAAACATACTTCTGACCAGGCACGATGGCCCGCGCCTGTAATCCTAGCACTTTGGGAGGCCAAGGCAGGCAGATCACCATCACCTGAGGTCAGGAGTTTGAGACCAGCCTGGCCAACGTGGCAAAACCCCATCTCTACTAAAAATACAAAACTTAGCTGGGCGTGGTGGCATGCCTGTAATCCCAGATACTCGAGAGGTTGAGGCAGGAGAATCACTTGAGCCTGGGAGGCAGAGGTTGCAGTGAGCCAAGATTGTGCCACTGCACTCCAGCCTGGGTGACAGAGCGAGATTCCATCTTAAAAAAAAAAAAAAGAAAGAAAAAAAAGAAAAGAAAACACTTTTAAAAGACATTTCTTAGCAGTGGCATCAAATAACTGTTTTCTTAATATATTCACTCTGATAGTAATACTGATACTAACAATATGTTCATCTAGCACTTTTCATTTATAAATTACTTTCATGTCCCGTTTTTCCTCTGAAAGATTGTGGTTTCCGTTTTACTGTTGAGGCGGTTGATCTGCAGAGCAGGTGATTTACCCAACGTCACACAACTCATGAATGACAGAGTTGCAGCTTAGAGTGACCTCTGCAAATCTAGAGCTTTTTTCCCCATGGCCCACCATTTCATCAGGACACCCACGGAGTTAAACTGACTGTGTGGTTTCATGGAAAGTGCCATTAGAAGTGAGGTTGGAGACCTGACTTTAAGCCTAGCCACAAACTCACTTTGTGGCTGAGCCCTGGGGGTGGGCCTGAGTCTCCTTTCCTGCCGCATGGAGAGCCTTTCTCTACCTCTCAAAGCAACTGAGTGGATAAGAAAGGGCATTAAAAATAAGGGACACTATATATAAAGGTCTGACCAGCGCTCAGACATTTCTCCATAAATTCTTTGGAAGTAGACTAATAACGCTTCAGAGGGAGTCTGCTGCCCAGTGCCTCGTGCCCAGCAGGGGCCCATGTGGGATGTGTGTTCAGGATGCAGTGACTTTTGCTTCCTGTCTGACTACTGCTGAGTTCTTGCTCAAACACAAAAGCAAACTTCTGCCGAAACTTTGAGAATTTTGCTTTGTGCTGAATAGATTGGCGTTGAAGTCTGAAGGCAAAAGCCACGTCAGTGTCTCTGACATGGTTGTTCTGTTTAATGACAGTCTCTTTTTTCTTAAGAAGAATGCTTTTCTGCTTGGCCAGAAGTTTCTTTTTGGAAATGACAGAATGGCTGTCTCACTGTTAATGAATTTTACAGCCCAGATTCCTTTTAGTTTAATGAAATATGGACAAATCAACCCAAAGCCATGCTTTAAAACAACGTAGAGGAAACCACCCTGAAACACTGAGGTGTTTCCCGCCTGGCTGGCCAGCGCACCTCTGAGGTCATCGCCTAATAGCCGCGTGCATAGTGATTAGATTACGGTTCACAGTTGATACTGGTATGCTTTAAAAATAAACACAAAGTCCCCCGTACACAGAGAAGAGGCTGAGGACAAAAGCTTAGTCATGTGTGATTCACATACGTATCATGTAGTATAGCGGAAGGATCCTTTCCCGGGTCTGAGAATCTGGGTTCCAATTTAGTCACTGTTTCTCTGGCACTGGACACCCCACCCCCTGGACCACTGTCAGATGATGCTTTGTGCTTGGCTAAATTGCAGAGGTTTTTAATTGTTTCCTTGTTATATTTTATATCAAAAGATGGTTTTTAAAATCACTTCTGTCAACATGAGGGTTGGACAATAACAAGTTTTCAAAGTTATAACTCTTGTTTGAGTGTTGTTTTCTGTGTAGCCTTAATATAAAAAACCTTTGCTGACCGAGCTGTCTAGATTGCTCCAACAAAATCAATCAATCAATCCATCCATCAATCTGTGCCTTTAACATACTGTCGAAGAAAACTTACTTTCAAATATATCTGGTCAGGTGAATGGTTCTTCCTTTTAAGGGTCAGGGCATAGAAACCTACACCTCTATCCCAGCCTTGACAACTTTTAAACCTAGTGAGGTGAAACATAATGAGGTCTGAGCAAAGTGAACATGGTCATAATACCAGATGTAATTAACAATATAAATTAATCTAAGAGTCAATGTCCAAAATGTCAGAAATTTTCTTTGGGGGTCTTCATTGCGCCAAAAGGTTAAAATCTCTTTAAACATCATGAACGTCTAGGAAATTTGTAAGATAACTTGGAACGGCTAAAATGGTTACTCTTTCATATGTAATTCAGGATGATATAACTAGTCACTGAAAATACGCATGAGATGCAATTTGGCTTGCCGCTCCAAGTGGACAGCGCTAAGGTATCCAGTCATACTGTCTCACAGATTCCTGAGGTTAAAGGTGCAATTCCCCTGAACGAGTCTTAAAACCAGGTGTTTTCAACTGCATAGTGATTAGATTAGACACTAAGATAGTGTCTTCCTGTGGATTCATGTGGAGTAACCTGTAAGTGAAGCAGAGGGAAGCTGAGCTTCAGGGAAAGGGAAAAGAGCCCAAAGCCCAGCCACACGGTGCCACCTCCCTGGACATGCAGGGGACTTGTGGCATTTCCACAGAACCATGTCTGTGGTCCCAGCATCACTTGTGGGTTCATCGAGCACATATTCTTTACATACCCAGCATTCTTCTAGGCACAGGCCATATCGCAGGAAATAAGAGCAACGCTGGTCTGAGCTGTCGTGGAGCTCTGTGGCGAAGCGTTAATCTGTTTGAGGTTACAGCCAAGATAAGTGCCAGGCAAGGGCAGCACAGGGCTGGGAGATCAGGGCCTGTTTCTGGGAAAGTGACATGGCCCAGATCCAAAGGATGAGGGGAATGAAGTGTCAGGGATGGGGCGGGGGCAAGGGCAAAGGGCCTGGGAAGAAAAGAAGGATGTTTTCTAAGTGTTTCCATTCACTAGCAGTAGGAGTACTGAGTGTGCTAAACCCCTGGAGGGAGTATCTGATTTGATATTCTCACAGAGAGGGGAAACTAAGGTACAGGAATTGAATTTCATACCCCTGACTCCACACCTCACGTATGGAGCCAGGGATTGAATCCAGGTCTTACTATAGAGCCTGTACTGGACTGCCATCCTGCACTGCCTCTAATATGAGCAGGTGGGCACTTTGGGGGACTTAAGTGACAGCAATGTATGAGACAGTCTGTTTGCCAAGAAAAAAAAAAATTATGATGATGCAGGCTGAGTCAGGTGTCTCAGTCCATCACTTCTCCTGCTAAGATCTACAGTGCTGTCAAGATGGAGTTTGGAGAGTCTTTAGTGGGGAAGATGTTATCACTAAGAATGGACAAACACACAAAAGCATTGAGAGCCTTTATCTCCCAGGGAGGAAATAAGCAGAGGGACTTGAAGAGCAACATCAGAAGAGAGGTGATATGTCTGCTAGCATCTGGCAAAAACAGGCAAAAAATATTTTTTATACATTCTGAAGTACAGAACTTAACCCAAGCATGTCAATTAGACTTTGCAGAAGCATTTGCATGCCATGATTTTTTCAGTCACTTTTCACATATTTAGTTCAGCTGCCTTTACTGAACATATCATTTATGTGCCCACTAGACTGTGAACTTCCCGTCAACTTAAAATAACAACAGAGGGAGACAAGCTCTCCAAAGAAAGAGTTTACTGGGGAATAGCAAGAGATTGTCATTAGGATACACGTGCTGTGGTGGACCATAGGTGCAACCAGAGAAGCAAGGGAAGGCAAGGGTTTTTAAAGGGGAAAGGAGGGCAGTTGCATTCGTTCTTCTGAAGCAATTTTGAGGATTAATAACAAGGGTGAGTCAGTCTATTAGTGAACAGGCCATTAATGAGCAGGAATCCTCATAGAATTAATCTTTGTGCTAGGTTGCCATGGCCTTTGTGAAGGTTGTGGTTTTGGCAGCCTTTTGTGGTAGTACCAGTTATCAGACAAATGTGCACGAGGGCCTTCCCTTCAGGGCCTCCTGGATCCATTTCTTCAGGATTGGACATAAGTGACTCCATTTTGGTACTGGCAACTTTCACATTCTCATCAGCAGGAAATCTTCACTTATTTTCGCATCCTCTTATTCTAACCCAGTTCCAGTCCTGCAGTGGAAACTTAGTACTGAGTGAATTTTGTAGCATTTCTGAAACCAAGCCCCTTGCCTCTTTCTCTATGTTTATTGCCTTCACAAATGTATATTTTAGCTATGCAAGCAGATGCTTTACTAACACACCTAACTAGATTAGAAATTGTCTTGCTGTCTTAGCATAGTGTATTGTGAAGAGTCAACACTAGCTGGAAATACATGACACTCCTTCTACCATTTAAAAACAGAAAGACACAATGAACTAGGACTGGTTGATAATCACGTTTGTTTTTTGGACTTGTTCTTCCAAATGATAAATTAAATGATAAATTCTGGGAAATGCAAATTAATGGGACGTCCTGCTGGAACCCTCTGAATTGTGAATGTTTCTGCCTTGCCAACAAGTATGCACTGTAGTTTAGGGATTTGCAGCACTCCATTTGTGTAGTATGATTTCATCCACTGCAGTACATTTTCCAGTTTGTTGGCCTTTTCTTCCCCTAAGAACTAGCAGTGTTGGAATTCTTTATGTCCATTAGCCTACTAACACACTGAGTCTTGAAACAGAAAATTCTCCACTGTTGGCAAAGTAAGAAAAAGTGAGCTATTTGCAAAACGTAAAGTCAGATTCTCTTTCTTTCCTCAGGAGATTAGATGGAAAAATACGTAAGAATTGTGTAACTTGCCCTTTCAGCTGCAAAGACCAAACAAGGATATTTGACCTTTATTTGCATTTGCTTAAATGTTTGAAGACTGATACTTGTTATTCCACAAGAGGCGTAGAAGTACAGTAAGCCCCACTGTTTGTAGCCAGCAACTGGCAGGGAGTAGGTACTGATTCATAGTTACTACAATCCAATATATTGCTTTATTAAAAGTTAGCTATATGTAAACTGCCATATTCTGAAAATGTGTAATTAATTTGATACTGAAAAATGCTGAACATATTTGTATTGCTTTGTGATTCAGAAAGCACTCTGTAGACTTAACTTCAGAGCCATTGTTTGAACATCACTTAAAATTGTATTTATCCATGCGACCATGCCAGTTAATAGGAATTTCCAGTTGGTAGCATGCTATCAGTACCTATGTATATTCATAATTTTAAAATCAAAACATCAAAGAAAAAATGCTTATGAAGTCGACTTAAAGGACATTTTTAGTCATTTCTAAATGTTTCTCTAAGTTCTTACAAAGCCTTTGGAGCTGCCTCCAGTTGCTTTTCAAAAAACCCATTTCTAAAGTAGAAGTGTTCTCACTGAACAATCAGTATTAGGGAAACTGCAAGGCAAACAGCTCGGAGCCCAATAGCCAAAGACGCACCATTAATGTTGAATGAGACAGAGTCTCTACTGATGGGAAATTTCACAAGACTCCTCTGGTGTTTTCTATGATATCTGTTCCAGCCCCACAATGGCCACTTTCAGTCCTCTTCCACTATTAACACTCCTCCTGCCAAGTCAAGAATTCTTAATGTAGTGTAGTGAACCCATGCTGAAAAATAGGCCCTTATGATGCCAGGACCACTCCCAGGAGGAAACCTTCCCTTAGCACAGGCACCACCTCCTCAGACAGCCCAGCAAATACAGGAAGGTGGTGGCTCCACATAGGGCCACAGTCCTTGTCTCCACCACAGTCACAGAACACGTCCAATCCACTGCTGACATTTTGAAGAAAGGGCCGAATTCATCCACTGAATCTGTCCTACCAAGGAAAGCAAATCAAGCTTGCTGCCCTATTCTTTTTTTTTTTTTTTTTTCTGTGACAGAATCTTGCTGCGACGCCCAGGCTGGAGTACAATGGCACGATCTCAGCTCACTGCAAGCTCCGCCTCCCAAGTTCAGGTGATTCTCCTGCCTCAGCATCCCGAGTAGCTGGGATTACAGGCATGTGCCATCGTGTCCAACTAGTTTTTGTATTTTTAGTGGAGACGGGGTTTCACCATGTTGGCCAGGCTGGTCTCGAACTCCTGATCTCGGGTGGTCTATCCACCACAGCCTCCGAAAGTTCTGGGATTACAGGCGTGAGCCACCGTGCCCGGTCTGCTGCCTTATTCTTGAATGAAGACATTCATGCAGACTGTCATGATCTCAGCGGCATCTCATTGCTCCATAGTCGGCAGAACTTTAGTCAGGATCCTTCTGGACTGGCAACCCCAAATTAGCTTGGACTCTGTGTTCTGTTGACTAGCACACACTGAAGACACAGTGTGGAATACTAGCAAAAGGAGTTCTGCGGGATGTGCCTCTCTCAGGCTGAGAAGGTGTCCATGCATCAACATCGCAGGCCGTTGCAGCCTGGCACTGACCTGGCGGCAGCTGCCACTAGCACATCTCACATCTGCTTCCCCAGAGACCTGAGGCCAGAGAAAAACAGGATCACAAACTGTGCTGATATTGCATGTCCAGAATTCTTCAATATGTAGCACATTAAGAGCAGATCGATACACATTCTACAACAAAATTTGCTTCTTACTCTATTTTTCCCATTATGAGCTGGGAGCAAAAAAAAAATCCCCCCATTTGCTTTGTCTACCTCTCTCCAGAACTCATTTCAGACCCATGTTATTTCCCTAAGAGAAGAAGAAAAAAATTCCATTAAAACCCAGAAGTCACACACTTCACAGCAGCAGCCCGTGTAGCTACTGCATTTTATTCAAGTAGCAAATATGAGAACACAGTGGAGCACACTGGCGTCAGATTATATTTGCATTTTGCAAAATATTAGACATTGATTTTGTTGAGTTGCCCTAAGTTATATACTTTAGAAATTATTGTGCACCCTCTAATAATAGAGGGTATAACCATTTATAAAGACTATGGAACTTTGCTCTTAAATTATAAAAATTACACAGTGAATTTATTAATATTTTTATCATTATAAAGTCTACAAGGTTAATTGCTTTGCAGAATGGTGAATGTAACTAGTTTTTCCAGTTTCTATTTAAAGGAAAAGGCTAAAGCTAAATCAGCCAGGATTTCATATGGTCCTAAAGCGTTTCCCTGACATAGTGTGGGAAAGTATGAGGGGAGAACAGGATTTGGTGAGAAGTCAGATTATGCAAGTTCTTTATCCAGAGGAAAGGGATACAGATAATGAACTTTGTAACCATCTTTTGACCCAGTGTCCTCCCGTGTCACATTGTCACTATGTCACTTTATAATTTTTTTAAAAAGTTTAGTCTCTTATGCCAAATTGAGTAGCATGAGTGTTGTGGGTAATGTCTTACTTATAATACTCAACATCCTGTATTTACTACCTTCCTGAACTCTCACCTATGTTTTACGATAGCATTTTGCTAGCTCACATCCTGATCAGTTAAAATTTTGTGTTTTGTGTAACAAATAAAGAACATGAGAGAATTGCATAGGTGTGCTCTATGCAATTGCAAATTGAGCTTTGTGTGCAGTTACTTTCCTTTTCCGAAATAATTTCAACCTTTATTTTCAATTCAAGGGTTACATGTACAGGTTTGTTATATGGATATATTACATGATGCTGAGGTTTGGGGTGTAAATAATCCCATCACCCAAGTAGTGAGCATAACACCCAACAGTTAGTTTTTCAACCTTTGCCTCGTTTCCTCTCTCCTCCCTGTATTAGTTTCCCGTGTCTATTGTTGCCACCTTTATGCCCATGAGTACGTGATATTTAGCTCCCACTTATAACCAAGTCATACGGTATTTGATTTTCTGTTCTGGTGTTAATTCACTTAAGATAGTGGCCTCCAGCTGCATCCATGTTGCTGCAAAAGATATGATGTCATTTTTTATGGCTGCATAGTATTCCATGGCATATATGTGCCAGATATTCTTTATCCAATCCACTGTTGATGGGCACTTGTATGTTTTCTATTGAGGAATGTCTGTTCATGCATTTTGCCTACCTTTTAACAGGGTTGTTTGGTTTTTGCTTGTTGGTTTGTTTAAGTTCCTTATAGATTCTGGACATTAAACCCTTGTTGGATGCACAGTATGAGAATATTTTCTCCCATTCTGTAGGTTGTCTGTTTACTCTATTGATAATTTCTTTTGCTGTGCAGAAGCTCCTTAGTTTAATTAGGTCCCATTTGTCAGATTTTGTTTATGTTGCAATTGCTTTTTAGTCAAATTCAAGGCCAAAATTCAGAAAATGGTGTTTGCTAGGTCTTCTTCTAGGATTCTTTTCTATTTTGTCTTTTTTTTTTTCTTTTGTTTGGAGAACCGGGTCTTACTACATTGCCCAGGCAAGTCCCAAACTCCTGGACTCAAGCTATCCCCCCAACCTCTGCCTCCCTAAGTGCTGGAATTACATGTGTGAACCACGATGCTGACATTTTACTTTTAAATCTTTAATCCATCTTGAGTTAATTTTTGCATATGGTGAAATGTAGTGGTCTAGTTTCATTCTGCATATGGCTAGTCAGCTATCCCAGCTTTATTGAATAAAGTCTTTTCCTCATTGCTTGTTTCTGTTGACTTTGTTGAAGATCACGTGGCTGGAGTTGTACAGCTTTATGTTTGGGTTCTTTATTCTGTTCCATTGTTCTGTGTGTCTGTTTTTGTACCAGTACCATGCTGTTTGGGGTTTTTCTTATCATTTTATATTTTTTTATTTTATTTTTATTTATTTATTTTTTTGAGATGGAGTCTTACTGTGTTGCCCAGGCTGGAGCACAGTGGCGTGATCTTGGCTCACTGCAACCTCCACCTCATGGGTTCAAGCAATTCTCCCACCTCAGCATCCCTAGTAGCTGGAATTACAGGTGCCCGCCACTGCACCGGCTAATTTTTAGTAGAGAAGGGGTTACATCATGTTGGCCAGACTGGTCTTGAACTCCTGACCTTAAGTAATCCACCTGCCTTGGCCTCCCAAAGTGCTAGGATGACAGATGTGAGCCACCATGCCCAGCCAATGCTATTTTGATTACTGTTGCCTTATAGTATAGTTTGAAGTTGGGTAGTGTGATGCCTCCAGCTTTGTTCTTTTTGCTTAAGAGTGCTCTGACTATTTGGGCTCTTTTTGGTTCCATATACATTTCGGAATGATATTTTTAATTCTGTGAAAAATGACATCAGTAGTCTGATAGGGATAGCATTGAATCTGTAAATTGCCTGGGGCAGTATGGCCGTGTTAATGATACTAATTTTTCCAATCCATGAACATGGAGTGTTTTTCCATTTGTTTATGTCATGTATGATGTCCTTCAGCAGTGTTTTGTAGTTCTTTGTAGAGATCTTTCACCTCCTAGGTACTCTTAGGTATTTTATTTTTATTGTAGCTATTGGAAATGATTTGACTCTCAGCTTGAATATTATTGATGTGTACAAATAGTACTGATTTTTGTACATTGGTTTTTGTATCCTGAAATTTTATTGAAGTTGTTTACCCATTCTGGGAGGCTTTTGGTAAAGTCTTTAGGGTTTTCTAGGTGTAGAATCAGTTTGTCAGCAAAGAGAGATCATTTGACCTCTTGTTTTCCTATTTGAATGCCTTTTATTTCTTTCTCTTGCCTGATTGCTCTGGCTAGGACTTCCAGTACTATGTTAAGTAGGAGCGGTGAGAGTGGGCATCTTTGTCTTGTTCTAGTTCTCAAAGGGAATGCTTCCAGCTTCCAGCTTCCAGCTTTCGCCCATTCAGATGTTGGCTGTGGGTTTGTCACAGATGGCTTTTATTATTTTGAGGTATCTTCCTTTGATGACTAGTCTGTTGAAGGTTTTTAACATGAAAGGATGTTGGATTTTATCAAAGACTTTTTCTGCGTTTATTGAGGTGATCACATGATTTTTGTTTTAATTCTGTTTATGCTGTGAATCACATTTATTGATTTGCATTTGTTGAACCAACCTTGCATCCCAGAAATGAAGCCTACTTGATCCTGGTGAATTAACTTTTTGATATATTGCTGGATTCAGTTTGCTAGTATTTTACTGAGGATTTTTGTGTCTATATTTATCAGGGATATTGGCCTGAAACCTTTTTTTTCATTGTGTCTTTGCCAGATTTTGGTATCAGGGTGATGCTGGCTGTGTAGAATCAGTTAGGGAGGAGTCAGTCCCTCCTCCTCAGTTTTTTGGAATTGCTTCTGTAGGATTGGTACTAGCTCTTCTTTGTACATCTGGTAGAATTTGGCTGTGAATCCTTCTGCTCCAGGGCTTTTTTTGGTTGGTAAGATTTTTATTTCCAGTTCAATTTTGGGACTAGATATTGGTCTGTTCAAGGTTTCAATTTCTTCCTGATTCAATCTGGGGAGGTTGTGTGTTTCCAGGAATGTGTCAGTTTCCTCTAGATTTTCTAGATTGTGTGCATGGAGATGTTCATAATAGTCTCTGAGGATTTTTTTGCATGTCTATGGGATTGGTTGTAGTGTCATCTATGTCATTTCTGATTGTGTTTATTTGGATTTTCTGTTTCTTTGTTAATTTAGCTAACTGTCTATCAATCTTGTTTGTTCAAATAACTAACTTTTGGTTTTGTTGAATCTTTGTATGTATGTTTGGATCTAAATTTTGTTCAGTTCTGCTCTGGTTTTAGTCAATTCTTTTCTTCTGCTAGTTTTGGGGTCAGTTTATTCTTGTTTTTCTAGTTCCTCTAGATGTGATGTTAGATTGTTAGTTTGAGATCTTGTTAACTTTTTGAGGTAGGTGTTTAGTGTCATAAACTTTTCTCTTCACAGTGCTTGTGCTGCATCCCAGCGGTTTGGGTATGTTGTGTCTCTGTTTTCATTTATTTCAAAGACTTTTTTTACTTCTGCCTTAGTTTTGTTATTTACCTAAAAGTCATTCAGGAGCAAGTTTTCTAATTTCCATGTAATGTGTGGTTTGGGGAGATCTTGGTATTGATTTCTATTTTAATTCCCCTGTGGTCTGCGAGTACGTTTGGTGTGATTACTATATTTTTTTAATTTATTGAGACTTGCTTTATGGCCAGTCATGTAGTTTATCTTGGAATGTGTTCCGTGGGCAAATGAGAATAATGCATATTCTGTTTCGATTAGTGGAATATTCTGTAGATGCCTATTAGGTCTACTTGGTCAAGTGTGAAATTCAAGTCCAGAATTTATTTGTTAGTTTTCTGCCTTGATGATCTGTCTAACGCTGTCAGTGGCATGTTAAAGTCTTCCAGTATTACTGTGGGATGGTGTAAGTCTTTCTGTAGGTCTAGAAGTAGTTGTTTTATGAATCTGGGTGCCCCAGTGTTCGGAGCATATGTGTTTAGGATAGCTAAGTCTTCTTGTTGAGTTGAACTCTTTATCATTATGTAATACCCTACTGTGCCATCCACTTTTTTGTTTTTAACTGTTGTTGGTTTAAAGTCTGTTTTATCTAATATGGGAATAGCAACCTCTGCTCTTCTTATATTATTTTTGTTTTCTGCTTGCATGATAGATCTTTCTCCACGCCTTTACTTTGATTCTGTGGGTGTCATTATGTGTCAGATGGGCCTCTAGAAGACAGCAGATGGAATTATTGTGTTTCTTTATCCAATTTGCAACTCCATGCCTTTTAAGTGGAGAGTTTTAGATTGTTTGCATTCAGGGTTAATATTGATATATGAGATTTTGATACTGTTGTGAAGTTGTTAGCCGGTTGCTTTGTAGTTCCTATTGTGTGGTTGCTTTTTAGGGTCTATGGGCTATGTACATAAGTGTGTTTTTGTGGTAGAAGATGTTGTTCTTTAATTTCCATGTGGAGGCTTCTGATGTAGTTTGGCTGTGTCCCTACCCAAATCTCATCTTGAATTCCCACATGTTGTGGGAGGGACCCAGTGGGAGGTGATTGAGTCATGGGGGCAGGTCTTTCCCATGCTGTTCTCATGATGGTAAGTGAGTTTCACGAGATCTGATGGTTTTAAAAATGGGAGCTTCCCTGCACAAACTCTCTTTGCCTGCTGCTAACCATGTAAGAGGTGACTTGCTCCTCCTTGCCTTCCACCATGATTATGAGGCCTCCCCAGCCATGTGGAACTGTAAGTCCAATAAGCTTCTTTCTTTTGTAAATTGCCCAGTCTCAGGTATGTCCTTATCAGCCGCATGAAAACAGACTAACACACCTTCCTTAAAGATCTTTTGTAAGGCTGGTCTAGAGGTAACAAATTCCCTAGCAGTTGCTTATATGGGAAAAAAATTATTTCTTTGCCTTTGAAGCTTAGTTTGGTGAGATATGAAATTCTCTGTTGAAATATCTTTTACTTAAGAGTGCTGAAAGTAGGTGCCCAATCCCTCTTGGCTAATAAGGTTTCTGCTGAATGGTCTGCTGTTAGCCTGATAGGGTTCCCTTTGTATATGATCTGGTGCAAAGTTACTTTTCTGAAACTGTACTTTAATAATACAAGCTGCAAAGCCACTATTGTTTTTGCTCTCTTCTTTTCCAAGCACTAATCAGAAAAATGGAGAAAGGAAGGAAAAGAAGGATGCAAGGCTTATAAGCTATAGTGGTGATTGTCAGCTAGAACTATTGTCCACCAGCAGGTGGCCTGAGGGCTTATTAAGACCTTTAGTAAGTCTTCTGGGGAGATGTGAAGTAAATGCACAGGGAAATAGATTGTGGAGAGTTGAACTGGAAAAAATAGTTTGGTTATTTGGAAGCAAAAGTCCATGGTCTTTAGGTACAAAAGTTACTCTTCTAATAAACCACTTAAGGATGGAAAGAAGACATGGTGAAGGCAGGGCAGACCTCTTCTGTGCTAGGCTTCATGGTGCTTATTCCCACAGCTCTCCAAGATGAGTTATATTTTTTCTTCCCCTCCTCCTCTTCCTCTTTTTCTTCCTTGTCCCCTCCCTATTTTCCCCTTTCTTTTTCTTTTCTTTTAACCATGGAGAAACTGTAGTACAGAGAGTGTAGATAACCTTCATAGGCCCACACAGCTCATGGCTGGCTACTGGCACCAACACCTGTACTTCTCATTCACCATGGAAGCCAGCATGTTGGCTAGTGTCCTGTTTGGCAGCAGAGACTGGAGTCTCCAATGTTAGTTAACTCTACTTGAGAAACACCTTCTTACATGCCAGTTTGAGACAAAAAAAAAGAGATATATAGGGCAGTTCCCCACCACATCCATTTGTGACCATGGCATGAACACAGACTCAAATGAAAGATGTGTATTATCATCGGAGGGTAATGAATCATCAACATGTTTTCACTTTGCTTCAGAGAACTAGTGCTGTATATCAACATTAATGTTCTTTTAGCACATTTTTATACAGATTATTCTTAAAGCAGTCATCTGAGCATTTATATTCCAAACACAATTCAGAATCTTGCCTACTCCCAAGGTCACCTAAAAACAAAAATAGTTATCCCTTACTAATGTTCTTGAGAAGACATTCATGTTTAAACTTTGATTCAATGGATGTACCTTATAAAATAATGAATCTACTAAAGGATCCTTTTACTCGAGGCTTTTGCTCAGCCTTTCAACATACATTTTATGGAGCAAGTACCCTGTGTTCAACACTGAATTTCAGACAGTCAACCAAACTGTAGTGAGGTCAAAGGAAAGAAATACAGAAGTGAATGATTTTTTAGTGGGAAAGCTTTGGAAAATCCTAGTCATTAGAAGTGAGATTTAAAAAGTCATTTTCCTATAATTTAACTCAAAAACATAGATCTCTATTTGCATTGTGGTTAAGAGCACAAGTATTGGATCTCATTCATTCATTTATTTAATAAACATTTATAGACAGTCTACTACTTAGTAAGTACTGTGTTAGGCATTGGGGTACATTGCTTACCCAAACCAGGTATCGAACCTGATTTGACTGAATCTTACATTCTAGTGGGGCAGATAGATTAATCGAATGACTGTATTGAAAGACATCAACCTGCACCTGTGGCAGTGCTATAATGAAGATTGCATAGGAGGCTCTTAAGAGCCTATTTATTCCAAAGGTATTTCATATAATTGAGGAATTGAGATGAAATTGCTGGAGGAAGTGATATCTGATCTAAGATATAAGGGATGAGCAGATGGTGATGAGGCCTGGGAAGGGAAGAAAATGCCTAGCACAGAGAGCAGCATGCATGGCCTGTCAAGGTGAACAGTAGAATCCCAGGCCTGGAACACTGGATGTGGGGAGAGACTGGGTGGCTGTGAGGAAAGCAAGTCTCAAGTTGAACCAAGATAGGAGTCTGGCCTTTGTTCTGAATACAGTGGTGAGGCATCCACAGGTTTAAAGCAGGGAGAGTAAATGATCAGGGAGTGGGCAGAACAGATACACATTAATCAGCTAGAAACCCACTGAAGTGTCCTAGGATGGAGGTAATGATGCTCAGACTTGTGCAGTGGTATAGAAAAGATGAAGAGGATACATTCAATACGTATTTCAGAGGTAAGCATCAACAGGACTTGGATATTGGGAGTGTGAGACAGGAAGTATTAAGGATGACTTGGACAACTGAATAGATAGGGGTGCTTTTCAACAAGATAAGGAAACTTGCAAAGGATTAGGTTTGGGATTTGGAGATAGCAGGAGAAGGGATGAGAGTATTGAGTTACGTCTTAATATGTACCGTTTTGAGAGGCCTTTGAGAAAGCCAAGAGAAAATTTCAAGTAGCAAGGATACGGGTCAGAACCTCCGAAGTGAGGTTTGAGCTGGAGATTAACATTTGCAGATAGTGTGCACAGAGGTGGCATTTGAACTCTAGCATCTGGATGTGATTGCCTAGCAAAAGGGTGTTCCAGAGAGGCCTAGACCCAAGACCTGAGAGGCCAACACTCAAAGGCTTGGCCAAAGGGGGAAGAGTTTGACTGGAAAGGCAGGAGGAGAGGCAAAAGCCACTGTTTCCCAAGTACCCAGAGAAAAAGGTAGAGGAAAAAGTTCTCAGTACTGGACAATGCTGAGGGCTCACGTGGGACTGAAAACACATCATGTTGGATTGAATAACATTGAGGTCTTTGGGGACACTAGTGAAAGCTGTAGCGGAGTCATGGATCAGATTGAATGATTGACGGTGGGGTAGGTGGGAGGTATGGAAGTGACTGAGAAGCTCAGGGGAGAGAGGGTGAGGACTGGAGGCAGGTGTGGATTTATGTGCTTGGTGTGTGTATGTGTGTGTGTGTGTGTGTGTGTGTGTGTGTGTGTGTGTGTGTGTGTGTGTGTTTTGTAAGTGAGGGCACTTAAAAGTGCTCCAATGTCAATGGGAAAGAAACTGGTGAGGAGAGGTTGAACTTACCCAAGACAGAAGGGCCACTGAGGTCATAAGGTTTCTGAGACAGCTCAAGAGATGGGATTAACCTTGGATGGGAGGAGGAATGGCTTCTGTAAACTTTGAATTAGTGGGGTATCTCACTCTGGTGGTTCTATTTTCTCTGTAAAGCATGAGGCCACATCCTCTGTGGGGAGGGCTTGGGGGAGGTATGGCAATTGGGGAAACCTGTGTGCGAATATTGAAGGAAGTGGAAGTTTGAAATGGTTCACAGATAGCTGGGCAGTAGTTCATGCCCATAATCCCACCACTCTGGGAGGCCAAGGCAGGAAGATCACTGGAAGCCAAGAGTTCGAGACCAGCCTGGGCAACATAGTGAGACCCCCATCCGTACAAAACAAAATTAGCCAGGCATGGTGGCACACACCTGTAGTCCCAGCTACTCAGGAAGTTGAGATGGGAAGATCACTAGAGTCTGGGAGGTTGAGGCTGCAGTGAGCCACAGTTGTGCCATTGAACTCCAGCCTAGGCAACAGGGTGAGACCCCATCTAAAAAAAATAAAAGAATGAAACAGTCCACAGGGTGCATGGAAAATCAGGTAAACCAAAGCAAGAGTGTAGGGTGGCTGTGAGTGCTGGACCTCTCTGAGCTGGGTGAGCAGGAACCATTGGTGGGCATGTTCTGCCTTCATGACTGCCTGTGCATGCCCAGGAAGAGCAGGTAGTGAGGCTCTTCCCAACTGCCATATTTGCCAAATGATCACAAAGAAAAGACAGAGAAATAAGGGGATGTGGAGCATTTCCAAGACCAAAAAAAAAAAAAAAAAAAAAAAAAAAAGTCAATTTCAGCTTAAGCTGAAGAAAAGGACAATGAAGAAAGAAGATTAATAAGATTAATAGGTTGGAGAAATTGGGGGGGGGGGGCAATCCATTGAAGACCCCGACAGGTGCTCACCTGTTGAAAGCGAGTTGGTGAAGAGGAGATGGCAGGTGTGGTGGGCATGGCCTGAAAGTCACTCTGCAGCGTGCTCACCTGGGCAGTGAGGTAGATCCAGAAGCAGCTGGCTCCACAGCTGCAGGCCCGATGGCAGGAATCTCCTGGTTCCACCACTGATAGACTGCATGTACTGAGCAGTCTGCCCCCATCTCCAGACCTTGGTGCCCTTGCTGAGATTTGGGGCCAGCCATGCCATCTTTTCAGGTTGGGAGGATTGAATAAGGTGTTAGAGGTAAAACAGCGCAACCCATGACTCCTGATTGGGAATCTATCAGAAGTGTCAGCCACTGCTATTTCTTCATTGTGACACATTTTCTAAACAAATCACAAGTTTTGCTGTTGTTATTGTTTTACTTTTTTAAATTCTAGGAATCAAGGCAAAAAACAACTCAAATTTTACAGAAATTGTGTGATTCGTAAATATATTATTATGTTGACTTAATCTCCTCCCCTGTGACCCTACAACTGAGAGTGGAGAGCAGAAGGCCAGCCGTGGGAGTGGCAGGATGAGAGTCGAGTGGATCCAAGAATAGGATGGTTTAGGGGCTTGCCATCTTCAGGTGTCTCTCTTGTTCAGACTAGGACTAATGTAGGTTCTTTTCGTAAACCCTGAAATGGAAGTTTTAGGCACTGAGTGACTTAAGACACTCAAAGGACTCCTTGTCTCAAAAGAGATGTGAGTAAAAAGTTTACTTATTTAGGTTTATGTACTTGTCCATCACCCACACTCAACAGAGATGGGACTGAATTATATTTATCTTTGTATATACAGACCCACGGCAGGCACTCAATAATGTTTGCAGTATGGAGTAGACAGTAGTTAGTAAAGTTTTTGGTTCTGTAATGGATTGGTGCAGGATATCTCTATCCCAATACTGTAGACATTTTGGGCCAGACAATTCTGTTATTGGAACAGGATATATAGCAGCATCCCTGGCTTCTACTCACTAGATGCCAGAGGCAGCCCTCTCACCCCAAGATGTGACAACCAAAAGTGTTTCTGGATATTTCTGAATATCTCCAGGATGAAAGGGACAAAATTGCCTCTGGTGGAAAGACCACAGGTTTAGAGAAAATCTTTAATGTGATCTCTTGTGTTGAATTTTGAAAGTTTATTTGTTTATTCGCACAGGAAAAAATATGAACTATAATTCCAAATACTTTGCAAGGTATGTTTCTGAGAAGTAAGATTCCAAGTATTTTTAATTTCTCTCTGTATTCTTCTGGCCTTTTGAAATTTCTCATATTTCCTACTGTACATGTGTTACTCTTATAAGTTGATAAGGAAGAGAATGAAAAAAATTTAATATTTGAAAATGATTTTTGGAAAATACATACTTTTCCTGCTATCATGACATTCTCGATAATCATATTGCTTAAGCTAATGAACATTGTGTTATTTTTATTATTGTAAGTTTTGTTTGATTATCTAATTTTTCAGATAATTTTATTTATTTTAGTATTTCAATCAGCAGTATCATAATCAACTGTTAATTCTAGTTCTAGATATTGGTACCAACTCATTGGTTAGCCATGGACTGGAATTTAGTCTCAAAGACACTTGGCCCTTTTCTAGAAAGACGGAAGCTTACCCAGCATGAAGTGGCTTTGAGATAACCACACTTGTTAAGTGTCACTATGAGAGGCTTAGGGCCCAGGAAACAGGAAGGAAGAGGGTATGTGTGTATGTGTGTGCATAATGTATTAATAAATTCACTGGCATACTTAATTTTTAAAATATCAGTCAGCTAAGAGAATCTGCAAAACTCCAAATAAGAGAAATATCCAAAAGAAAGGATCTAGGGTACTCTTTCCTTACCCTTTCATTTGCATTGGCTTAAATTGGGAAAAACTCAAAAAGTGAAGGCTTTCTTTTAGCACAAACATTCAGAAAGGGAGCGGGATGAATAGTCCTTAGAGAATATGTGGGAAGATAAAGAACCGACCCTAGCATTAAAATGTGGGTGGAGCAGAATATTTTCTTTTTAAAAGCAAGAGAAAATTTTCTTATTTTTCCTTCAGTGTTTTAATCACAGGCAATCTTAGATACCAATTGTATTAGTCAGCTCAGGCTGCCAAGACAGTCTGGGTGGCTTTAACAACAAAAATTTACTTTTCACAGTTATGGAGGCTAGAATTTCAAGATCATAGTTTGGGCAGGGTAGATCTGATTCTGGGGCCTCTTCTCTTGGCTTGTAAACTACTACCATCTGTCTGTGTGCTCCTGTGACCTCTTCTTTGTATGTGCACGGGGCTGGGGGAGGGAGGGTTGGGGAAGAGGGCTGCAGGGGGGTTGGGGAAGAGGGCGGCAGGGAGGTTGGGGAAGAGAGAAAGAGAGAGAGTAGGTGCTCTCTGGTGTCTTTTCTTAAAAGGGCACTAATCCCATCATGAGGGACCCACCCTTATGACCCCATATAACCCTAATTTCCTTCCCAAATCCCCATGTCCAAAAACCATAGGGGGTTAAGATTTTACCATATGAATTTTGGGGGAACACAGACATTCAATCCACAATACCTAATTAATGATAACATGCAAAAATGGGTGACAAAATTGCGAATTATTTATGAGGCAAAGACTGTCAAAAGTTGTCTTTAATACTATTTGCAGTTCAGTGGAGTGTAGGCATTTTTGTTGTTGTTGTTGATTTCTTTCTGTTAGATGCCTCCTCACATTGCTGCACTGTACTTCTTAACAGAAGTGCCACTCTCCCCCATCAATGTTGCTATCTTTTACTAGGATCACCAAGTCAGGTTAACAGTCAAAAAATGATCCAGAAATTGATTTCTAGTATCCTCTATAATTTTTTCTGGTATCACTGTTAAAAATATGTCTAGGTAAGTTATTTTATCTGCATCAATATTGGTTAAGTCTCATTGTGACGTAAATATTCAATCAGTATCCCTGCCCTTCTCTCTCTGTCGTTGAACTAGAACATTACACAGATACTTCCCACTCCTTCCTTATCCACTTATCTTCACCTGTTCCAAAGTATGTATTCTCCTGTCTGTGGGTGCAAGAGTTATTTCACCCCCTTATTCTCTCTCCAAGTTATCCTATCTACTTCTTTCTTCCCAGTGCCAACTACTCATGAGGAGCCTACTCCTCCTTTTATTTGCCTGTTGAGAGCAACCAGCACTTTAATATATCTAAATATTTATTATTAAGCCTCCCCATATGATTTCAAATGTCATTATGCAGAAGAACAGAGTAAAATTTTCTAAACCATGATCCTTTAATCCTGTGTTAACAGAGGTTACAGTTGGTTGCAGTTGTGTTGGCTATAGTTACAGATTTGTGTTCTACCAGTTGTCTGTCTGCATACTGCAAGCAAAATACTTCACCTGTTAGTGGATGTCAAGCTAATTTAACCTGAGATTTACAGAAATCAAATTTTTAGTCTTGCATTATACTTCCAAGGGAAGTGCCCTGCACAAATTTCCATGTAGAGCATGGTGGCCTTTTTTAATGAATTTCTCCGTTGCAAGAATGAGATGCTTCTTGGAAGAAAATTCTGGAAGATACTGGAGTAGGAATTACTAGGACTCCTTCTCCCTTTGTAGACAATAACTGCACTGGCAGAATCTGTTTGATGCAATTGTTTTGGGACTCTGTAGTCTTAGAGTCTATCAAAGCCTTGTAACTTCCAGAGAAAGGCTTGCTTGGACAATAAATAGTGGTTAACATGGTAAACTGCAGTTACTTTCAGTCATTCCACCTCTTATCTTAGCACAGTAGTAGTTACCCATTTCACACTCCCACCCCTGTGGCAGGCAGGTATGCACGCGTTCCTGGAGCAGCTTACACACTACTTGTGGGGGCAAGAGTGGGCAAAAAGTGTTTCGTCCTCCAAACATCAGGGATCTGTGCTCTGACTGCTGATTGCTGCTTCCGATCACAAAAGTGCGAAGAGGTAGTGAGCATTGTTGTCGCATCTCCCGCATTGTTGCAAGCCCCACCCCTCCAGCTGAAGTGACTCAGGGAATATAAAAAGCCAGTGCACTTTTATTTTTGACCCCTTTCCCCTGATTTTTCTCTTTTCCACTTTTGGGACCAGACATTAAAGACTAAAACACCCAAAAGCAACCATATCTATGGAGAAGTTAGAAAATGACTGTGTATACCCCAGGAAAGGTGCAGGCCCAGGAAAGACTTAAGGAGACCTTATGTTTATACCTCAGGCTAATCCTTGGCACAGAGACGGCCCACAACAATCAAACAACAACACTTTTAAATATAAAAAATTGGCAAACTCTGGGGAAAGAATCTGATTTCCAGAGTCACCACATAATTAGATTTAAATGCTCAGTTTTCGATAAGTAATCAATCACAAAGCTTACAAGAAACAGGAAAGTTTGACTCATTCAAAGGAATAAAAATAAGTCAATAAGAAAATGTGCCTGAAAAAGAACCTAATGAGATTTCTACCAAAGACTTTAAAGCAACTGTTTTAAAGATGTTCAAAGTAAAGGAAGATGTAGAGAAACTCAAGAGAACAATGTATTAACAAAGTAGAAATATCAATAGAGAAATAAAAAACCTAAAAAGAAACCAAAAAGAAATTTTGAAGCTGAAAAGCACAATAGCTGAAGTGAAAATTTTACTAGAGGGATTCAAAGGGAGATTTGAGCAGGAAAAAAAAACAGAATCAGCAAACTTGTAGATAGGATAATATAAATTATTGAGTCTGAGGAAGAGAAAGAAAAAGATTGAAGAAAAGCAAACAGATTCTAAGGGGCCTGTAGGACACCATCAAGGATTCAGCTTATGCATTGTGAGAACTTCAGAGGATGAAATAGAGAAAGAGGTGTAGAGAAATAATTTCTGGAAATTTCCAAAATTAGTAAAAGACATGAATATAAACATCGAAGAAGTTCAATGATCTCTAAGATAAACTCAGAAATCAAATTGAAACACATCATAATCATACTTTCAAAAGACAGAGAATGTTGAAAGCAGCAAGAAAGAGGCAGCACATCACATACAAGGGATCCTTAAGCTTATCTTCAAATTTCTTGTCAGAAACCTTGGCGGCCAGAGATAATGGGCCAATATTCAGTGCTAAAAAAAAACCAGAAATACTGTCAACCAAGAATTCTTCATCCAGAAATACCATCCTTTAAAAGCGAGGGAGAAATTAAGACATTCCCTTGTAAACAAAACTGAGGGAGTTCATAACCACCGGATCTGCCCTGCAAGAAATGCTCAAAGAAGTCCTGCACATTGAAATGAAAAGACACTAGAGAGTCATTCAAAGCCATGTGAAGAAATAAAGATCTCAATAAAGGTAAATACCTTAGACAACTATAATAGCTAGTCTTAGTATAACAATGGTTTGTAACTCCATATTTTTTCACAATTTAACAGACTACGCATTTAAAATAATTATTAGTTTATGGTTTGGGGCATACAGTGTATAAAGATATAATTTTGGGACATCCACAACCAAAAGGAGTGGGAGCAGAGTTTTTGTGTGCCATCAAACTTAAGCTGGTATAAATTTAAGTTAAAATGCTGTAACTTTAGTAATCCCATGGCAACCACAAAGAAAACAGCTATAGAATATACACAGAAGGAAGTAGAAAAGGATTTTTTGTAACATTTCATTACAAAAAATCAACTAAACATTAATGAGAGTAATATAGGAAGTAGGAAAACAAAACTATAAGGCACATGAAAAACTAATAGCAAGATGACATAAGTCTCTATCACTAATTATTTTAGATATAAACAGATTAAACACTCCAATCAAAAGACAGAGGTTGGCAGAATAGGTTTAAAAAAACAAAAAAAAAGATCAAACTATATGCTGTCTTCAAAAGACTCACTTTAGATCCAAAGACATAAGAGACTAAAAAGAAAAAGATGGAAAAGATATTTCAGGCAAATAGTTACCAAAAGAGACCAGAGGTAGCTATGCTAATATCAGAAGAAAATAGATCATAAAATGTTACAATAGGCAAAGACATTATATATTAATAAAATATTTAATACCACAAAAGGAGATAGCAATTATAAACATCTGTGCACCTAATAACAGACCATCAAAATATATGAAACAAAAACTGAAAGAATGGAAGGAAGAAGTAGACAGTTATATGATAATAATGGATAGAACAATCACACATACATAAGGAAATAGAGGACATACACAATGAGGCAGCTATCTAACAGACACATAGAGGACACTACCCAACAGTAGCATACAGTCTTCTTAAATGCACAAGAAACATTCTCCAGACAAAACATATGTTAGGCCACAAATTAAGTCAAAATGAGGCGTATGCATACAATGGAATATTATTCAGCCTAGCAAAGGAAGACAATTTGCATATATGTTACAAAATGGATGAACTGTGAGATGAAATAAACCAGTGACAAAAAGATAAATGCTCTATGATTCTACTCATATGAGGTACTTATAATAGTCAAAATCACAGAGACAGAAAGTAGAGTGGGGCTTGCCAGGGCTGGGAGGAGGGGATAATGGAGAGTTGTTTACTGGGTCAGAGTTTGAGTTTAACATGTTGAAGAGTTCTAGAGATGGATGGCAGGGATGGTTGCATAACATTATGGATGTATTTAATACCACTGGACTATACACTTAAAATAGTTAAGATGGTAAATATTGTGTGTATTTTACCCCCCCCCAAAAAAAAAAAAGGATAAAAAAACATGTCAATAGAACAGTGCAAAGGACCTCATGTGCTGATTACCAGCCCCCACAATCACAACCCGTGGTCAGTTCTGCCCCATCTATACCCCCACCTGTATTATTTTGATGCAGATTGTGTGTGCGTGTGTGTGTGTGTTTGGAACATATTTCATGAAAACACAGATTCCATTCAGTGATATAAAACAGCACATCACAAAGCTTTTTTGCACATAACATGTTAGTTCTTTTTTAAAAAAATTTAAGGCCAGGAACGGTGGCTCACGCCTGTAATCCCAGCACTTTGGGAGGCTGAGGCGGGCAGATCATGAGGTCAGGAGATCAAGACCATCCTGGCCAATGCAGTGAAACCCCATCTCTACTAAAAATACAAAAAATTAGCCGGGCATGGTGGCGGGCGCCTATGGTCCCAGCTACTTGGGAAGCTGAGGCAGGGGAATTGCTTGAACCCAAGAGGCGGAGATTACAATGAGCCGAGATCACACCATTGCACTCCAGCCTGGGCAACAGAGCAAGACTCCATCTAAAAAGAAAAAGAAAATAAGGTATAGGGGGCAGAGAAATTCCTTTTAATGGGCACAATCCACACAATGCAGGTGACCGTTACTCTAAAAGCCCAGTCTTCATCATTATGCAATGTATCTGTGTAACAAAACTATACTTGTGTCTGCTAGATCTATGAAATTAAAAAACAAAACAAAACATGAATCTGATTTGCCTTTGGCCACCAGCTGTCTGCAGATAGGCACACAGAGGTGTGAGATAGCACTTTCCATTTGCCCTTCCTCTCTTGTTCCTTTGCCATCCCCCATGAAGCCGTGCTGGAGTTGACCTGCTGGAGGATGAGACCCGTGAAGCCGAGTCAGCTGCCCCGGTCATCCCAGCCAAGGCCGTGTCTACTCTGCTCAGCCAACAGCTGTCCAACAAACGTGTGAATGGGCCCTGCTGAAATCAGAGCTGACCGGCCCACTTGAGCCTAAATCACTGACACACAGATGTGTGAACTAAGTAAATACTTTAAAAAATGAGATGCTGATGGTCCCTGAATTTCTCAAGAGGCAAAGAATGGTCCCACCTAGCAACTTATAAATGTTCAGACGTTAGATGGCCATGGAGAAGTAGCACCTCATGTATAGTTTCTCCCTATCTGCAATAAGGTGAAAGAAGGCACTTATCTTCTCTGCAACCGGAAAACCTATAACCCAAATGCCCAGGAACACAAGAACACTGTTCACCATTCTGCTGTGCTTGTTAGCACAAGATACATCAGCTCGCAAAATCCCTTGTGAAACAGAAACTAAAATAATGCTCAACGATCATTCTACTCCCACGGGGGAGGAGGGAGAGGAGCAGAAATCAGGACAAGAGCTGGGTTTAGAACTTGGATCACATGTGGCTTTTCTCAATGATCACAAACCCCAGCCTCCTATAATTAATAATTGGATGTATTAAGTATTTTATGGAGCAGTCTAGCCAGACTGTAAAATGGAAACAGGGACCAGCTTGGTAAAGGGAAAGATGAAATTGTAGAATTAATTAGTTTGTTCGTGCATTGAGTATTTCGTAGCAATAAGCTTATTGTATTTATAAAGGGAAAAATCTCTGGGTATAATTTGACTGTCTGATTGTTTATGTCCCATAGTGCAGTTTCAGTATGTTTCATGTTCGTGTGCCTGTTTTAATATATTTTATTTCATTATCGTAAGAAGTTTTTAATGCAATGAAACTTCAAACCAGAAGAATCTTAGAAAATTAATGAAATAGGGAGTAGAGAGAAATGGAGATAGTGTTAAACTAAATACAAAGAAAAAATTGAAAACATTTTTTTATTTGACAAAATTTGAAGTAGCAGGGGGAGGGTAGATGCAAAAGCATTTGACCTGCTCAGATAAAATCTTAGTTTACAGGCTTCTCTGAAACGTTGGAATCAAAATGATCATTTTTTTTCTTCCTTTTCCACATCCTCTGTGCAATGCACTTCCAATGGTACTAACTGATTTTTAAAAAAAAAAAAAAAAATCAAGTTAGTCTGAGAAGGTTGGTCCCCTATACAAAAAAGTAAATGGCGTTACCTTCCTCCCTCTAAGAGCCTCTTCATTGGCTGGGCGCGGTGGCTCACGCCTGTAATCCCAGCACTTTAGGGGAGACTGAGGTGGGTGGATCACCTGAGGTTGGGAGTTCGAGACCAGCCTGGCCAACATGATGAAACCCTGTCTCTACTAAAAATACAAAAATTAGCCGGGCGTGGTGGCGGGTGCCTGTAATCCCAACTACTCAGGAAGCTGAGGTGAGAGAATCGCTTGAACCTGGGAAGCAGAGGTTGCAGTAAGCCAAGATCGTGCCACTATACTCCACCAGCCTGGGCAACAGAGTGAGATTCCATCTCCAAAAAAAAAAAAAAAAAAGAGTCTCTTCATTAAAATAAACCTATTACTTCACTTGTTTAGTAAAGCAATGCAAATTAATACCTAATGATAAAGTCAGAAGATGTGTATACATATGAGTTCCTGCTTTCTTTCATTTCACAGTCTGATTCTCCCAGACTAGGATTTTTGCTAGCTATTTGTTCTATCACCCAGAATTTTGAAAAGGCTAAAAAGCATATTATTGATTTGTGCACTTGGTGCAAAATTCAAAAGGTATAAAGGGGTATACAGTAAATATAAGCTCCCTCCCTGAATCTGATCCTCAGCCTTCAGTTTCCTTCCTTGGAATAATCACTGTATACTTGTGTGTCTTTCTAAAAATATGTTCTGTTTATGTAAGTACATATGTGTGTATGTGTATTTACACAAGTGATGGCATACCACATACATTGTTAAACAGTTTCCTCATGTCCTTTAGCAATAAAATCTGACCAGCAGTTCTTACCACATGGAGCTGTACACTATAAGTGACCAGTCCCTGTCCATGGCCATCTGGGTGGTTTTCAATGTTGCTATGTAAAGGAGGCTTAAAAGTGTCTTCTATAGGTGTCAGCTTGACTGGAAAATAAGAAAGTTTCTTCTATACTCATCGCTGATGCTTGTGAGAATCGACAGGACAGATTCTGTACGTGAATGTATCCTATTCTAATCCTTTTTGGCATTTCCTCGGCTACCTTTACTTGTTCAGTTTTCCAAATGAGCTTTAATATCAGTTTTTCTGGTACAACTTTTTTCCATTCCAGTTGGTTAATTTTGAGATTGCAATAAATTTATGATTTAACTTTTAATTTTACCCTTTATGAGCTTGAGCATAGCTCAAATATTTCCTGTCCTGTAATTGCATTTGAAGTTTTCCTTTATGTAGAACTTGCACCCTTCTTACGAGCTTTATTCCTAAGCACTTTATCATTGTTGTTGCTACAGTAAATGGAAGTATTTCTTCCTCGATGTCCTCCACCTAAGACTGTTTGTATGGAAAGGTTGTATATTTCTGTGTATTACTTTTAATCCTGCCACTGTAATCTCTTCTTTATTTGTAATTTTTCATGTAATTATTTTGGGTTTCTAGGTAAATAAACATGTCACCTACAAATAATTGTCATCTTACTTATTGAAAGTTGTTTTATTCCAATTTTCCCCTAACTGAAATATCTTAATTACTTTAGAACAGTATATTTGAGCATCCTCCCTGGCAGACAGGGTCAGGCTCCTCTGCGATTACCGGTGACTTTGTCTCCTGTGTGACCAACAAGAATCCTGTACTGCCTTCACTTAATTCTACTTTTGCCTTTATTTTAGTCTTGTTGGTTGTTCTTTTGTTTGCTGATAGAAATTACAGTAATTCAATTCTCATATTTGTTTAGTACTGAAGAACAGTGGGTGAGAAGTAGTCATGGTTTCAGTGATTTAAATGTTCACTTTTTAGGATTCTTTACAAATTCTGTTTAACATTCAGAGAAAGCAAAATAAGTCACAGCAGTTTAAAATTATCCACTTTAAAAGGTATAGAGTATTATTTTAATATTGAGTCTATTTTACTATAGTCTCATTATCTGAAAACTTGTAATCTTGTGGGGAACCAAATTAATTCTTTTCTTTCTTCTGTAATTTAATGCACTGGGGACTCCAGTATCGCAATGCTCTTAAGTCTCATTAGTATAAACAGTAGCTGTGAACTCCCATTCACAATTGCTACAAAGAGAATAAAATACCTAGGAATACAACTTACAAGGGATGTGAAGTACCTCTTCAAGGAGAACTACAAACCACTGTTCAAGGAAATAAGAGAGGACACAAACAAATGGAAAAACATTCCATGCTCATGGATAGGAAGAATCAATATCGTGAAAATGGCCAAACTGCCCAAAGTAATTTATGGATTCAATGCTGTTCCCATTAAGGTACCATTGACTTTCTTCACAGAATTAGACAAAACTACTTTACATTTCATATAGAACCAGAAAAGAGCCCGTATAGCCAAGACAATCCTAAGCAAAAAGAAAAAAGCTGGAAGCATCACACTACCTGACTTCAAACTATACTACAAGGCTACAGTAACCAAAATAGCGTGGTACTGTGACCAAAACAGATGTAAGGACCGTTGGAACAGAACGGAGACCTCAGAAATAACACCACACATCTACAATGATTTGATCTTCAACAAACCTGACAAAACGAGCAATGGGGAAAGGATTCCCTATTTAATAAATGGTGCTGGGAAACTGGCTAGCCATATGCAGAAAACAGAAACTGGACCTCTTCCTTACACGTTATACAAAAATTAACTCAAGATGGATTAATTAAGACTTAAATGTAAAACCCAAAACCATAAAAACCCTAGAAGAAAACCTAGGCAATACCATTCAGGACATAGACATGGGCAAAGACTTCATGACTAAAACACCAGCAGAATTGCAACAAAAGCCAAAATTGACAAATGGGATCTAGTCAAACAAAAGAGCTTCTGCACAATGAAAGAAATTATCATCAGAGTGAACAGGCAACATACAGAGTGGGAGAAAATTTTTGTAAACTACCCATCTGACAAAGGTCTAATAGCCAGAATTTACAAAAAACTTAAATTTATGAGAAAAAAGCCAACAACCTCACCAAAAAGTGGGCAAATATATGAACAGACATTTCTCAAAAGAAGACATTTCTGTGGACAACAAACAAATGAAAAAAGCTCATCATCACAGAAATGCAAATCAAAACCACAGTGAGATACCATCTCACGCCAGTTAGAATGGTGATCATTAAAAAGTCAGGAAACAACAGATGCTGGAGAGGCTGTGGAGAAATAGGAATGCTTTTACACTGTTGGTGGGAGTATGAATTAGTTCAACCATTGTGGAAGACAGTGTGGCAATTCCTCAAGGATCAAGAACCAGAAATACCATTTGACCCAGCAATCCCGTTACTGGGTATACACCCAAAGAATTATAAATCATGCTGCCATAAAGACACATGCACACTTATGTTTATTGCAGCACTGTTCACAATAGCAAAGACTTAGAACCAACCCAAATGCCCATCAATGACAGACTGGATAAAGAAAATGTGTCACATATAAACCATGGAATACTATGCAGCCATAAAAACGAATGAGTTCATGTCCTTTGCAGGGACCATGGATGAAGTGGGAAGCCATTATTCTTAGAAAACTAACACAGGAACAGAAAACCAAACACCACGTGTTCTCATTCATAAGTGGGAGTTGAACAATCAGAACAGATGGACACAGGGAGGGAAACATCATACAGTGGCACCTGTTGGGGGGATGGGGTCAAGGGAGGGAGAGCATTAGGACAAATACCTAATGCATATGGGGCTTAAAACCTAGATAATGAGTTGATAGGTGCAGCAAACCACTGTGGCACATGTATGCCTATGTAACAAACCTGCACATTCTGCACATGTATCCCAGAACTTAAAGTAAAAAACAAAACACTAGCTGTTTTACTGGTGAGTGGACATGCAAGTTAATTAAGATTCCTAGTTGCAAAAATATTCGTAATCTAGGTTTTATTGTTGTTAAATTTAACATAACATGAGGAAAATTAATGCAATAAATTATAGATTTCATCTTAACTTAGAAACCAATTTGATATGTGACCTCTGGCAAACCATTTAACCTCTCTACTTAGATATTTTCAACTTACGAATGTGACTGTTATTAAACATTCAATATTAAAGTAAATGTTAATTAATATTCAATATTCAACCCCTTATGCTTCTAATCATACTCTCGCTCACTATTATAAGTCCTCACTAAACAGGTCATGGTGTTGATAGTGTTACTCACTGTGGTTATTCTGATCCTTACGTGGCATTTTAGATGTTGAAACTGAGTAGGTGTTCATGACTTCTTCCTTAGCTCTTTGGCAGATTGAGGGAGTGGCCGGGATTAAAACCCACAGTCATAGGTTTTTAATCAGCTGCTGTCTTTAGCTCACCGTAAGTTCATCAGATTATCTCCTACAGCTTATTGTCTACCACTTTCTCAGGAAGTTGGTAAAGATTAACTCTTACCTCTTGCTAAAATCATTGCAAATTGGAAATGTTGTATAATATAAATAAAAGTTGACCTCCTGGAGATAAGACATTGGCATTATAAAACACAGTGATGATATTGTAAAATATTTTAACTAAGGAAAATATCCCCACATGAAATAATGGTCAAAAGGGCACCCACCTAAATTTTTTTTTAATTCTATTTACCAAGCCTTTTCCTTTCTTCTAATCTAGCACATCAGAATTTGTCTTTTGTTCTAACCATACTGTGTTATGATGTCCTATTTTTACATTTCTAAGGCTAGAAGAATGTTCAGAGCAGAAAGAGTCAATGGGAGGAAAAGACGCATGCGAGAAGTCAGTCATATTGTGATGAATCTGCCGATTTACTTAGTTCTTGTTCATCTGCAGCGGACATAGTTTAAGTGATAATGTATGACCAACATTTTTTACCCTGGCAGCCATCAGATGGATAGAAGTAAAATATTCACTAACATTTTAGAATAGGGGTCCCCAACCTTCAGGCCATGGACGGGTACTGGCCCAAGGCCTTTTAGGAACCAGGCTGCACAGCAGGAGGTAAGCAGCAGGCTGGTGAGCGTTACTGCCTGAGCTGCCCCTCCTGTCAGATCAGCGGTGGCATTAGATTCTCATAGGAGCGCGAACCCTATTCTGAACTGCACATGGGAGGGATCTAGGTTGCACACTCCATATGGGACTCTAACTAATGCCTGATGACTTGAGGTGCAACAGTTTTATCCCAAAACCACCCCTCGCCCAAGCCCCTGTCTGTGGAAAAAATGTCTTCCACGAATCTGGTCACTGGTGTCAAAAAGATTGGGAATCACTGTTTTAGAATATAGAGCAGCAGTCTTGAAACTAATCAGCAATACAAAACTACACATAGTAAAGGTCTGGAAGAGTTAAACGGAGTGAATGTTTTTAGAAATGGAGAAAAACTGAAGTATATCCACAGACAAATGCATTAATCAGACACTGGAGCATGAAAAGGCGTAGGCAAGTCTAAAGTTTATGATTTGTTTTGAAAAGATGAGATGAAGCTTGGTTTTCATTCAATGCGGTGAGGTCTGTGGGGTTTGAGGCCAGTGGATGCCCTGTCTGAATTTAGAGACCTCTCGAAGGAGAGGCAGAGGTGACTCTTCTTAACCAAAAAGAGTGTCTTTAAAGTAGATCTGTTTGCCAAATTTACCTGGGCGATCAATGCTGCAGCTATCCAGTGGATAGTGTTCCGTTCCGGAAGGTCGTTTTTCCAGGATTCTGTCTTGTTTTGTTTTCACCAGAACCAGGACCCTTGTTTTCTCATGCTGTCTGCAAACTTGTAACTTTACTAAGGAATTTGGAGAGATCCTATGGGTATGATTTCCCTGAGGTGCTGAGAGGAGGTGCTGATAGGAAGTCATGAGTAAACAGGGAAAAGAAAAGAAGCCGCTTGGAAGAGAGGGCTATACATTATTTTTAAACACCCTCTATGATTATTTAGCTAAATGCAGGAGGCGTAGCAAACTTTATTTTCAAGTATGTGACCTTTTCACAATCATAAACTACATACCAGAATGTGCAGTGGTTTCAATTAACCACCCTGTTGTGTTAAACCAAAAACCAAACTGAAATATGAGGGTCTTTTTTAATACCCATTGATTTGAGTAATTAGAAAAAAAAAAAGCAGCATTGTAAGAAGCATTGTAAGCAGCATTCTGCAGCTGAATTTATCCCTATCTTTTTACTTTAAGCTAGAGTTGGAGAAAAAAATGTAAATTACACTATTTGGTTTCATTTCTTAGTTTAGATAAATAAGTATGACCAGCAGTAATTCATTAGCAGAGGCACTATTTATGTAATGCTTTCTTTCAAATAGTGTACCTTGAGGGGGGAAAGCAGGCAGTTTGCGTATTTTGTAGGCTTTAGTGACTATGATTTAGCAAAACAATATCCTGGAATGTATTAGGAAATAAAAATGACAGATTCATCTTGCTGTATTCTCTGCCCTGAAAAGCTATTTATGTAAATATAAATGCTGTATTTGTATTGTAGTACAAAGATGGCTGCAAAAGATGGGCTCCTTAGTCACTGTTTTTGAGATGACAGTAAGACAGGGAAAACCAGGAAACTACCAACTGTGTTGTGATTATCAACTCCATATAAAACATGCATGGATATGCTCTCATTTTAAGAAATTCCAATCGATGACCATCCAGACTTCAAAATGCGTAAGTGAGGGTAATTGTGAACATTGCAAAAGAATGCTGTCAAAGAAGTAATAAGGCCAGGTGTGGTGGCTCACGCCTGTAACCCCAGCACTTTGGGAGGCTGAGGCAGGTGGATCACCTGAGGTCAGGAGTTCAAGACCAGCCTGGCCAACATGGTGAAACCCGGTGCCTACTAAAAAATACAAAACTTAGCCGGGTACCTTTATTTTTAATCTTGGTGAGACTTCTTCCAGTGTGGGAAAAATGATCAAACAAGTTACACAGGTAGATTTTTGAAAGGAGACTAACAAACTTGGAAAAAGCATAATAGCTGTGTATTTGCACATTTTGTTGCAGTTGAAGTGCATTGGGTTCAAACAATAAATCTACCACTGAAACACTGCACGAACTTGGGCAAATTACCTAAGTTTTAAACTTCAGATCCCACTTGGAACATACAGGCTAATTGTACTCTTCCCCGCGTGGCTGAAGACAGGTGAGGTGTGAAAGGTACAGCCCTACACAGGCACAGAGTTTATTATCACAGTATATGAATGTGGTTTTCAGTTACAGTTACTTTAAATACCTCTTCCAGGCAACTTGAATAGTTTACAACCCTCTCCCCTTCTTTTTAAGTATTTCCCGCAATGTCCGGCATGGTCCTTATCAAAAAGGGGTACTTAATAAATGCTTGTAGCATGTTGAATTATTTGATCCTGACTTATTTACTTCTTCATTATTTCATAGAAAGCTAAATTAGTCCACAGGAAATTAGCCACGTATTTCTACATTTTCCCACTGGAATGTTCTTCATTCTATCAAAAGGAAAGAAAAGCTGGCTCACTTTCTGTAGATTTTTTGCTTTCCCATTTGAGTTTTAAGGACTATTTTAAAATATAGGATTTTCTTTTATCTTTCCACATCATGAATCAGTGCACTCAGATGCAAAGATCATTTTCCACTTTTCTGATCTTTTCCAGTTTTATTATCATCTCCAAAGCTAATGAGAGCCACTGCTCCCTGTCTATTCTCTGCTGCAGAAGTCAGTATGTCTAGCCACATAAATGATTTCTTTTAAACTCTGAGTATAGCCACACCTTTACTGGAAAGGGGCAGGAAGCAGCGCCCAGGGACAGGGAGCGACCTCGCTGTATTGAGCTCTGCCCTCCTACCAGCCACGCCTTCCTCGGGGCTTGCATCTGTTATCTCACTTACCCTCCCAGCATCCCACAGGCCGTTGTTTTACCAGTGAGTAACCAGAGGCCTAATGGGATTAAGAAATTTACGCAAGGTCAGGAGGCTAGAAAGTGAGAGTGGGAAGAGTCAAACCCAAGCAGTATGATTTCGAGGCAGCGTCTTAACCACTGCCTGAGGGCAGCGATCTTAACCACTGCCTGAGGACTAACAGCAGGACCTCTGCCTTTCTACAGAAGGCACAAATAGGTGCTCAGTGATACTTCTTGATATATAAAAGTAAAAAAAAGAAAACATTTTGAAATGTATAAACTCTGGATTTCACTCGTGCCTTACTTGTGACCAGGTGACCCTAAGCCAAATCACGTAGCCTTTGTGCCTTAATTTTCCCGAATCAACAATAAATTAAAATACACACCCTCCAGAGATGTTGTTGGGATTCAATGTGATAATCCTCATAAAGCAAGTAAGTAGCACTATGCTTGTCACACAGGTGGATGACGAAGCTGTAAAGACGGATTTTTAAAGACCTTTTGAGCAGTGCTAAATTACAGCATCAACTATAATCTGTCGGCAGTAAGAAATCATTGGATGTCAGGCCGGGCGCGGTGGCTCAAGCCTGTAATCCCAGCACTTTGGGAGGCTGAGACGGGCGGATCACAAGGTCAGGAGATCGAGACCATCCTGGCTAACACGATGAAACCCCGTCTCTACTAAAAAAATACAAAAAACTAGCCGGGCGCGGTGGCGGGCGCCTGTAGTCCCAGCTACTCGGGAGGCTGAGGCAGGAGAATGGCGTGAACCCGGGAGGCGGAGCTTGCAGTGAACTGAGATCCGGCCACTGCACTCCAGCCCGGGCGACAGAGCGAGACTCCGTCTCAAAAAAAAAAAAAAAAAAGAAATCATTGGATGTCTATCACCTTGTCCCAGAGGTACATGATCAGATTCGTGTTGCTGAAAAAATGAGTTTAAAAGTATTGTGGAGGCTGTAGTGAGTGGGAGCAAAATCAGAGACAAGGCACATGGTCAGAGGCTTCCCCGAGGTCCAGGCAAGAGGAGATGAAGGTTTGGGCAGAACAGTGGTCATAGACGCAGAAGCAGAGCTCCATGAATATTCCAGAGGAGGAGCTAAAGGGATTGAGCTGCCATTTGAAGGTAAGGAAATGAAGTGGTCACATGTGACCTTGTAACAGCAGCTGGGCATATGGTGAATATGGTGATGTTATTAACCACACATAAGAATTACCTGAGGAGAAATAGATTGTATGGTGAAGATCATGAGGCTAATTTGAGAAAGGCTGAATTTTAGATTTCCTACCAAAAATCATAGAGAAAATGTTTATTAGAAATTGGCCCAGGGTACAGAAGTTATGTCTGAGACATAGACCAACATTTGGGATTAATAGAGTGGCAGAAGATGCCAGGTATTAAATGACTATCAACAGCATCAGCACCACACTGGGGGACCCAGCAGCGCTCAGCACATCTTTGTGGCAGGAGGAGGAGGTATAAGGGAAGGACAAGAGAGAGAGTGCGATGCCTGAAGAGAAAGAGCCTAGGAGAGGAGAGAGGCAGGGGAGGCAGGAAGAGCTGGCGGGGAGGCTGAGAAACCCACCCCCCCAGGAGAACTGGGACCAGAGGTGCGCCATGCAATGGCTTCGATTCTCAACTTACCTCCGTTTGTCTATATTGAAAAAGATTTCACAGAAACCCTAAAGATCAGTGTCTTCCCTTTTGTGCACTCCTCACAAATAGTCTGAATGCTGCTATTTAGTCACTTCCATGCAGGGAGGGCCACAAAAGGCAGTTGCCCCACTGGAGAGCAGCTCCTGTTGCAGGTTACAAAGGGGAACAGGACGGCAGGCCGCGGTGCTTCCAACAGATTGTGTCTGAAATTGAGTGACTCATGGTCTTAGCTCTTTGTCACCTTCAGTCTATTTTTCCATTGTCCTTTTCTGAATTTTTTCACCAAGCTTTATGCTACCCTTCGGATATATTTATTGGCAGTATCTCCCACAGCTACATGGAAACACACTGAAAAAGGGAAAAAAAAGTCTCACCATGCTCTGCATTTCAATGAGGAGACTTGGGTTCAACATGTGCTTTTGCCTCTGCAGAGCTCCTCCCCATCCTCAGCCTGCAGCAGGCTAGCTCCACTATCCTCACGGCCTGGCCCTGCTGTCAAGGTGCCCACTGACCACCTCATTGAAAAACCCGAGGACTGTGTCCAGGGCCTCGCTTACTTGACCATGGAAAAGCATTGGGCCCCGTGAGACCATTCCCACCTTCTTGAAATCTACTTTGGCTTCCAAGACATCATCCTAGACTCAATTTTCTCCCATCTGGCCTCTCCTTTCTCAGTTTCCTTTGTTGCCTTCTCTTTCTCTATCCTGCTTCAAATACTATTTCGTGGAGCTCTCTTCTCTCCCAGACTCTGAGTAATCTCACTCAGTCTTATGGCTAATGGCTATCAGCTCCTATCTCCACCTTGACCTTCCTCTGCTTGGTGAGCACATCCACCCCAGACATATGAGACTAGTCCAAACCAAATTTATTATCCTATCTTCCAAGCCTAGATCAGAAAATGGCTCCACCATCTAACCAATTGCTCAAGCCAGAAACCTAGGAGTGTCCTTGACTCCTCTCCTTCACAAATCACCTATATCCAGTTAGAAACCAAACCTAATTGATTTTGCCTCCGAAGTCTTCTCTCCCTCCCTGCTTTTGCAGCCTAGTGCAGAACCCAAGAGTCTCTCTCACTTTGACTACAGGATGGTGTCTCCATATCTGGTCTTCCTGCCTCTCTGCTTACTTCCCTACATCTTATTCTCCTCGTTGCCGTTAGGGTGATCTTTCAAATCTAATCATGGCACTGAATGCTGAAATCCCTTCAGCAGCCTTTCCAGCAACCTCAGAATAACCAGGTTTCTGGGACCTTCATGACCTGGTCCTTGCTCACGTCTCCATCCCCATCTGTCTCCTCTGCCTGCCCTCTCACCTCTTGCCTTTGCACATACTGTTTCCTCTTTCCAGAACCTGCTTTCCCCCTTCTTTTCACCTCCATCCGATACCTGACTATATCAGAGCCAGCCCTCTCACCTCAGCCTGGACATCTCTTCCCTCTTTAGTCTGAATCATTCCTAGCTCCTCCTCCTTCCCTCCCCACAATAGGAAAGGGAGCTTTGCTGGTTAATCTCATAAATCCTATAATCCCTAAACTTCTCCCATCATAGCATTCATTATACTGTCTCTCCTATAGAATGTAAGCTCCATGAGGGCAGGGACCATGTGTGTCTTGTTCCCCACTATATCTGCAGGGCCCAACTTAGAGTCTGGCACACAGTAGGTATTCAAGACACTTCTAAATAAATGATGCACCTTGGGAACACAGACATGGACAAGAGGACCTGCCTCCTGTTTTCAAGGACACAAACTTTTAAAGAAAAAAACACTTACGAATAATTATGACATCAAAAGTACTGTAATAGAAACATACTTGATCCAAATTTTCACAGAAAAGAGAGTGGCTAACTTTGTCTGGAAGACACGAGTTGATCTTTAAAAGTGTGAGGAGCCAATATAAGATCCATCTTTGGACTTAGCCCTGCTACTAATTAGCTTTTCATCTTCGGTAAATTAACCTGACTTCTCTGAATTGTAATTTCATTCTCTACAAAAGTGGAGATAATACCTCACTTTACAAAACTATAGGGAGGACTAAATAGACTAATTTAAATGATGTATACGAAGCCCGGCACCTAGTTAGATGCTCAGTAGATAGTAGCTATTTTATCATTTGATTGAATTCCTTTTACACAGTGCTTCTTGAACTAATTAATGCACCTGAAGGCAAACGAGGAAAAAAGAATACATTTCTTGAATGTGACTAAAATTACAACTTCAGCTGGGTCAACATGAGGGGTTTCTAAACTACAGTCTAATATATAATTTATCATTTGCCTCCATTAAACTGTAATGAACTATTAAGAACCAAGGGGACAGTCCTTACACAAAAAATTTTCTTTTACCACGACCTAGGGAATTAGTTGCACTGTTGCTTTCGTGCTTAGAGTAACTTACTAGCTCTGGGTCATCTTTATTCATCCGGATATTGATTCTACATAATATCACATAATAAGCTCTCGCCTCATCAGCCTAGTATACTTAGGGAGGTATACTTTAAAGGTATGAAATCTGTGACTGTCCGTGAAACAGCAGAAATGCGTTTGAAGACATTTGCAATGAATATAATTCTGATTAAAAGCTGTAGGTAATATCCATGCATCTCCCTTTGTTTCCTTGGGGAAAGACTAATGCACTATAAGCCTATCTTTATGATGTTGATGATTAATCCTAAGAGATAATATCATGACATTTCTATCAACCAATTTCACCTCACGTTCAAGATGCCAACAAGTTGATCTCAGTTAGTTTGGGGTCCCTGAGATAATGTTAAGTCATTAATTAACTTGCGTAGCCTCAGGCATCTTTGCTGGAATCCTTGCTGCTGTCTCTTCTTGTGCTAATCAGAATCTTTGCTCTGATTGCTTCCAGACCTTAACTCTTTCAGAGCATAGACATGTCATTGGTTTGACAGTTCCTAAAAATTATCCAGTTGTCTAATAATTAATGCTACTGTTTAGATATTCAGAAGTCATTTGTTTACCAGAAGAACAAATTCCAGCTGGCCCTCAGAATTCAGAGTAGAGCGGAAATGGTAGGGCTTTCCCTGTTTTAGAACATTTAAAGAATTACACTGCATGCCCACAACACACGGAACGTCTCTCATTTCTCGATGTAGCTGATGCCACTGAAGTCTTTAGTACATAGTCAGTGGTAATGGCCATTCTAGAATCTACCAGGCTTTCCATGGGTAGGAGAAGGGGTTTGGGGTAATCCTTTACTTCAGAACCTCCCATGGTTCTAGCCTGTGCAGTGGGGACTCAGCCCTGCTGTTCATCAGAATCACCCGTGCAGCCTTTGCTTACATGCACATGCTCAAGCCCCACCTCAGAGACCAACTCTGGAAACGGAGCCGAATGTAGGTATATTTTTCACTTCCAGGGGTGATTTGGATAAACAGGTATGGTTGGGAGTCACTGTCCTCTGGGTGGGCAGCCTCGGTTCGACTTTCCAGCTTCCTCTCCTGCTGCACTCAGGACTCCACCCGATCAATCACTTCCACATCTCCATCTTCATGGTGTCACCTCTACCGTGAGCCTCCTCTTCCTCTCCACTGAAATCCGAAGCCTTTCTTAAAATAGTGGCTCTTATACCTTACTGTGCATAAGAAAACCCTGGAACATCTGAAAAAGTTCTGTTTCCAGCTTTCCCTGTGCTAGAGGTTCTGATTCACTGGGGCTGGGATAGGGTCTGGGCAGGACATTTTTGGTAAGCTGTCCGGTCAACTCCAAGGCAATCATGGCTCTGCTCTGAAAACAACTGCTTTATGCTTTTCTCTGCACAACCTTCCCCAAATCCAGCTCTCACAGTTAATTGCTCTCATGCTCTGCTTTCTTGTCAGAACAAATAAATCTTTCACTTTTTACTAAAGATTCCCATGGAGAGGGACAGTTGTGAGTTCGTAACCAAACTTTTTAAGGCCTTACTTAGGCAGGGCTAAATGAAAAGTTAAAAAAAAAAAAAAAGAATGAATTGCTCTTTCCTCTGGTCAGAGCACTTCGCTCATCCCACTGGTGTGCACTCTGTCTGCATGATATTATGGGCTGTTACCCAAGGGTCTGTCTCCTCATTTAACGGGCAGTCCTCAAGGGCAGGGACCATGCTATCCTCATTTTTGTATTCCTGCCCTTAATTCAGTGTCTGGCACAATTCAGAAAATGTATGTCAAAGAGACAGTAGTGTTTTGTGACATAACATTTATAATTTAAAATTACAGTGTAAAATCTAGAAAAAGTAAATAAAATTCCACAGCTGCTGCTCTGTGACTCAGCATCCGTGTCAAGAGGAGACTGTTTTCTTCTCGATTTGGGGCGGCTGCGGCGCCAGCATCTCTCACGCTGTCACTGCTCGAGAAGTGTCTCCAATCAGCAGCAGGCCCAGACTGTCCACTCTCATTTCAACTGCATTTAAATCCATTTTGCATGTTTCTTTCAACATCAGCTTTCGAAATCTTTCTCCAGGAAGAAAACGATCTCTGCTGGAGATGCTGAATGCTTGTGGTCATTTTTTTCTTCTTTCTTTTTAGCAGATTTCTGTAATGGGCAGGACCAGCATCCGCGAAGGGTGTTGTGTTCATCTCATGATCACGGACTCCAGGGAGATGGTGGGCTTCACCCCTCAGCTCAGGCGGGCTGTCTACCACCCCCTCTGCTCTGGGCCTCGGCTCTGCCCTGGGAGGCAAATGATCAGGAGGCTGTGGTACCCCTGGCCTGGCTGCCTCTCCATGCCCCTTCCCCACAGGCTCTGTCTCCACAAGGGCCTTTCTCTGCCTGCTGTACCCCTGCCCTCTGCCCGCCACTTGGCCCTTCACCCTTCAGGTCTCTGTTTAGCTACCATCCTCACCAGGAAAACTTCCCAATCCTCCTGAAACTGAGTCAGGGGCTCCCATGTTCTCCTATTTGTTTATCATAAGTATTGTAGACTTAGCAAATCATGCTACTGATAAAATCACCTGCTTGCCAGGCATGCAGAGTGGTATAATAGACTTTGGAGACTCAGAGGGGGAGCGGGAAGGGGATAAGGGATAAAAAGCTACATACTGGGTACCATGTACACTACTCGGTGTGTCTCTGCACAGAGACCGGGCTTTGTGCCTCTGTTCCTGGCCTTCATGGGCCACAAAGGTGTCTTTGCAGTTTCCTTCCTATGAAGAATATTTGAGTTAGAGACTCTGAGCTAGTCCCTGTGGAACAATCAAAGGATAGAAAGACATGCCCCTTACCTGCAGATTGCTTTCAGAGAAATTAAAGCCATAATCACACGGGTAAGATTACACAGATCAGAGCCAAACGGTGCCTAAGGAGTGACCATTGTAGTTGGTGTTCCGGTATCTGCAGCATGTAGTTTGAAATTCCAGCCATCTCTCAAGGTCCACCTCCATCTGACCCTTCCAAAGGCTCCATCCGTGCCCCTGCTGCTCCCCTGGAAGAATCCTCCTCTTTAAACACATGGCTGTTCCTTGTCCTCCACATAAACCATGGCAACCCCACTTCCACACCTTTCAAGCAGTGAAGCCCCACCTGGGGTATTTCCCTTGCTCTGTCTCCTGACATGCCCTGTCCTGTAGCGGGGGCCTGCCCTGACCATCCAGCCAAGTGTTCATATTCTGCAGCGGTCACAGGACACTCAGTAGAGACTGCACTGAGTTGTGATTCGTTTTTTTTAATTAAATTTTTTTTTTTTTTTTTTTTTTTGAGACAGAGTCTCGCTCTGTCACACAGGCTGGAGTGCAGTGGGGCGATCTCGGCTCACTGCAACCTCTGCCTCCCAGATTCAAGCGATTCTCCTGCCTCAGCCTCCTGAGTAGCTGGGACTACAGGTGCATGCCATCATGCCCAGCTAAATTGTTTTTGTATTTTTAGTAGAGACGGGGTTTCACTATGTTAGCTAGGATGGTCTCGATCTCCTGACCTCATGATTCGCCCACCTTGGCCTCCCAAAGTGCAGGGATTACAGGCGTGAGCCACCGCGCCCGGCCATGATTAATTTTTATGTAACTGCTTTCTCCCCTCAAGGACCATAGTTTATTTCTTTTATAATTCCCAGTGCTCAACGCAGAGAGTACTGGCTCAACAAATATTTGGAGATGGTAGTCACTTCTGGCTGGAGAAGTCAGTGAAGATTCCTAGAGGATGCAACATAAGGGAAGCATCGTTCTAGATCCCCCAAAGTCTCCTGGGACCTAAAACTACAAGTTCCTTGTTTTTGGTATTGTGTTGAGAAGAGTCTCTTGGTGTAGGTCTCATCTCTGGGTGGCACTGAGTGCTCACCATGACTGGCCGTCCACCCCCACCTTCTGCAAGCTTCACAGGCACCATGTCCTTCTGGCTTCCCTCCCACATCACCACCCCTTCTTCTTGGACTCCTTAACTCAAAGTTTGACTACCGGGAGCCATCTCCTTTCTCCAGACCTTATATCTTCTCTACACAGTCCCCCTGGGGGTTATCATCTACTCCATGGCCTCAGCAGTGTTTGTGCAGAATACTCTGAAATCTACCTGTGTTTTCAGCCCTCATCTCTATCCTGAGCTCCTAACTCACAAGTTCAGCTGCTTGCTAAATACTCCATTTGTATGACCCCAAGCACCTCCCCCATCATCTTTCCTCCCCACAAACCTCCCCTTCCTCCCTCATCTCTGGGTCAGTAAAGGCATCCCCTTATATCCGCCCACTTCAGTCCACTCCTACTATGACTGCCTGAATCTAAGCCACCAGGATTTCTCACTTGATTCCTACAAGGGCCAGTCCTCCCGCTCTTCCTGTTTCCCCCATTGCCCTGTCTAACTAATCCTTTCTTCACACTGCACACCAAAGTGACATTTTTGAAAGTCAGATGTAATCAAGTAATGTTTCTGCTTGAAGCTCGCCAAAGTTTCCCCAATATTCTTGGGGTAAGGTCAAGTTTTCTTAACAAAACCCTTTGTCCTCTATTCCCTTCTAGCCTCCTCTTCTCTTATTCACCATCTCTTCTGCTCTCTGCCCCACACTGAGCTCCAGCCATGTGGACCCTCTTCTGTTATTCTAGTCCTCCAGGTTCCTCTCACCTCTGGCCTCTGATCACACACACACACGCTTTGCCATGCCCTGCTAATCGACATTTGGATCCCAGTGCAGACTTCGCTTATCCTGCAGCCATCTCTGACCTCATGATCTGCATGGGGCACCCTTTTCTCTTCTGCCTGAGCAGCCTCTACTTCTTGTCTCCAGGACCTTACCATTCTGTATTGTAGTTGCTTGCTTAATTGTGTGCTCAGTAACAGTTAGCCTACAGGATGGATGGATGGATGGATGGATGGATGGATGGATGATCTGTTTACTGGAAAGGTAGCTTCTCTGAAAATCAGGCTTCTTCGAAGAAGAAGGCCCACATTATAGAGAATTCATCAGTGGTACGTGAAATTTTAAGAGATGGTAGAGAAGTGCCACAAACCTTTTTACTTTAAGGATGCATTATGTTTGTGTAATCATTATCTTTATACGGCATCTTTAAAACTCAATTTTGTCCCAACAACAGCCCCATATGAGGCAGAAGAAGCAGAAAAAAATTGATTTTCATTTACCAAAGAGAAATTCGAGGCCCAGAGTAATGAAGTCTCTGGCCCAAGGTCATACTGGGCTCTTGACCTTGAACTGGAAGAAAAGTCTTCTCATTGCCAGCCACAAGCCTCCACAGACAACTTCCCAGGCTGCCTGCCCTCAGGGTGGCTATGAGAAAATGGAGTGACTTTCTTCTCTCTACCAGGAAAGACCTGGTACCAAGAGAAGGAGAAAATAGTTGAGAAAGCTTATCATGAGAAAAGAACAAATATCAGATCAATCCCTTTTGTCACTCAGTCCTTCAGCAAATACTTCTGGTTGCCTAATTCGTGCCAGATCTGAGGATCATCATAGACAAAATTGGAAGCTATATCTGCCTCATGTGTACAGTAGAAAAGGCAGACTAATCCAAAACATGGCAAATCATGCAAAATTCGAATTGCAAGAAGACCTCTGAGAGGCAGGCATATGCAGCACTTCAAGAGCAGATGGCAGGGACATTGGTCAGTCGGGCAGGGCTGAGGACACACTAAGGAACTGTAGGTGTTCACTGGGCAAGGGTGGGCCTAGGGCTGCCAAGGGTATGAGCAGAGTGAGAAGATGGGGAGAGACGGTGAGCAGGAATCTGAGTGTCTTGGAAGTTGAGGGATCAGAAGAAGAGCACAGCTCCTCATCATCATGGAAAAGTGAAGGAAGTATTTAACTGAAAGTTTTTTACACATTGCATTCTGAGTCAGCCCAAGGCTGTGTTCCAGCCAATTGTAGCTGACAAGTGAGGGGAAGAGCAAGACGATGCAGGAAGCTGGAAGGAGAGAGAGCTGGCACGGAGAAGGAGCGGGTGAGTCTTCCCTTCGCTATGATGTTCTGACTTTAAAAAGCTGCTTCCCATTGCCAGCCAGCTGGGGTTCGCCTGCCCGTGCCCACCTCTAGGTCCTCATTGCAAGTCAGTCCACACAGGGACATTCCTCCTGGCATCAGAATTGGACCTACAGGGACCCTGCAGGCAGTGACTGGAAGGTTTGCTGATTTGATTCCCCTTAAAAGAGTGAGCATGTGTTTGAGGGAGCCACTTGGTCACTCTGCTCCATCAGGCGAGGAAAACAAAGCCCAGATCTGAGGAACTGTGCAGCGATGGGGACCTCTGGTTGCCCCTTGGAGCAGAAAAATGGGAGAAGAGGAAAGAAGAGAGGAGAGGTGCCAGAAGCGAATTAGAGATGGAACAAGAGAGATAAACTTGCACAGAGAGTAAAGGCACAGCATGTTTATAAAAGTGCACAGACCCACAAGAAACTGCACATGTCCCCATGGATTCTTACAGAGAGTTTTTGTTCGTTTATTTGTTTGTTTCTTAGAGACAGGGTCTTGCTGTGTCGCCTAGGCTGGAGTGCAGTGGCGCAGTCATAGCTCACTGCAACCCTAAACTCCTGGACTCAATCGGCTAGTTTTTTTTTTTTAATTTTGTAGAGACAAGTTCTCACTATGTTGTCCAGGCTGGTCTTGAATTCCCAGCCTCAAGCAGTCCTCCCACCTTGTCCTCCCAAAGTGCTGGGATTATAGGCATGAGCCGCTGCACCCAGCCTCTTACAGAGAATTTAATACAGAAAATGCCAGGGCATGCCATCACCACTAATCAAAAGAGAAACATGGTTAATCCTGTTGATTTCTGACAAAACTGACATTAAAATCTGATGCTTGTGTATGCTTTTAAAATTATCTACACCAGAGATTTGGAACCTGCAGTTCTTTATCTCCTTTTTGTTGACTTGCTTGTTTCCTGAGAGATTTTTCTCCTCCTTGATACTTATTAGGCAAACGTAACTTTGCATCCCTCGGTGCATTTGCTGTGGCCCTTCCTGACGGCTCTTAGGATGACCGTTCCTCCATTCTTCATCGTGCTTGTTTTGTGACATTCACTCCACGTTTTCTGCTTTTCCTCTAATCCGCATCCAGTTTCTAGATGTTAGCTGTGCCAGGCTTTACAGTGCAGGTACCTGAGTTGACTCCTGAAATGTCCCTCCTCCCATCTTCATAGTCCAGCAGCCCGCAGGTTTAAGGAGTTATTTCAAATTTTATTTTTAAGGAAAATTTGAATTTAATGTTCTTCAAGCCAAAGAACAAAAGCAAAGGTTTCTGTCCAGAAGCAAAGTTTACTACTAATGGGAATCGGAAAAGCAGCCCGGGCCATTGTTTCAATAAACAGTGATTACTTTTTCTATACTTAAAAATATCCCTTTAACAATTCAACTTCAGCCAAAACTCCTGTCACTTTTTACTATATATTTGTGTTATTACAAGAAACCATGAACATAGGGGAAATAGGCCTCCTTCCTCCGTGTCTAACAGGTCTGTTTTATGCCTAAAAGCCACCAGGTTTCCTTTGAGCTGGTCTGATTAATTGCTAGGGACTACTTGCTTGTTGAGGATGGAGAAGGAATGGAGAGGCACCAAAGGGTATGATATGTTGCTGCCTTTCAATGCTGGCAACACCTTGGGGTGGGGAGTAGTTCATTTTGAGTAGATTGAGAGAGAAGTAAAAAGCCTTGGTTTCCAGGAAATATTAGAATGGGTAAATAAAAATTCAGTTGGGGCTCAGTCAGAATACTACTCGATTAACACCACACACTGAGCTTGTCACCTGTCCCCTCCCCTCATTTTCCCTTGAATTCCATAGAACTGTCTATGTCAGGTATCTGTGCACGGAAACTTCAGCCTCACCAGCAAGTGCTATAATTATTTTGAGGTCATGGGAGGATCTACCTTTATCTCTTGATCCTTTTTTTTTATGGTTTATCTTTCTGAATATGCTATCATGGCTGACAAACTGAATGAGGACTTGTCCCATGTCACTTTAGCTTGTCTTCTTGTGTATTTTCAGCCAGCATTAAAAACACATATAGTGGTAATTAAGTCTTCTTTAGAAATCATTTCTTACTGGTGATGTGCTTTTGGTCCCTTGATGAGACAACATAAGTTGATAAGTTATTCTGTTGGCAGCAGTAACAACGACAGAGTCTGCATAATTATAAACCCTTCCCATGCCGGCACTTAGCAGAGTCATTATCCAGGTTGACTTCCCCACTTTGGAATAAGGAGACCAGTATTAGCAGATTATTAGAAATATTCTTGCATTCTGTATTTTGGAAGGTGTCACTGAGTCACTTGACAAGTGAAAGGTGGTTCTAAAGTCATGGGCGTAATAAAGAAATGTTCTTGTTGATGTCCAGCCTTGCCTCATACTGATTTTTTTTTTAATTAAATTTGCTGTTGTAGTGAGGGCTGGTTGGGTATAAAGCCACAGGGAAGATCCTATGCTTTATTTTGTGAGGAAATACTTTCTATTTATTTTACTTCCATTTTGCTTTTTTAAAAAATAAAAATAAATAAATAAATAAATTAGACTTCTTCAAGGAAAAAGATATTATATGATGTAAATAAAAGGAGACAGATGGGTTAAAGCAGGTTGGGGGGAGGATATTTCCATTTTAGCTCAGCTTTAGAAATCTAGGCCAACACTGATAAAAATTGAAGAAACACAGATTGAAACCAGATCTGTCACACAGGAGAAATGCTGTGGTATTAATACCCCATGCAAGTAGCGCTCACTACAGCGATTGTGTATGCAGGTGGTGGCGAGGTTGCTTTCCAGTTGTACTTGTTGAGGCTTCATTTTTTTAGATAAGTTGAATCATCGCTGATCAAAATGAATCACAAACCATTTTTCATGTGAAATTTGGAGGACATTTTGAAGGCATAGCACAGATCCTCTCTGAGCTGCCTGACCCTTCACATTCATCCTGGGTTTCTTATTAGATTAGTAACATTTTAAAATCTAAACTCCAACTTGGTGAAATTTTCATTAGCACTTCTTATTTCATGTTCTGGCTTTTACATTTTAATGCCTGTCTTATCAAGAAAGAGAGAATAGAGGTTTTTTAATCAGAAATATATTACTTTCAGTTTACCACCTTAAAAAAAAAAACACTTTGCACCTTGTTGAATAGCTAGTCAAAACTAGAATTTAAAAGCATCACGGAAAACACAACAAGGATAAAGAAGGCAGACATCGATTTTAAAGAGCCAAAAAAAGACCTGTGATGGAGGGTTAAAGTATGTTTCTTACAGTCTAGATAAGAAATGACTAAGGAACTAATGAAACATGATTCTTAAGTCCATAGCTGACTCATAAGAGATAATGGGCAACTTCATTTTTAGTCTCAATTAAGGCTAAATAGAATAGAACGAAATTAGATTGATTTAAATATCAAAGATGGAAGTTGTGCTAAGAATTCTCGCACATATGTACAGGAAGCCCTCTGTGTCGTCACCCGCAACCACAGATTCAACCAACTGCTGATTGAAAACATTCAAAATAAGTAAATAAATAAAAGTAATAATAAAACAATAAAAATAACATAAGTAAAAATACAGTATAATAACTATTTGCATTGTGTTAGGTGTTGTTAGTAATCTAGATATGATTACAGGTATACAGCAGGGTGTGTGTAGATTATGTGCAATACACACCATTTTATATAAGAGACTTGAGCATCCTGTCAATGGTATCCAAAGGGGTCCTGGAACCAATTTCCCCACGAATACCAAGGAGCAGTGATACTAAAACTGGCCTTTAGGACCTTGACTTCTCCGTGGACTTTAGAAGTACAAGCATTATAATGTGTTGACTTAGGGAGCCTTGAGTTCCTGGTGGTAACAGGGAAATTCAAGGCTCCTAGGCAGCCTCCTGGACCCTGACCCTCAGGTCTTTACCATCTGTCCTCTGCTACCTGAGGACCAGAGGCTGGCCTCATCCTGACTGGTCATTGCTCCTCCAAGGCACATGGTGCTACTAACACCTACATGTACTGTCAGCCTGAGGCCCCAGTTCCTGGACTCACTCTCTGGCCCTTACGTTTAGGTTGCCATAGACCTCTTGTCCTGCCTGCCCATCTGCCTTTCTGTAACTGAGAATCTTTGCCTGCCTGATGCTCACCTTTCTTGCCATACCCAGCCAAGGTCATTCTATTTCTGAGGTCTGAACCCACCTCACAGCTCACGCCTCCCAAGGTCTGTGTGGTTCCTCGCCACACCTCTGAGCCACTTGTGCCAAACAAGAATCACTAGTATTTATAGCTGAACAGTAAGTAATTCCCATCCCACTGAGAGTGTTAAACCATGAAATGGCTTCCTAAAGCAGGTCTATTGAAATAGGAGAGGCTCTCCATTGGTCTGAAATGGTTTATGTCAATCTGTCAGACAACACAGACTATTGCCTCATTCCTACCCTCAGCAAACATCAGGTTTTATAAAGGCATTGGCAAAAGAAAAGGGCTACATTGTAATAAACAGTACCCGGTTTAGGAATTTATACAAAATCCAAACCCGTGGTACTCTGGACTGAGTGTTTCTGTTTTCCCAAATTCATGGGTTGAAGCCCTTATCCCCCGTGAGCGTAGTAGGAGGTGGGGCCTTCGGGAGGCATTTAGGTTCAGATGTGGCCATGAGGGTGAAGCCCCCAGACATGATTATGCCCTTGTAAGAAAAGGAAGAAACACAAGAGCTCTTTCTCCTTACACGCACACACCTAGGAAAGGCCACATGAGGATGCGAGAACTTCCCTCCTATCATCACAGCCTCTCCTCACTGGGCTTCCTCAGGTGGTGTTGAAGCCACTAATCTATAGTATTTTGTTGTAGCCCAAATTAAGACACCTGGATACAAAGTTGTACCATCTCGTATTGTTGAGGAGCCCACAGACATCTTTTGTCAGATACAGATGGACCTTCCTTGAGCTGTCACATGTCTCTAGAGCACTAGAACAGCAAAAACCAAGCCAAGACCAAGGTCACAGCCTTCCTGCAGAGAAAGAGTGGGGTCTGTGATTACAGAGCGGAGTGTGGAGGAGGGCTGAGCGTGGTAGGCAGGAGGTCTCCCATTCTCACTCTGCAAGGGTAGGTCCCGTGGCCACTCACCATTTGGATCAAAGAAAGGTAGTATTTCCTTATGATTTCTCCAGGTCAAGAAATGAGGTAACAAAAGAAATCATATCTTACAGATCCTCTGGTAAAGCAAAACATAAAACACAAGTATCTTAGCATTTTCTCTTGACTTTTTGATTTTTGAATGGGTAGCCTGTTCATGTGATACAAAAGTCTCATGTATCCTTTTTGAGTTTCTTTAGGCATAAGCAAGCAAATGGATTAGATTTTCTTATCCTCACCATTTTTTAACATAGTAAGTAGTATGCTGTATGTACTGTGCTTCCTGCAGTTTTTTTCACATAACAGTATATCCTGTGAATTTCAACCCATTCATAAAAAGGGGACTCTTCTTAGTGCCTAGAGGGTAGTTTTATAGCTCCATGGTAGTGTTCCACTGGATGGATATATCATTATATTACCACTCCTCCATTGTGGACGTTTGGGTATTTCCAGTCTTCTGTTATTACAAACAATGCTATGATGAATAACTATGTACATATGTTATTTTGCACATGTGCTAGTAGGCCTACAGGATAAATTCCCAAAAGTGGAATGGCAGAATGAAATAGAATATACGTTTGTTACTTTAATAACCTATCACCCAAAATACATAATATATTGATTTACATTCCTTCCTGCAGTCTTTGAGAATGCCTGTTTCTGAGTACCAATAAAATATGTTATCAAACATTTGAATTTTTTTCCAACATGGTAAATTGAAAAATGTTATCTTGGTATAAATTTAACTTGCATTTTCTTACCATGAGTTTTTTTTTTTTAAATTATGAGTAACTTTTGTATTATGAGCATTTTTTCATATGTTTAAGCCTGATTTGTGTTTAATTGGGCAGACTTTCTGTTGCCACGTTAGTCTTTTTCTTATCAGTTTCTAAGAGCTCTTTATCTTTATGCTTTAGGAAACTAGATCTTTCTCCATGAGGTGAGTCGCAAATGGTTTTTTTTAACCCCCCAATTTATTGTTCGGCTTTCAACTTTGCTTTTTTGTGAGTATTGTGTTTGTTTATTTGGTTGGTTGGTTGATTTAGGCTTCACTTGCCCTTATTTACCAATTTTTTATTTATTCTTGGATTTAATAACATAGTTAGAGAGATCTTTCCCGTGCCGTGAGAGAATTCTGCTATATTTTCTTAAACCTTCTTTATGGGTTTTATTGTTCACATGAAATCTTCTAGCCATTTGGAATTTATCCGGACTATTATGTCAGCTATGAACCCAACTTAATTTAATTTTATTTGTTTTTTGTTCAGAAAGATACCCAGTTGATTCAACACTGTTTACATCATTTCCTTACTAACTTGAGATGCCTCCTTAGCATGTACTAAATTTCCATAAATACTTGGTCTATTTATGAACTTCCTGTTCTGCTCTGTTGGTCTGTCTGTGTACTTGTGCCACATTATTTAACTATTGAAGTTTCATAACATGCTTTAATATCTGCTAGATCAGTTGTAGGGATGAAGAGAATTTTCCTTACTCTCGTTTCTGAAGGTTTGATAATTTGAGCCTATAAAGCATCTGGCCCTGACTGGGTTATGGGGTAGTCATTTGCCTGCAATTCCTTCATGCTTATGTATGTTACTAAATTTGCTTGCCAGTTTTTTTTTATATTAGTGAGAAAAATGATGTTTTCTTCTCCTCCCCTTCACACCAGATTTTACTCAATAGTATTTCCTTAACAGATGTTTGTCTTTATACTATTAAATTTCTGTGTACTTCTATTACTTGATTTGTTGGCTTTATATGATATCCTTTGACTCATAGTTCTTCTGTATCAAGCAGTCAAGGAGCATTTTCTGTCTTTGACCTCATGCCTCCTTTTTTTCTCCAGTGTTCTCCGTTGTCAGAACACATGTTCTTGAACTATTCTGTCCCCTTTGTCTTCTTTGTGTTTTAGACTTATACATACTCAGTGTTCGGCATCAGTCCTCTTACTGCAGGGCTTCCCCTCTAGAGATATCTTCCGGAAGCACTAATGGGAACCGTATTTATTGAGTTTGTGCATGTTTAAAACTGTCCATAGCCTGTATATTTGAAGGACAACTTAGACATAAAATTCTTTCTTATGCTTTCTTTCCTTGGGCATGTTATAGATGTAACTTCAGTGTCTTCTGTTTTTTTTTTTAGTTATGGTAAAATATATACAATATAAAATTTACGATTTTGAATGTTTATACACTGCTAGTGGGAATGTAAATTAGTTCAGCCATTGTGGAAAGCAGTGTGATAATTTCTCAAAGAGCTTAAAATGTAATTACTGTTCAACCCAGCAAGCCCATTTTCAGGTACATACCCAAAGGAACATAAATTTCTCTACCGTCAAGATACATGCATGCATATGTTCATCACAGCACTATTCACAATAGCGAAAATGTGGAATCAACCTAAATGCCCATCAACAGTCGACTGGATAAAGAAGATGTGGTACATATACACATGAAATACTACATGGCCGTAAAAACAAATGAAGTCACGTCCTTTGCAGAAACGTAGATGAAGCGGGACACCATTATCTTAAGTGAACTAACATAGGAACAGAAAACCAAATACCACATGTTCTCACTTATTAGTGGGAGCTAAACATCGAGTACATATGGACACAAGAAAGAGAACAACAAGCAGCAGGACCTACTTAGGGGTGGAGATAGGAGGAGAGAGAAGATCTAAAAACTACTTATCAGGTGCTATGCTTATTATCTGGGTGGTGAAATAATTTGTACCCCAAACCCTCATGACATGCAATTTACCTGTATAACAAACCCGTACATGCGCTCGTGTTTGGTGTGTTTGTTTATGTGTTTTTGAGACAGAGTCTCGCTCTGTCACTCAGGCTGGAGTACAGTGGTGCCATCTCAGCTCACTGCAACCTCCACCTCCCGGGTTCAAGTGATTCTCCTGCTTCAGCCTCCTGAGTAGCTGGGACTACACAGGCTCAAGCCACAATGCCTGGCTAATTTTTGTATTTTTAGTAGAGATGGGGTTTCACCATGTTGGCCAGGCTGGTCTCGAGCCCCTAACTTTAAGGGATCCACCCACCTCAACCTCCCAAAGTGCTAGGATTACGGGTGTGAGCCACTGTGCCCAGTTGACAAACCCACACATGTACTCCTGAACTAAAAGTAAGATATATATATCTATCTATAAATATAGATATATAAAATATGTTATATATATATATTATCTTAACCATTTTTGTATGTACAGTTTGGTGGCATTAAGTATATTTATGTTGTTGTGAGACCATCATCATCATCCATTTCCAGAAGTTAGTCATCACGTGAAACTGAAACTCTTCACCCATTAAACAGTAATTCCCCATTGTCACTCCCTGCAGGCCCTGGTAACCACTGTTCTACTCTCTGTCTCTAAGAATTTGACTATTCTCACTATCTCGTATAAACAGAATTATACAGTATTTGTCCTTTTGTGTTCACTTAGTGTAATGTCTTCAGGGTTCACCCATGTTGAAATGTGTATCGGAATTTCATTCCTTTTTAAAGGTAAATAATATCTCATTGGATATATTTGACATAATTTATCTGTTCATCTATCAATGGACATGTTAGGATTTCTTCCATTTTCTACATGTCAGATCATGTTATCTGTGAAGAGAGATAATGCTCCTTCTTCCTTTTCTATTTGAATGCCTTTCTATGAATTAGGAAGTGTTCCCCTTCTTCAGTTTTCTGGAAAAGTGTGAGAAGAATTGATGATAGTTCTTTAAATATTTGATAAAATTCATCGGTGAAGCAGTCTAGTCAAGGGCTTATCTTAACAGTGGGGGTGTTGATTACCGACTCAATCTCCTAACTAGTTATCGGTCCATTCAGATTTTCTATTTCTTTATGAGTAAGTCTGGGTGGGTTTTGTATTTCTGAGAATTTGTCCATGTCATCTATGTTATCCAATTTGTTGGCAGACAGTCGTTCACACTACTCTCTTATAATCCTTTTCATTTCTATAGAATTAGTACAAATATCCTCACTTTCATTTATGCTTTTAGTAATTTGTGTATTCTTTTTTTTTTTCTTAGTCAATCTAGCTAAAGTTTTGTCAACTCTGCTAATTGTTTTTGAAAAACCAACTCTTGGTTTCATTAATTTTCTCTATTATTTTTCTCCTCGTTTTATTTTCTTTCTCTCCACTATAGTCTTTAATTCCCTTCATTCTGCTGGCTTTGGGTTTAATTTGTTTTTCTTTTTCTGAGTCCTTCAGCTATAAAGTCAGGTTGTTGGTTTGAAATCTTTCTTCTTTTCTGATGTAAGCATTTGCAGCTATAAATCTGCCTCTTATCATTGCTTATGCTGCATCACGGAAGTTTTGTTATGAGGTGTTTTTTTGTAAATTTGTCTCTCAATATTTTCTGATTTCTATTGTGATTTCCTCTTTGACCCACTGATTATTTAAAAATGTGTTGTTTAATTTCCACAGATTTGTGGATTTTCCAGTTTTTCGTCTGTTATTGACTTTTAATTTCACCTAATTGTGGTCAGAGGAGATACTTTATATGATATCTATCTTTCTCAATCTATTGAGACGATATTTGTGGCCTAATATATGGTCTGTCCTGGAGAATCTGGAGAATGCCTCATGTGCAATTGAGAAGAATATATATTCTGCTGGATAAAGTGTCCTGTATATACCTGTTAGCTCTCATTGGTTTATTGTGTCATACAAGTCCTCTGTTTATTTACTTATATTCTATTTGGTTGGTCTATCCATTATTGAGAGTGAAGTACTGAAGTCATAAGTCATTATCTGAGAATAGTCTATTTATCTTTTCAGTTATGCTCCTTTTTGTGTCCTATATTCTGAGAGTCCTTTATTAAATGTATGTTTGTCATTGTTATATCTTCCTGTTGTATTGTATCTTGTATTAATATATCACGCCCTTCTGCTTCTCTTGTAACCTTTTTTATTTAAAGTATATTTTGTCTGATAGTAATATAACTGCCCCACTCTTCTTTGGTTACTGTTTGCATGGAATATCCTTTTTCATCTTTTCCCTTTCAAACTGTTTGTGTCTTTGGATCTAAGATGAGTATGAATGTCTTATAGACAGAATATAATTGGCTCACGGTGGTTTTTATCTACTCTGCCAATCTTTGTTTTTTGATTAGAGAGTTTAGTTCATTTACATTTAAAGTAATTGCTAAGAAGGAGGGACTTACTGCCTCTGTTTTACTGTTTGTTTTCTATATACCTTATAGGATTTCTATCCTTCATTTTCTACCTTTTTGTATTCTTTTGTGTTTAGTGAATTTTTGTTGTGATAATTTTAAATTCCTTTTTCGGTTCTTTTTGTGTATACTCTGTACTTATTTTCTTTGTGATGACCATGTAGATTACACACTTAACATCCTAAAATTGTAACACTTTAATTTGAATTTCAATAGCATACACAAATTCTACTCCTGTATAGCTCCATTCTCACTACTTTTCAGTTATTTGTATCACAAATTACATCTTTATGTCTTATGTGTCCAAAAACATAGACTAATAATTGTTTTTATGCATTAGTCTTTTAAACAATGTAGAAAATAAGCAGCAAAGGGACAAACCAAAATTATAATAATACTGTTTTTTGAATATTTGTCTATGTATTTTTATTTACCAGAGAACTTTATATTCTCATATGCCTTCAAATTAGTGTCTGGTGTTCTTCATTTCAACTTGAAGGACTCCCTTTAGCATTTCTTGTAAGGCAGGTCTACTGAAAATGAATGCCTTCAACTTTTGTTTGTCTGGAAATGACTAAGTTTCTCTCAAATTTTGAAAGAGAGTTTGGCTTATATAGAATTCTAGGTTGATGATTTTATTTTTTCTTTCAGCACTTTAAATATATCATTCTACTGCATTCTGGCCAGCAAAGTTTTGGCTAAGAAATTCTTTGATAACTATCTTGAAGATTCCTGTAATGATGAGTCACTTTTGTTTTGCTGCTTTCAGAATTCCCTCTTTGTATTTGGCTTTTGAAAGTCTGATTATATATGTCTAATTGTGAGTCTCCTTAGGTTACTTTACTTGGAGTTTGTTGAGCATCTTAGATTTGTAAATCTGTGACTTTCCTTAAATTTGGGAAGCTTTCAGCCATTGTTTCTCCAAATTATCTCTGTACTCTTTGCTCCCTCTCTTGTTTCCTTCAGAAACTCCTGCAATGTGTATATTGGTCTGCTTATGCTGTCCCACAGATCCCTTAGACTCTTCTCTTTTCTTTAATCTTACTGCTTTATATTCCTCATACTCAATTTCAAATGTCTTGTCTTCAAATTCACTAATTCTTACCTGTGCTCAAATCTGCTTTAGAATCCCTCTAGTGAATTTTTCATTCTAGTTATTTTTCTGTTGATATTTTTTCCTTTCAGTGGGTCATACTTTCCTGTTTTTATATTCCATGTATTTTTTTGTTGTTGAAACTGAACATTTGTATCTCATAATATGGTATCTCTATTAATCAGATTCCCCACCTTCCACAGGGTTTGCTGCTTCTGATTTTGGTTTGTTTGGGGTTTTTTAATTGTTTTATGGTAGCTCCATGCCAGACATCAGTATGAGGTGTAAACTTAAGGTCTTCTCCGGTCATTTCTGAGCCCACTGCTTTCCTTGGTCGTGCATGGTGACTTACTAAATTCCGTTGTATATGTTGTTGCTTTTAAATGGCCTAACCCTTAAATGTTTGGCTCCCCAAATAGGGAAAACTAGGGGGAAAATTTTTTTAAGGCAGTTATGTTCACATACCCTGGAAGCCACTTTAGGCAACGGGGATTGCTATAAAGGCCTCTGGCCTGCACCTTCATAGTCAGTTATGAGGACACAGATCCCCAATATTTGGAGGACAACGTACTTACTGCCCACTCTGGTTCTTGTAAGCAGCATGCAAGTTGCACCTGGATTGTTGGCACAGCTGCCTGCCACAGGGCTGGAGGGTGGGAAGTGAGTAGTTGCTACTGTTCTAAGAGCTGAAATTGACGAAAATTAGCCATGATTTACCACCATCTAAGCTGTCCTCTGGAAGCTGCAAGACTCCAGAGTTCCAAAATAGTTCTATCAGTCAGATTCTGCCAGTGCAATTGTTGTCTAGGCAGAGAGACAGAGTCCTGGCACTTCCTACCCACCATCTTCCCTAACATCACTTCTGTTTTTTGTTTTTGAAAGTTTTGAGACAATATGTAATGCATGACTGGATGCTCTAATGAGTGTTTATTTTTAAGCTCTAATAACTTTACTAAGATAGGTCTTATTATTGCATTCCAATTCACTGAATGTGGCACATGGTGTGCCCTTATGGTATATAGATTCAAGTACATTCACATATATAGACTTAGGAAAGGGTTGTTTTTATTATATATTTAAATATTTGCTTTGTTTCATTGTTTTGATTTTTCCTCAGACACACTAATTATGTATTTGTTGAAACACCTTCTCTAATGTTTTTTAAGTTCTTTTTAAATTTCAATTTCATTTTGGTTGAGTTTCTTATTTTTATCTTTTGTGAGTATATGAGTATAATCCTTACTCTGGGGTATACAAGGTCCATTCTCCCTTTCTGCTCCTTCGAGTTCCATCTTTATTCCTGTGATGGTTTTATTTTTCTCCTCTGCTTCTTTCTGGACTTCCTCATTGCCTTCTATTGACTTGCTGTCTCTTCCTCGAATTGTCACATTTCTACTTCATTTTCTTCATTCCTAGAGATAATTGCCTCACTAAGCTTTGTTTTGTGTTTCCAAACACGTCAGAATGTCTGATCACTCTTTCATCTCCTCAGTGGCAACATTTTATGGATGCATTTTAAAAATATCATGGATTTTACTGGTCTCATTCATATTTTTCTCATGGCATCTTTATAACAACACCATAACATTTTTTTTCTTTTTCTTCTTTCTTTTTTCTGAGATCACTCATTACTTAATGAGTTCAATTTTCCTGAACTAACTATTCACACACCTCTATATTGACAGGAAATGAGGGCTAGGCTTTCCAACTAAAAGGTTTCTCCCGCTTACCTGAAACTGAGACAGAGTGCTTTCTGCAAATGTGGCTCCTCTGGACTATTCTTTGTGTAGCCCTGACAATTCTAACTCCTTGAACCAAACTAAGCCCAGTAGGGCTTCTTTTATACCAACGCTGCTCACCCAAAGTCCTGCCCCCATTTGTACAAGCAAGGAATGTGCCTTTGCATTCTGGCACTGGTCACCCAGGAGATAGGCCACCACTCGGCCCTTCTTTCCCTCCCTTCTCCTACACAACTTCTGGCCAATCACAGTTGCTTCTGGCCCTTTTTGCAGATATATTGAATCTAGGGAATTTATCTGCCTTCTAGTTTCACTGAAAATGGAATTTATGGTGTTTCCTTTATTTTCTTTGTTGTTTGTGTTTGTATGATTCCAGGAGGATGAGGAGAAATGCTCACAGCCATATTCCTTGCTGATTAGCATGTTTTAAATGACTTTAATAAAACCACATGTTCTTTTCTTTCATTCCATTCAACACATTTTTATGAAGCACAGCACACTCTGAGGAAGGTAGGGCATGCTCAGAAGAAGGAGTGAGCCCTTCCTGAGTGAGGACATAAAGATGGAAACAGCTATTACAGATACAGGGTAGCATAGGGTAAGTGCTGCTTTGCAACCTCAAACCAAGATATTTGGAAGAGGGAAACCAATTGATTCTCTTTGTGGGAATCAGATTTTTTCAGGAGAAGATAGCATTTGAACGGGGCCATAAATAGTGGGTGGAATTTCAATACATATAAATATGAGAAAAATGTTTCTGATAGGCAGATTTGATCATCAAAAGCAGAGAACTAGGACAGCGTAGGCATCCTCAAGGCTCTGTGGCTATCTGGCTGCACTACACCAGGGACACATCGGAGACAGAAGGAAACTTGTGGTGAGGCAGTACTTGTGACTGTGAGAGTCAGGGGTCTTGGACACCATGCTAAAGAATGTTCCTCCATCCTCTGCTTAATGAGAGAAAGTTAGGAAATCATCTTAACTGAGTATCTGGTTTGTTTGTCATTTCGTTTTGATTTTGAGGAGAATAACTTGGTTAGATTTATGGCAGAGAAAAATTCCGAGGGCTGGTTGGAGGAGACTTGCCAGTGAAGACAGAACAGAGGGGACAGGGACAGACATTGTTGACTTTTACGTGACCCTTGGATCCTGGAAAACAGCCAAGGTTAAGTAATCGCCCCAACCTTTGTGTCCTGCAAAATGGCTGATTGCAAAGAACGCCCTTCCCCACGTGACTTAGAGAAGTCACCCCTTGTCTGCCTCAGACAAGGCCAGACACAGTCCTTCCAAATGCCCATTCTTTGCCTCATGAATGATTAGCTGACTTCTTCTGCCTAATGGGGACAAAGTACTCGTTAACCACCCTTTGGTTAAGTGACTTTCCTTCCCCCAGGCCCACCCTCAGCCTGAGCAAGCAGACAGCTCTCCTAAAGGGCCCCTCCGGGAAAGTAGGTTGGCCTCAGGCAAAACATTCTCTGAGGCTAACAGACCAGGCCTCTTCCCCCAGGCCTCTCCTTTCTAGCCTTGTTTTCTCCCGTCTAGCCATAGGGCCTCTGCAGACACAGCGCAGGGGTGGGGGCTTCTCCCTCTTCCTAGTCTGCCTCCCCCTATGGCAGCAGTTTCTCACACCTTGCAGGAATTCTTTCACATGAAGTGCCTCTTTTCTTGCCTTTTGTTTGACAGTAGCAAGTATTTAGGATGCAGCATCGGCCATACCTGGCCACCTAATGGATGAGAGTTTGCGGCTGAGAGGAGGGGGTTGGAGGGATCAGGCAGGGCTGAGATTTGGAGCCAGCGTGGCCCTGAGGGAGGAAGCACCATGAAAAACCATGCTGCTGCTGTTTTGTGTCTGTGGTTTTAGTTTGGTTTGTTGTGGGTAGAGGCTAAATTCTTTATTTTAACTTTTGGAAAGAAAACACAACTGGGGGAAAATCTTTGTGGTTCTTATATCCCCTGATATCCCTGGGGGATTGGTTCCAGGACCCCCATGGATACCAAAAGGAGCTACTCGAGTCCCTGATATAAAGTGGAGTAATACTTACGTATAACCCACAAGCCTCCACCATTATACTTGTGAACTCAAAATATCTGAGACAGGTCTCAACCAATTTAGAAAGTTTACTTTGCCAAGGTTAAGGACACACTGGTGACACAGCCTCGGGAGGTCCTGAGGACATGTGCCCAAGGCGATCGGGGAGCAGCTTGGTTTTATACATTTTAGGAGACATAAGACATCAATCAGTATGTGTAAGGTTTACATTGGTTCCGTCTGGAAAGGCGGGACAACTCAAGGTGGGGGAGGGGGCTTCCAGCTAGATAAGAGACAAATGATTGCATTCTTTTGAGTCTCTGATTAGCTTTTCTTGGAATACACAATTTACATGTGAGAGGAAGGTAGAGGGATAGTCACTTATGCCTTATTCTGGCTCAGTGAAACAGCAGGGCTGAGGAAGCAATCAGATATGCATTTGTCTCATGCATTTGTCTCATGCATTTGTCAGTGAGGCCCACCGGGATGACTTTGAGTTCTGTCTGTCCTTTGTCCACAAGGAATTTCCTGATGGGCAAATTGTGAGGAAGATATATAGCTTTTGAATCTCTGTCGCTATTTTATTTAGGAATAAAACGGGAGGCGGATTTGCCTGACACAGTTCCCAGCTGGAGTGTTCCCAGCTTGACTTTTCCCTTGGTTTAGTGATTTTGGGGACCTGAGATTTATTTTCCTTTCACATACTTAAAGTCATCTCTAGATTACTTGTACCTAACACAGTGTAAATGCAAAGTACACAGTTGTTATATTAATAATGTATTGCTTTTCTACTTGTAGTGTTTTTATTATTGTAGTGTTGTTTTTTGTTTAGTTTTTTCCCAAATATTTTCAACCTGCAGTTGGTTGAATCCATGACATGGATACTGAGGATCAATCGTACTTCTAAAATGCACCCCTCCTGAGTTCGTCTCCCCACCCCTCTTTTAAATCCCCAAATGAACTGGATCGGGAGGGAGAATAAAACTATTAAGAGCTGCTTTTGATATTGGTGATTTTAGCTTTATTTCCTTTGATCCATGTAAAGAATTCATTAATTTAGTATCTAAGTAGGCTCTAAGTCCTGCCGCTTATAAAGAAACTCCTCCTGCCCCTCAGTCCCCAGCCCGTCAATGCGCCACTGGTCCACAGCTGACTGTCTGCCGCTTTTCTGGATTCTCAGTCATTGTCTTGCTGCGCTCACTCTTGGCATCTTCTATATGCTTCATAATCTGCACTGATGGTGTGGTCTGGCCAGTCTTTTCCTGTGGAAAAGCTTCTCTGAGCTTCATGTTAGGGATGATGACGGAGAGAGCAAGCACGCTGAGTAGAACCCCAGAGCGCACCTACCATAGCCACAGCTGCTGGAGTGCTGCACGCCAGTCCCGGAGTCTGGCCCAGATCGGTGTTTCTAGTGGTGTCTTAGCCCACACCCCCTTTTAACCCTTTGCTTGTTTGGAAAAAAAAAAGTACAGCTCACTGCCAGTGCTCGTTTAATTTTATATAAACATGCTCTCTGAGGCTGAAGCAAATCTTACTGATTTTCAATGTGAAAATGAAATATAAAAACTGTTCTTGGAGTTATTGCTAAACAGAACTAACATCAAGATCATCTGAATCATCAGAATCGTCTATTTCGGAAAAATCAGATTCATCAAGTGTATCTTTGGCCAACCACTGTTCCAGAACGATGTTAACATCATGCATAGGAATGCTACATTTTCTAGGATTTGACACTTTCAGCTATCGAGAATTACTATATTTTGTAAGTGGAAATATCACTAGTTAAAACAGAATGCTATAAAGAGAATGATGTCTTTTGTTTCCAAAGTCGATATGCTAGAGTGATGTGAAAATAATCATAAAAGCAAGACATTTGCGGCAGAGTTGTCTCAGGGTCAATACTGCAGCCGCACACGCCTCCAGCTGGGGAGTATTCTCAGGGCAAACTGGAAAAGGGTTAATAAACAAAAATCTCCTGCCCTTTTTTCATGGAAATTGAAAACTCAAAATAACTAAAACAGCGTTGCTAAGTAGCGGGGATTAATGAACCCAGCTTGGCTCCTCCCTACCAGCCATGCCCTGTAGGGTGGCATTTTCCTGCTAAGTAGTGGGGATCCGTGGAACCAGCCTCACTGCTCCCTGCCAGCCACGCTCTTAGGGTAACATTTTCCTGCCCCTCATCCTTTGCTGTCATTTGACTGCACGTGTTCTTACAACTCCCAAATCTGTCTTTTGAGTATTCCCTCAGCTCTATATGCAGAGTTCTGTCTCTCCAGAAATATGAAGGCTCATTTTTGGTCGCATGGGTGAAATGATCATCCAAACTTCCCTGAAAACAGAAAGAAAAGAGCAAAGCTAGGTCCACATCTAGCTTACTTGAGAACATCTCCTTTACAATAACCTTGGCTGGATTCAGAGTTCCCATTTTCTTATTTTCACAAATGAAATTGTCATAAATCAGAGAGACTACCTTGTAAATAGCTTTTCAAAAATAGCTCATCTGTGGTCTGTTGAATAAGAAAAAAAAAATTGGTTCAGGCTTTGGCCCCTGGCATGGCTTCACAGGGCAGTAAAACTGGAGCCCAGTGTCACTGTCACTGTTACCATGCAGGGACACACAATGGCGAGAACGTTCAGATTTAATCAACCCATGAGCCCACTACTGTATTATTTCATGAGTCCTTGATTGCATCTTTACCTTGCAGTATCCCAGCATGGCGTGGTCGCTGCTGTGGAAAATGCAGATGGTGACTGTCAGAGCCATGCATCAAACATGTAACCTTCCTGGACACACGCATTTCTCTAGTTGGCACTCTGAATGTGTCTATTTTCCAACCGTTTTGAAAATTAGTCTTCAATATACTTTGGAGAAATCACATTTCTGTATGCACCCTCTTCTAGTAATTATAAAGTCTCACTAAATCAGAATGATTAACAAAAGGGAGGCTTATCTCAGTGTAGAGGGGATAAAACATGCTGAATAGTTGTAGAACATTTGTAAAGGCATATAAATGTGTGACATCTAAATGTACAAGATTATGGTTTTTATGTGGAAGGGAAAATTGACAATTTCAAGGGTATTCCTGAGAGCAGAATTGGGACAAAATAATAGAAGTTGAAGGAGACAGTTTTACTTCAGTCTAAGGAGAACCCAGCTAGTATTGCGGCCCCTGCTTGGGTGGAGTCGCTTACCCCCTGGAGGTGATTTCATGGAGGTAACGCTTTGTACTATCTTTCTAAGAGAGCAGTACAGTGGCGTGCGAGCCAGCATGAGTGGCGACTGAGCCCACCGTGCCTGGCTTCAAATCTTGCTTTTACTATTAATACTTATTAACTTTGCAACTGTGGGCGACTTAACCCCTCTGTGCCTGCCCCACCTGCTTCCCCTGTAATGGGGCTGATAATTGTGAGTCGATATTTGGAAAAATTAGAACAAGGGGTGGCAGGTACATAGTAAGTGCCATGTGAGTATCTAAGGTAAGTAAGGGAAATATTTTCTGCGGTGTCTGAGAGATATCAAAGAAGGTGGTTTTTGAGCACCCGCTTTGTGCTAAGCATTAAACCAGACACTGAAGACATAGCAGGAAGTGAGATGGACACAGGCCCAGCCTCCACGCAGCTCACAGTTGTGCTAGAGAAAGACGAAAAGCAGGAGTCTGGCCCAGAGAGGCACTTTGGTGACAGGGGATGCCCTAGGTCTGGGACTCACTGCGCAGTGCAGTGCTCTCCGGAGGAGGGCTTCAGAGGAAGTACCTGTGCTCTCCGGAGGAGGGCTTCAGAGGAAGTACCTGCATGTCCCAGGAGCAGAGGGCCTGGTGGACGGGGAGGTAGATGGTGCAGATCATGTTCCTGGAAGAGAAAGGGGCATGAACCGCAAAAGCTGGGGTCCAGCGTCCTCGTTGGCTGCAGACACTTTGAGGCTCTGCTGATTTTGTTTAGGACCATTGTTCCTTTGAACCCCTGGCTTATTCATTCATTCCTTCATCTAACTTTACTAACATAATAGAGTCTAAAACTTAGTGCAAAAACATGTATTTTTTCAACTTCACCCAGAAATAACTTTATTAAATGTATAAGTTGTCTGAATTGTTACAAATTTCATTCCTGTGCTATTTGAATAAAACTCTTGGGGAAAATACAGTATTTATTCACATTGCATCCTTGTAGGAAATAATGGCTATAACCACAATTCAATTTTTTCATAACTTTTCCCACATAGGCTGAAATAACCAAAAGAATTATATAATGATTATGATTATTATGCATAATTTTGTAAAATTTTTGCTTGAAGGATACCTTAGTGGAATTATTTTCTGTGGTGAGCAACTAAAGGTAAAAGTCGTTTGGTGTAAATTAACAACTCTGATTATACCTAATCCTAAAAAAATGGGAAAAAAAAAAAAACTTGCTCTGGAAGAGCTTGTCCAGGTTAAGTCATCATATTTTAGTTCAGAAATAAAGAGTGAAATACCAAAAGCTGTTTCACGACCCAGAATAGTGGGCATATGCTCTGTCAATTCAGTAAAATTGTTAAAGCTCTTCTTGGTTTAATTTGCAGAGACCCGCGGCTTGCTCAGTGACACTTAGACAGGCTGTTCCTCAGCCCATTTTCACCCAGCTGTGCTTTGTGCCCAGATTTGTCTGGAGAAGGCATTCCATTTGGAAAGAAAGGGGTATTTCTTTGGAAAAAGTTACTTGGAGACATGGACGTCTCTATGGAGAGGTTTATGCGGGAATGATGCTGTGTGGAAAGAGAGGACGGTGTTTATGGATGGGAGGCTTCCTCCCTCCTGACAGATGCACCCGTGCTCACTTTGGTGCGAACGCTGGAATGAGAACAGGCCACGAGGTCACCAGGGCCACCTTTCTTGGAACTTTTAGACATAGCTGGCTGCATAAGATGCTCATTTTTCTCTCAGTCTTGCATTCCACCAACCCATCATCTGCACCCCCAGGTGATCTTCTGGAATCTAAATCAGATCGAGTTCTCCATTCATGAAACTCTACCCAGCTCCTTGTGTTAGGCTGTTCTTGCATTGCTACTAGGAAATACCAGAGACTGAGTAACTTATAAAGAAAAGAGGTTATATTGGCTCACGTTCTGCAGGCTGTACAGGAAGCATGGCGATGGCACCTGCGTGGCTTCTGGGGAGGCCTCAGGGAGCTTTGACTCGTGGCGGAAGGCGAAGTGGGAGCAGACATGTCACATTACAAAAGCAGGAGCAAGAAGGAGAGAGTGGGGGTGGAGGGTGCCACACACTTTTAAATGACCAGATCTCGTGTGAACTCAGAGTGAGAGCTCACTTATCACCAAGGGGGGATCTTCCTCCATAATTCAGACACTTCCCACCAGACCCCACCTCCAACACTGGGGATTACATTCCAGCGTGTGATTTGGGTGTGGGCACACTTCCAAACTATATCACTCCCCATGAGTTTCCAGGAGTTGTTCAAAGTACTTAATGTTCTTGGGGGATTTCCTGGTCTGCACCCACCTCACTCTCCAGCCTCATGCCCCACACCATCCCCGCATAACAGTGGATATGCCAGTGTGGGGCACCCTATCAAACATCGTATCATACTATAGGTTTGATACACCCTGTGGCCCGGGCCCCTGTAACCAGGCACCATGTGTTCTTCTGCCTGGAAGACCTCAAGCCCCATCTGCTTAACAAGCTTCTGTCCACCTGAGGGCTCAGCTCAAGCCTCCCCTCCCGGGGCTCCCCATCAAGCCTCCCCTCCTGGGGCTCCCCATCATGCCCTCTTGTCAGCCTGAACTCAACACATCACCCTATCCTTCTCGCACGTACCTCACTGCTGCAACCGATTCTTTCCATATACTCCTTTCCTGCTTGACCATGAGTTCATGAGGGCAAAAAAATGAGTCTCATTCATCTTTGTGTCCCAAGCACCTGGCATAATGTTGGATGAATGGATGGATGGATGGATGGATGCACTGGATGGATGCACTATTGACCAAACTCTACAGCCCAGGGCTACACAATAGAGGTTTCTGGGTGAGAGTTGGGGGAAGAGGAGGAGAAGTGTGAGAAATTCCTTCAGGGCAGTGGACAGTAACCTCCTGGGGTTGGCTGGGCTCAGCATGTCACTATATTCAGCCAGTGTTGATTTTTTTCAGATGACCTGGTATTTTACAGCTGAGCAGGACTCCACAGAACAGAAATATCTCCCAAACATTCTAATGTGGCTAAACTTTACATATTGACATTTGATTACAGAAATTTTAAAGGTGGGAGTGGCTAATTCCTTGCTCTTTTAAATTCAATTTTTTAAAAACCTTGACACGGCAGCTGTGAATTTTTTGTTATTTTACCTCTAAGATCTTCCTCTTTCCTCACTCTAGTTATAGAGCAGTGTAAGTGGGAGAATAATTAAACAGGTTACTATTATAGCAGCTTTAGTGTAGACAAAAGATGCCAGGTAGCAAATGACCAACCTGCCGTGTGACTTCATGGGAATCATTTAGGGTCAATCAACAGAATGTTTATGTGCCTCTTTTTAAAGGCAAAACCCTGTTCATCTTGAGGACTGAATAAGAGACAGACTCTTCCCTAAGAAACGACTCATTTGCTTAACATATATTTATTAAGCCCCTACTGTGTACAAGGCACTGGCAAGGTTTACAGTAATGGGAATACAGACAAACAGGCACATACTAAGTACTGACTGTGATAGGAAACATGATGAAAAAGGACAGTGTACTATAGGAGGGAATGAAAGTCACGTACGGGCATGGGAGGAACCTCAATTATATTTGAGAGTTAGCATGGGCCTGTCTGTGGAAATGCTGTTTAATCTGAACCTCTAGGAGTGAGCCAAGCAAAGAGAAGAGGGGCGGGCATTCCAGGCAGAAAGAACAGCAGAAGCTACCAGCAAGATGCATTCAGGGGACCAAGAGGAGACCTGCTGTGGCCAGGACACGGAAACAAGGTGGACTGGGCATGAGACGAGATCAGAGAGGTGGGGAGACAGATGAGTGAATCAGAGAGGAAGAAAATGATATTCCAATCCTAAGCCCTGTGTGCTTTACACATGTATCTTTACCACCACTCCTTACTGCTGCTGTCATGTAAAACGAACCATTGGTGAGTACTGGGACTGAAGAGTAGCCCATCTTCATTCATTGTAAAACACACACACACACACATGCACACACACACACCCCCCACATTAACCCTACTAGAGTTTGAAAGGAATTCCTTCAGGGCTCAGACTTTGTAATAACTCTCTGGGCTGAGCTGATGTCTATATTTGCTATCTAAGTCTAGATGATGTTTTATAAAGGAAACATGGGACTCAATTACTGTCCACGCACATAAGCAAAATTAATATTGATGGCATGTAGAGAGTAGAACACATTCATTCTCTTCATCCTAGCCCTTTTTCATACATATGATACAGATAATTCTGGGTTTGTGACTAAATTCCATTTGTTTGGAGGTGAAATTGCCCACTTTTAGTAAAGTGTAAGACATTCTTTTCTACAAGTGCTTTCAGTGTATCCTGAAGTCCCCCATGTGAATTAATAACATGTCAAATGTTTTCTCATTGTACTATTGCTTTGTTTGGGTTTATTTTGTAAGGAGACGTAGATTTCTTTGATATCTTTGAGTTAAAGGCTCTCTGAAATCTATATGTAACTAGGCGCTTAAACAAGAACAGAGTTATAAAGTAGTTGCCATTTTAGAAGATTTATTTTGTGTGGCAGGTATGGAAAATTGATAGTCCGGCAAGACATGTAGCCTTCCTATAGAACAAAGTCACCTTTTTATAACCCTACTTTGATCATCTTACTTCCCTGCCCAAAGGCCTTCCCTGGTTCCCCACAGCCAAAAGGAAACAATGCAAGCCCTTCTGAGTGAGTGGCATTCAGAGGCCTCGTTCTGAGCCTGCTTATCTTGCGGATGGACTCTTAGGGACCCTGGAGGACCGCAAACTCATCTGACTACCGCCTGTCACCTGGTTTTATCTTTGCCCCCAACCAGAGTATAAGGCCCACTCCACTTGCCTTGTGCCCTCGCCCTGTCACCCCCATCTCCAGTGGTGCCTGCCCAGCACTGCGCTTGGCCTGCAAAGGGGACCTTCCAAGTGGATTCGTTCCCTCAGTTGCTCAGGACCTACCAGAAATGGTGAAAAAAGACAGGGTGCAGCCTCCAGGAGCAAACAGCCTTATTGTTTGACATGTGAAGTGATTGTGGCGAGTAACATTAGCCTCACCTGAGAGCTCATAATAACTGTGGAATCTCAACTTTCCCTCCCTGCCCCAATTCTGCATGAACAGGATTCCCAAGTGATCTGCATTGCATGGCAGGGCTTGAGAACCTCTTTAAGGCCCACAGAGGGTCAAGTTGGGTAGGTTGGTTGGTTGATCAGTTTTGTTTGCATGGTTGCTCTACAGTGGCTTTGTATCTATGGATTTAAACTGTCCTTCATTTAACACACTGCTTTTGAGGGCCTGTTAATATGTTATGCCATTAGGTTCTGGAGAGCACAACTAAATTATGAGTAAGCAAATACAGAGTTATCTGTATGGTTTAAAAAAATAAAAGTGTCCACATACTGCTCATGCTGCATTCTGCCAATATTTTTTTATTTATGCTTTTGTTCAGGATATTGTGCTAGTTCAGAGGTAGTAAATTAGTATTTTGTAGGCCATATTTGGTCACATACGTGATTGTTTGGACAACACGGTTTTGGTAAATTTTTAATTCATTGCACGCATTTAAAAATCAAGAGGTTTTCACATAGAAAGCAGATTTCTAGCTTCTCTTGAAAACCAGGCAGCCCTGGGCCCACATTGCTGATGGCACAGTGGGCTGGAGCTGGGGGATCTCCGAGAAGTGGGGCATGTAGCCTCCAGTTCCCCACAGGCCCCCACCTTACTGTCTCCTTCTTGGCCTCATAGAACCTATGTGAGTAGCTGGAAGTTCTCAAAGGTGCACCACTGGATGACTTGGTGGAGTTTGCCCCTTTCTAGCTACCTTCAGGGTGTTGGTATAGAAGCGCTCCTCACAGAAGGAGAGAAGAGAATGAACTGGTGGTAAGGACAAGTTACAGGACTGTAAGCTATGGCGTCTCAACCCTGGTGACAGGGACCTTATAAAACCACCAGTTCCCACTTTCCGTCCACACCCCTAGAAACTCTCATTTAATTAGTATAGGCAACACTAGATGCCTATATCTCCTCAGATTACTCTAATCTGACTTGACAACCCCTGATCTAGCCCACCTATATTACTTATGAAGAAAAGGGAAATGTGTCAAAAAAGTGATTTTTTTTTAATGCATATGCATACATACATACATACATATATTGACTCATTACTCTGGACACTGATGATTGAAGATGTATGATAATTTTGGCTCGTGGCCTAACATTTACCTTATTTATCTACAGAAAAAAGAGTTAGCTAAGCAGATGAGTATTATATGCAAGATTGCTCCAAAATGCTTTATAGAAAGTAGATTTTTTTAGTGATTTAAATTCAAACATAGACTTAAGCTAAATATAATTTACGTTTTCTATTTTAAAAAACAAAGATTTGGAAGAGACGAGCAAGAACTGAATATATCATACAGGGCCCCTCCAACAATCGTAGAATTGTTTTTATCGCATTATCTGTTATCACATAGCCTAAAATTTTATTTGTATTTTAATTAGCTTAGAATAATTGTTATGACTGTTGGAATTTAGCTGTGTATGACATAGAAGTATTAATCTAAGAATGACTTTAGAGAGTAACTTCCTGTGATGCTGCAGCTTAAATGGAAAACCACCTTGCTCCCAAGTTCACTGATTTGCCAGTGGACTACGTTGTCCTAACAAGTGAAATATCTGCCATCCCTGGCAGCTCTTTCTGATTAGGGCTCTGACAAGCACCCGAGTAATTCATGCAATGACTTTATGCAACAAATTTCATTATTTCTAATAACTTACAGTGTTTTAATATTTTAATGTAATTATGCTTAATTACATATTGTAATATGCATTAGCTGAGCTTTGTCTCTGGATCTAAGTAAAATACAGCTAATGGAAAATTTTCCTCCAGTTGTTTTTTTTTTTTTTTAAACAAGGAATTAAGTCCCGAAGTGAAACTACATGCAAAGCCAGCAAGCAGTCTCTTGCCAGAGAAAATATTGGCGTAATAGGTTTGAATGTCCTAGTTTATCAGTTCACTTTTCTTAATCCCCAAATCATACACTGGTTTAAATTTTTTTTTTTCAGAAGTTGTATTGCTCACCTTCCCACTAACCTATTTTTAGTAAATTCTGTTTTGCTTTATGAACTTTTACTAAAAGGCAGTCTGAGGGAGGGAGACAAATTGAGAAAAACATATCAAAGAATGTGATTTATGATAATGGCTGGTAAAGGTGGAGAGGGGAGGAGCTGGAACCAGTGCCTAGGTGAGGTTTGGGGATTTATTTATCTGTGTTGCTCGTTGTAGGAGGATGCTAAAGACAGATACAAGTTACAGGAACTGAAATATAGCTCGCTGCTGTTGAGTGCATCCACACGCGGCCACGGGTCCATGCAGGGTTTGCGAGCACATTCCCACACTGCTGGGCTTCACTCCGTGGTTGCGGCTGGAGTGAGGGAAGGGACAGTGCAGAAGTATTAGATTAATGTGAATTTGTGAAGCATTATGTGGGTTTTGAGAAATAAACCCATTTTAGAAGACCTTCCATGCTCTCTTCTTCCTTCATTCCTCTTCTAACTTCAAAGCACCTTTTCCCTTTCCTAGGGAAGTCAAAAAAAGACGAAAGGAGGGAACAAAATGGTGGCATCAGACTCTTCTCCACCCTGAGCCTCCTATAAGCATTGATAAGGCAGCTGCTCCTTGAGGTCACCTGAGGCTGGGGCAGACCTTCAGGGTCTGCGAAGCAGCAAGATGCAAAGCCACCGCAGACAGCTCAGTCATCCGGTAGGAGAGACCTGCTTGCTTTTTCATTTAGGAGTTACCTGCTCCCTGGCATGGAGGAGAAGGAAGAAAACAGAAAAAGGAGTAATTCCAAACATTTGCATAACACAATCCATACAAGGGATTTGATTTCCTTAGCAGTCCTATGTTAGTAACTGCAAAGCCTCTGAAAAAATGAGGCTCTGGAAAGTCAGACATCTGGATGAAGTTTCACAGCAAAGGCACAGTGTAGTTGGACTCGGGCCCATGCCCACTGCCCAAGCCCCTGTACATTCCTCTAGGCCATTGCGCGGAAGGCACAGGCTCACTGGCGTCGGTTCCAACCAGACAGACACACTCAGGCAGTTCCCCAATATAGGGAAGGCTCGCTCTGGCACAGAACTATTGGTTTTGTTTTTAGCAGAATTTAACAGTGCCTATTTTGAAATCTTTGCTTAAGGGCACATTTTAAAGTTTAAGAAAGGAAAAATTAACAGCCATCAGAGGCAATGAATGGAGATGAAAGCTCCAAGCTAGAAGCTCCCAGGGAATATTTATTAAAGATGACCTCATCATACGATGTTACATGCAAATACTGAAATATAAACTTCATCGAGATGAAAAAACAGAATATTAAGTTAATGGAAAGAGCAGTGAAATGGAAGTCAGGTTCCGGGTTTGATTCCCACCTCATATCATTTGCTAGCTCTATGGCTTCTGACAGATTATGAGGCAATCTGCGTGTCAGTTTCCTCATTTGAAAATGGGAACGTGGCATAATATCTCACAAGACTATTGAGGGCTCAAATACCATCGTACATGAAATGACTTTTAAACCTCTAGGTGAAAGGTATTCTCATTCATACGTGCTCACTGGTTAGAAGTCTGAGGGGAACTAGTCAAAGGCATGCATCTCTTTTGGCCTCTCAGCACCTTCTTATTTCATTCTCAGGTAAATCAGCTGCTCCACCAATGCAATTTTTGTGGATTGGTCGCTCTCTCTGGCCAGCTCACTCTTCATTTCCAGACTTCGGCCAAGACTGCATTCTTGCTCAGCACCCCTGCTTGTTGGTCCGAGACACACCTGCCCAGAGTCACACCTGCAGTTGCCCTCTGACCCTCCACAGCATCCCTCTCCAAGATCCCAACCACAAAATACATCCTTTGAATTAGCTTCTCTCCTGGTCCATTTGTAGCATCATCCCCATCCCTCACTTCTACTGTGATCTCTGTATTTTGTCCTCAACTTGAGCTGTCTTTCCCTAGTCTCATGTGCTCGAAAACACCACCCCATAGACATCACACCTGAAGACTTTGCCCCTACTCCCAGGTAGGTAGGTAAATAATTCCCTCAGCATGTTATCTCCCTATGCCCTCATCCCCAGACCATTTTTTGCCTATTTGTTAAGAACCTTCCTTTAAAACTTAAACATCCTTCGGGAATATAACATAGAGTCCAGAGCACAGACCTGAGAGCCAGGCAGTCTCATTAGGAATCCTGACTGTGCTACCTTCTGGCCAATTTCTTAGGCAAATTCCATTCCCTTTTTGTGCCTCCTTTTCCTCACTTAAAATCCTTACAACAGTGCCTGGCATGTAGTAAGCACTGCCTGAGTGCTGGGCCATGTAAGACGTGTTCAGGCTTGGGCAGACAAAGGGAAGGAGGACTGGATTTTAGTTACTGGGAGCAGAACAAGCAGACATTTTTGCCCCAATATTTAATAATCTATTCTTTACTTGCAACATTATGTTACCTCCAGGGCTATTCAGGCTTAACTAAAACCTGCCTTCCGGTTTCCCACTGATTCCCTAGTATCATCTGTCCCATTCTTGCCTCTGGTTCAATCCATTATGCACTTCTTTCCCAGCTTGTGTGTCTCCTTTGTGTCTTCACTCATTTGCTAGCACTCTCATTTGAACCTTGAGTAGGTAAGAGCTTTTTACTTACATTTCAGAGCAGTTTATAAATAGGCTGCTTAGTTTCAGCCAGCAGGTACAAGCTTTCATTAAATTCTTCCTCTTTCCCATAGTGCTGGTATCTGGAGCTCCCAGGGGGAAAAAAAAAATGGAAAATTTGAGAATTATGTTTTCCTAGTCATTAAGACAGCATAGTTTGAGGCCCAAGCAGCAGTTTTTTTTTTTTTCCTTACCAGGAATTGACCAATGATTTTGACCAATCATCTATACCTATAAAAATTTTCCCTTCTGAAAAAAATACTCCTAAAAACACCTAGATCATTGGCTGTGATTAAGAAAGCCAAAGTCCAATAATAATTCAGAAACAGCGTTCAGATTCACTCTCAATGCAAATTACTCTAGCGTATCAATTAATCTTCTCACTGAGAAAGAAATGAGCACTTGAGCAGCCAAGCTACCTTTGAAAGAAATAATGTATCAAGGTGGGGGAAGGGGGACTCCCTTTTCTCCTCAAAACCTGCAATGGAATTGTCCCTGAAATATTGTAAAAAGCTTCCCCCCAATATTCGGTTATCTAAAGAATTTTCTGCATTGTGACAGCAACATAATTAAGTATGTTTAACATTTTCTTTGGATTTATGTTCATCTGTCATCATTTTCAGTTTTGGATAGCATAATGGAAGCCACTAAAAAGAGGAAGCCATTAAAGAGAAATCATTTTTCTGTGGTATATGAAAGTTGTCACCGTAGTTTTAAGATGGGAAATATTCTACAATGAAGTATAGCTCAATAATGGGATTCAGCAATACTATCATACTTCAGAAATGTGACCGCAATCATTTATCCTTACGTTCCTCCAAATAATTACACCAGTATGTCTTAATAAATTTACAGGGCCTTTAAATACATTTCAGATGGGCAGGGTGCGATGGTTCCTTCCTATAATCCCAGCACTTTGGGAGGCTGATGCGGCAGATTGCCTGAGGTCAGGAGTTCAAGACCAGCCTGGCCAACATGGTGAAAACCCATCTCTACTAAAACTACAAAAATTAGTTGGGCACGGTGGTACACTCCTATAGTCCCAGCTACTCGGGAGGCTAAGGCAGGAGAATCGCTTAAACCTGGGAGACAGAGGATGCAGTGAGCCTAGATTACGTCATTGCCCTCCAGCCTGGGTGACAGAGCAAGACTCCATCTTAAAAAATAAAAATAAAAATAAAAAAAAAATTCAGATGATCTGGCCATTCCCAGGTTAGAATAAAATATGACACAATGAAGTCTCACTGTATCATTCAGGAGTGTTTAGTATGAGGAACTCAGTCCTCAGAAAGACTGAAAAATCAGGGGCAGTAAGTTCCCTGAAGAGTCCTGGGCTATTTGGGACGTGGGAGGGGTCACCTGGCCTGGGAAACGCTGTGTCTCGTTTATCGCAGGCACATTTTCCATCACTGCCATTGTGTTCTGTCACTGCTCAATCCTGTGCTCAGTGTTTTCCCTTTCAAACGGTTTATTAGAGGCTCTGCGGAATGTTCCTAAATATTACCCATAATAACCAACAGGATCTTGAGAGTGTGGTGACAGCCTACCCAAGTCAGTCTTCAAACGCTAGCTTCAGGAAAATTGTTCTATTTCCTAACACTGTTTTTTTTTTGTTGTTTTTTTTGTTTGTTTGTTTTAATCCCCACCTACACAAACACACAAATGTTAGCAGCTTGCCTTTTATAGTTGATAATTAAGAAAAGAGTTGTGTTGGGGTCTCAAGTGTTGGTGTTACCACTGACTTCTCTAATTCACTAGCAGTGATTTGGTTATCTACAATTGGGTAGGCTTTAAGCATTTGCTCCTTAAAATGTAACTGTATTCCAGTGACACCACTTCCACAACGGCTATTCCTCAAGTAGAAAGTAGTCGTGTAGAGAAAATTACTGATTCTAAATGCAGTTATTTTCCACAGCAGTGTAAAACAGGTTTGAATACAAGTGTCACTTACTTGAAGAAGAGGCTTACCATATCGTTACAAGTAAGGAGCTTTCTGCATGCTGGAAACGAAGGCCTTAATTTACAAGACTGTGTTTCCTTGTGATGTGAGCGACTTGAGCCTCCCTTAACAAAATCGCATCAGTTTTCAATTACTGTCTGTGGTAGGAGTAAAAGACTCAAGGAAATTGTCATCTTTCTGCTGAGGTGGGAGATAAAGCCTTCAGCCCGTTTCCTCAATTGCCCGTTGGTTGTTACTTGAATTTCTGATATGATAGCTTTAAACTAGTTACTAAGAAATAATTACCTAGTAGTTATATTTACTAATATGGATAAAAATATCATTTGCAAATTCTGCATCTTTTGGTATCTTCACATAAATGGGAAACATAGTAAATTAATTAATTTTGGGGTAAATTATATCATCTCTCATCCCTGTTCAGCATATGTGTGATGAATGTAGTAGCTTTGATCCAATCTCTGGACTTTTTAAAAATAGCAATGAGATAGATGTCATTTTTGCAAGCATTATGAGTATAAAATTAGCATCTGAAACGAACTAATTTATAGCACGTTTCTCAATGTGTATTTTCTAAAAGTATGCCATTGACTCCGTACTGGGCATTTTCCGTGATCTCTGGGAGTCTTTCTGAAACTCAGGCCTCTGAGTGGCTCTGTCTGTGGCTCCTCTGCTTCTGTGCTTCTGCAAAAAATTCTAATTGAAAGGTGTGAATTTCATGTGACAGAGACCTTGCTTCAGACTAATTGGACGTTCCTGGCTCCTATGCTGACATGTCATGAGGAAACAGCCTCTGGCCGTGTCCACAGCTAGGCAGACCTGGGAAGTCTATTCTGCGCTGTAAAGAAAGCCAGCAGCTAAATGAAGAGGCCAGATTGTTTAGGCCATCTATCAAGTATAAGAAAAGGGTGGGGTGGCAGGAGCTGGGCCAAAGTGCAGGGGAGTGGGCACCCTGCGTGGGAAGCAGGAGTGCAGGTCTCACTCCGGTGGGAGCTCATAGCTCCACTGGCGGGACTCTCTCCTTTTAAATAGGAGGTTGAAACGCAACATAAAGGGGCTAATTCCATTCCTTCATTATCCCTTTGCTTCATAATTTGTTCTTTAACTTATGCAAGTTACTTGTTCCTGCCATTTAAACATTTCAAGTGTTTTGCTTTTGTTCTTCCTTTTTTTTCTCCAAAACACACACATACATGCACACACACACAAACACACACACACAATATTGAAAGCTTTTTGTTCCTTTGAATGTTGATAAACTGGAAAAAATATAGTGTCTGTGCATGTTGGCATCGGGAGATATTTATTCTGGAAGAGAATAATAGATGACTGAACAGAATAGCTTTTATGTGGCTTGGAACTGGAGTTTCTTTTTTAAAAAATATATATATCTTTTTTGAGATGAGATCTCACTTTGTCCCTCAGGCTGGAGTCCAGTGACACAATCACAGCTCACTGCAACCTCGAACTCTGGACTCAGGTGTCTTCAGAGTAGCTGAGACTACAAGCAGGGGCCACCAAGGCTGGCTTTTTGTTGTTGATGTTCTCAAAGAAAGAAGTCTTGCTATGTTGCCCAGGCTGGTCTTAAACTCCTGGTTTCAAGGGATCTTCCCACTTTGGCCTCCCAAAGCCCTGGGATTACAGGTATGAGCCACTGTACCTGGCCTTGGAACTTAGTGTCCGACAGGACCTGAGTCCCATAACAAAGAGCACAGAGCTTTTGCATGTTTGATCTCACTTCAAAGCAAGTCGGTCTTCTTAAGAGTTAGTGTCATACATTGTTTCTTTTTTCATAATTCTAATAATTTTTAAAGAAAAGATTGAAGTCTATGAAATACTAAGAATACTCATTTCTTTAGCTTGTATAACAAAGAACTTTTCATAGTTCTAATAATTTTTAAAGACCGAAGTCTGTTAAATACTAAGAATACTCATTTCTTCTTTTACTTGTGTAACAAAGAAAGCCTTAATTTTATTTTCTATTTGACCCATATATTTTCCAATCATCGCAGCTCACTGTGCTTGCTGCCTGTAATTAGCGGAAGGTGAGACCAGGCCAAGGAACCCAGAGGATACCAAGAGGTCAATGGTAGGAGAGCATGTTTGAGTATACACATTTGATTTGTGTGAACAGAAGGAAACCTGAAAAACAGGCAGGAAGGCCTCCTCAGAAAGCTAAGCCGAGGGAAATTTGGTGTGGGCACAGACACCTGGGCATGCTTCCCTAAGCAGCACGGCCAGCAATTGCCATCCTCCTCCTCACTAGCCTTGGTGTGTGCGGGAGGGAACACAAATCAGCCCAGGCAAGGGCGGCTTGAGGAGCAACTCATCCTGTGTGCACCGCTGCTTCTGGCTTCTCTGCAAAGCCAGGAAAATGCTGGAAATATGCACAACTCCTACAAGAAGAAAATAGCCCATTAGCTACTTCTTCATTGAGTTTGCCCAGAAGTGAAATGTGAAAACAAGTGCACAGGCCGGGCACTGTGGCTCATGCCTGTAATCCCAGTACTTTGGGAGGCCAAGGTGGGCAGATCACCAGAGGTCAGGGGTTCGAGACCAGCCTGGCCAACATGACAAAATTCCGTCTCAACTAAAAATATAAAAATCATCCAGGGGTGGTGGCACGTGCCTGTAATCCCAGCTACTCAGGCGGCTGAGGCAAGAGAGTCGCTTGAACCCAGGAGAGAGATGTTGCAGTGAGCCAAGATCACACCATTGCAATCCAGCCTGAGCAACAAAAGCAAAACTCTGTCTCAAAAAAAAAAAAAAAAAAAAAAATACACAAACTAATTTATTTATATGTTTTCAACAAAAGAATCACAAGTAGACAATATGATGTACACCTGAGATGGGGATGCTTTGTTTCACTTCCTGGGGGCAACCTGACCTCTCACTCTCCCATAGTGGATGGGATGACACGTGGCCTTAGGCCTAGGAGAGTTTCCGCTGAGAAGCAGGAAGAGCTGTCTGCAGGGTGCAGGGAGCACATAAGCCTGTGAAAACAGGTGGTTCCCAGAACAATCCACTTGGCCCTGAGAGCACCCCACAACGCAGACTGACTTTTCTAACTCTGTCAGCACGTCAGCCTCTCCATGAGGGGAGCCCTCGGCGGTGCCTGGGAGCCAGCATCTCTGCTGAGCTCTGTGCCAGGGACGAGGCGGCTTTCTGTGCCAGGGACAAGCAGGGTGAGCAGCAGCCCTGTTTTCCCAGAGAGGTGAGTGTGGCCCCTGGAGGCGACGTGTGCCTTTACTGCCTGCCAGGCAGAGCCCAGGTGGCTGTCATTCCTGTACCCTAAGGTGCTCCTTTGACTAGGTCTCCAAGGGTCCCACGCAGGATCCCTGGAAGCAATGTTTATTTTGAGATAAATCTGACAATACCTCCGGGGGCCTATCTTGAGATTGAGATGCTGAGTATTGCAACGCAGAGGCTTACCTTGCTAAAGAAGAGACGACCCTTCTTTTCAAGATGATCAGGCCACGCTCTGCCCCTCAAAGTGTGGCTTCTGCCTGTCACCTTCTAAACAGGAATGCACAGGCCGTGTGAGAAATCACCCACTATTGAAGGATTGGAGGAAGATAATGCTCCTGGTGTGGTAGGCTCTAGGATGAGCACCCCAGCTCCACCCTGGGCTGCTGAATCACTTTTGTCAAGTTGCATTGTGCCTCTGAGACTGCTGCGTTATCTGTCAGAGAGGGCTAATAGCACCATCCTTCAGGAAGTCACTTGGAGTGGATAAAACAGATGATTAAGAGGCGCCCAGCACAGGCTTGATCCCTGGCTCCTGGCAGGGATCTTTCTATTTGATCCCAGCCTTGTCATTCTGATTGTGCGCTCCTGGATAACAGGCACAGTGCTGTGCCCTGGGCTGGCTGTGTGTCCACGTGAGCCTGGGAACCTTGGAGACACACTGGACCTCAGGAGTCTTTTCAGTCAGGGGTCTCTCTGATCAAGTTGACCCCTGTGGACCCTCTGCTCAAATGGTGTGCCCAGGGGTTGGGAATGCGGCAGCCCAGAGAGAAGGGAGGCACAATCCATGAGGCATTCATTCATAGCATGGACAGAGTGTGGGGCAGCTCCAGGCTTTCCTTCATCCAAGAAGGATCCGCTCTTTTGCCCCTTCCCAAGAGTTATTCCTGCCCCGTTGGTTGTGAGCAAACAGCTGTTGAGCACCTCTGTGTACCAGGTGCTGTGCCAGGGGGTGGAGGTTACAAAAACAAATAGAATATGGTGTCTGCCCTGCCAGAGGTAGGTCATGCTCAGATTTTAAGGCTGATAACTTATATTCGTTCCCCTGCCCCTCTCGTTGTGAGGGCTGAGAGAGCAGCACGCAGACCTGCTCAGGCTTTTGGACTGGTCGCACTGCACTCCACCGTAGGTCTGAGTGTCCATACAACTGAACTCAGGGCTTACTTTCCCGTTTATTAGCTCCTGTCAACCAGTGCTACCATCTACTGTTGGAATTAAAGTACAATTAAACCATGTCCTCAGGCACTGTAATGTCTTCTTTTGTGTCCCACCCACAGATGTATAAAGTGGTAGGGCCTTTCAGTTTTGTGCACGCCCAACCCATCCGGGCTTGTTGCTCAATATCTGCACGTGGAGAGCAGGGTAGGAAGTGACCAGGCAGGAGGATACCTAAAAACAAGAAACTTCAAAATAAGAGCCACTCTAGTCTCCTGGTCAGGTTGATGCTGGTGTCCTTTCAGTTATGGTCTCTCCTCTGCCAGTAAAGGTCTAAAAATACATGCTTGGTGATTGGGGTGTAGTATCGCTCAAAATAAGTTAATTAATGATGTCTCAAGCTGTGTGAAGCAGATAATAAACTAAAAGGTTGCTCTCTAGCCATCAAAAAACAAGCTGCATGGAAGTCTTGCGTTGGATGACTAACCTATCAAAAGTTACTATGGATTTTCCTGCGCTTTTGTGAAAACGACACCAGGGATATCTGCTCCTCAAGTATGAAATTGAGGAGTGAGTGAGATTTCATGTCACCAGCAATTCCCAGCCTTTTCAGCAATGAGTATATTTGACAAGTAAGACACCACAGGATAAAAACTCATTGTTTTCACTGGTGCAGAGTAAGTCAGCATTTGCCACCGCCTTATCTATCCCTTCAGTATAATTCCTCAGAAGGCACCACAGTCCCATTGTGTGTTAAGCGCCTGTGCTACACTGCACCATGCGTCAGGTTCGCACTCTGCCATGCGACTCTGGGTATGAATTGGAAATGGCTGCCCTTGACTTCTTACTCTGTTCATGGGGGCTGGAAAAAATAAATGGACAATTTCCATAAAGGGTAGCCAGTGGCAGGGTGCCCAGGGACAGCCTTAGGGAGGCAAGACGTACCTCCTCCCGGGCTGACGGATGCCACAGCGGGTGATGAGGCCTGAGGGTGGCAAGGAGTCTGTGTCCCAGCCCAAGTGCTCTGGACAGGGCCCGTACACCTGGAACTCCAAGCCTCTGGGTCTAGAGAACCCTAAAGACAGACTTCTGGGGTTGGGAAGCCCTTAAAAGAATGCTTGCTGGAATAGTATCAACAGCAGGAACTCAAACCCTGCCCTCAGGAATGAAAGCTGGAGGCTGAGCCCCTTCCTAGAGTCGTGACTGTCTCCTGCTCTAGGAAGTGTCTTATCTGCCACTTCCCTGCATATTAAGTGACTTATTCCCTCAGGATTCTACTGTATTTGCCAATCAGCCCCTTGCAAGCGCCTGTGTGGGGCCAGCAAGGCACTGGGAGCCTGATGCTCCATGCCAGTCAGCCTGGGTGGGAGAAGCACAGCGGACGGGGAGGCCGTGGCAGCCCCTTGGGAAGGGAGGGAGCCGACTCAGTTCCTGGATGGAATCAAGGAAGGAGAGACAGAGACGTGCAGAGGCGAATGGAAGACTCTGGGGCCTAACTTGGGTAGCCGCGGAGGAGACCATGAGGAGACGGAGGCCCTCCTGGAGGAACCATCGCAGCTTACAGGGAGGAGCTGGACACCACAGAGCACATGCCCGCCTGGGAGGAGGGGCCTCTCAGTCCTCAGAGATGCCACCATGTGGAGCAGGCAGCGGGACTGAGGCTGGCCTGAGGGCAGAGGGGCCACTTCTCCCTGAATGAGGGAGCAGGACTGAGGTGGGAAGGTAGCCCACTGAGAGCTGTTGTAAAGCCGGACAGCCGGAGCCCTGAGGAACTGGTCACATGCCCTGGAGGTTGGAGAGCAATGCCTGAAGGATGCCCTTGGGAGTCCAGAGACTCCTAAACTCGGTTCCCTCCGTCTGCCCTGCCGGGACCCAAGCCCTAGGCAGGAAACAGCAGCTGGGTTGCCACACAATCCTTTTAGCATGAGTGATTTGGGGCTAGGCAGCAACACTTCTAGAGAAAGTGGCTCTAAATCTGAACAGCTCCTAACTTAGTTTTGAAAGTCATTCTTTGCTGCTTTTGCAGTAAGTGAAAAATGTCCCTGCTTTCTGGCATGGGGGCGTTCATTCAGTCATTCCTACGTCCACTCAGCGGGTACTTGTTGAGCATCAGTTATAAGCCAGACAAACACATGGCTCAGAGTCTCAGGGCAAATGACCCATGGAGCCAACACAAGCACCCAGGTCATCCCCCAGACAGACTCTTCCACTCCTCTAGACTATCCATGACCTCCCGTCTTCAGCCTTCTGTTACTGGATTTCTGGCGCAGGGTGGAATCCAGGTTATTCAAGCCCTGTTATCATAACTCCACAAGAGTCATGTGAATTGGATCCAGCCACCCAGCCTCTTCCTGCGCCCCAGGTGGAGCTGGTAAGAGGCCATGGGCTCAGTACTCTTCTGGACATGCGCTGTCCCAGTAGAAACAGAATGCTGGCCACTTAGGGAGTTTGAAAGTTTCTACTGGCCATATTTAACGTAATCAGAAGAAACAAGTAAAATTAGTTTTGACGGCATATTCTATTTCACCCAATAGATCCAAAACATCATTTCAACATGTAAATCAAGATTCAAAAAATTATTAAGGAGATATTTTACATTCTGTTTTTTGCTACTAAGTAATCAAAATACAGGAGGTACTGTAGCACATCTCAGTTCGCATGCTTCACATTTCAGGTGCTCTGTAGTGTGGCTAGTGGCTACTGTTACTGGACACTACGCAGATCTGGGACATCCAAGGCTCTTCATTCAACTTCTAAGCCTCTTGATAGCCCACTAGGCAGTGGCCAATCTCTCACTCTTGTGTGCTTCATCTCCCATATTTATGTAAAATTGATGAAGAGACTGTTTGTGATGAGGGAAGACCAATAGCTAAAATTAGAAAACACTCTGCAGATATCCATATATGAATTCTAAGTAATAAGGGTATGAGAAACAGAAGACAGCGCAGCAGACAGGCCATGCCGATGTCTGAGGAGCAATATGACTTGGCATCTAAGAAACAGCATGTGCTGAGGGCCTGCTGTCAGAGACAGGAGCGTTCCTGAGGAGCTCCTGTTCCCAACGGAAATAGACAGTTGTCTTGCCCATCATGGTGAGGCCTCTCCTGTTCTGCTTTTTACTTTTGTTTTGGGGATAAAGACACGGAAATGAAGAGGGACTGAGCAGACTCAGAAGCATCGAAATCAAGAGAAGAAGGTGCAGCTGAGAAATGGCAGCTCCAAACATGTTCAGTACGCAGGGCATGAGAACAGGTGACCGTGGGAAGAAAACAACGTTCCCAGGTGAAAAGCCATCTCTGAACATTTCCTTACTTCTCCAGCGGAAGTCACTGTGGGAGCACAGGGCCTGGATGGAGTAACTTCTCAGTCAGTGCCAGATGAATTGATAGGACTTGGTCGGTGACTGTCACAGATTACACAGTGGGTAAGAGCAATCACATAATTGGATTTGGGGACTGACTGCATTATTTTTTTAATTCCTCCTTTTTGCAGCAGAGAACACAGTAGAACTGCTACCCCTTTCATTGAAGAAAAGGTTACTTGTGAAACGGGTCTCCGTTTTTAGTGGGATTAAAAATAACTCAAGGCCCAGTCATGCAGACTGTGGTTTACCATTTATGACTCACTTGCTTCAGTTTTGTTTTGTGAGGCTTTTGTGAAGAAACAGCCATATTTTTAAAGAACATTTCCATGAAGGATTTTCCTTCTCATTTGTCAGGGTAGGGCAGAAGTGGGAAGGATGAGTGAGAGGGCAGGGAAGAAATCAGGGACCTACCTTTATGTTATTTTCAGACAAATTAAAATCCTTTAGTCTCTAAAAACTTTTCTTCTTTTTTTTTTTTAAATAGAGACAGGGTCTCTCTCTGTTGCCCAAACTGGGGTGCAGTGGTATGATCATAACTCATTGCGGCTTCAACCTCCTGAACTCAAGTGATCCTCCTGCCTCAGCCTCCCAAGTAGCCAAGACTACAGGTGCATGTCACCATGCCCAGCTAATTTTTTCTTTTTTGTAGAGACAGAGTCTCACTGTGTGTCAAGTCTGGTCTTGAACTCCTGACCTCAAGCAATTCTCCCGCCTTGGCCTCCCAAAGTGCTGAAATTACAGGTGTGACCACTGCACCTGACTGAATACTTTTCTTTTTAATCTGTGGAATGGGAAGCAGACAGTGCTGTGCCTCGTATCGCAAGTCTGTTTAGTCATTTCACTGGAAAGGCAGCCCTAGGTCACATGCTGTCCACAACTGGCTGGTCTGGCTGTTTCAGGCACTCTGGAAAAGATTGACCTTCCCCTGGCTGTGGCGTTCTGACTTTTAACGGCAGATAGACTTACCAGTAGACTTGCATCTCATCAGGGAATCAACTGGATTCCAGTGTGGTGTTTATTGCCTCTGCAGGAAGGGCAATGACTTTTCTTTGGAGATGGGTTACTCCTCTCTAACTGTTGCTGGACTCAAGATCCACAGACAAGTCTTCCAGTGCTGTGGTCCAGGGCCCCTTGGGACCCTGCAGCTGGACACAGAGCTGAACATATTGGCCTTGGAAACTTGAGGGTGCAGTACATCTCTAAGCACCTTAAATGAAATCATTAAACACTTCATCATATGTTTTTTTGAAGGCCATAAAATCCAAAAGAAACACTACCCACAGCAAGAAAAATGGTAGCAAAACAATTCTTTCAACCAAACCCCTCAATGACAAACCACTGAAGTTACAAGTTTTATGTACTCCATTTTCTGGAAGGAGAAGGCATCCTACACGTAAGGATACCTTTATTTATTGTCACACTGGTGTTAGAGGCAAAGGCAGTATTACATATACATTTCATTTTCTGGTGCAGAGGACATTTTGATTAATTAGAATGTTAAAACCTCCAGTAGGAAGGCTGCTTTTGCAGGCTGAATTTCCTTGGCTGACTTTTAGGGGAGCTGGGTAGGAGTCATGACGGCAGTGAGGTCATGCAACTGGGAAGCATCTCATGTCCCTCAGCTGTGTTAGGTGGAAACAGGGCTGTGATGCCTGCTGTGGTGGTTGAAGTACACAAATGATCCTTCTGCCCTGTTATTATGGCAAACATCCTTATCAAATCTGGAAGTCTCCATTTACCCAAAGTGCCCCAAGAGAGAAGAATCTGATCCTTCTCATTCGATGAGAATGGTTTCTGGGAAGAGTACATGCCTTCATTATCAGCTTATGTTCTTTAATTTATTAACAACTTTTTAGTGAGTATCTGATGTGACATAAATCACGCTGGGCTTTGTAAAAAAAAAAGTTAAAATCAGTGTGTTCGCATATTACAAAAATTTATGCAAATTTTAAGTGGATATTTTCAAAAGTCTAATTTTATGCACAGAATTTAAAATAATGCAAATCACCCTAAATTTTAAAAGGCTGTCAAGAGCCACATACTTTCTAAGCTGGCAGGCCAAGAGCATTTTAGCATCTGACACAGTTGCCACACATCGGCAACAGGCTGCCTGGGAAGCAGATGTGCCCCCCGCAGTGGCAGATCTCACTTCCTTCCACTAGGACTTCTGCAAATGATTTCAGTGGCCGCTGCTGGTCATTCCAGGACCACTCAGGTGTGAAACCTGAACACGGCCCTCAAGACCCTGAATCTCAGTCTGGATTTCACATTTCGTAAGTTTCACACTGACTTTGGAAGTGGTGTATGTCCCCACATTCACTATCATTACAACTTAAAATACCTTTATAACTTATAACAATAATATAATATCTGACATGTGTTGAACACGTTATGTACCAGGAGCTGTCCAAATCGCAGCAACTCAATGAGGTATAAGTTTTGCTCTTACTCCGTCCTATTCTATTCTATTCTCCTTTTTTGTTCCCCTCCTATTACCCCATTTTAGAGTTAGAAAACCTTGATATGTAGAAATTAAGTACCTCATCCCAGGTCACTCAGCTGTTATGTAGGGAGATCACTAGGCCACAGAGCTCCTGAGGCAAGTACACACAAGCATTTTTTCAGCTAGACCTGACTATCCCACCCCAAAATCATCCGCTGTAGAAGACATTAGACCTGCTAAAGGGTACAAAGAAGGCAAAACAGCCCCCACGAAACACTCCCCAAATGCAAACTAGTCTTGCATTGTGTTAATTTAGAATAAGGCCGCTTCCCTTTATCAATCCTGACCTCAAGAGGTTTGCAGATCGCAGTTAAAGTATTACCTGCCACTGAGTGTTCATGACACGCTGGGGACCTTGCTAAGCACCTTCTGCAACTTCTCCTTTTCCCTCACAGCAGCCCTGCATGACACACACTGTCACCTCCAGGCATGTCTTAGAGATGACAGAATGGTTATTCCAGATTCCCTATCCAGGGACTCCCTCCCTAGACCAACTCAAGTCTTTTTGAGTTTTCAAATGCTCAACTTTCGAACCTTCTGTCTCATGATGTACAATTGATACAGTAAAGTTGATAATAGTAAACATTATCTGTGTTCAGCATATAACAGATTCTGGCAAGAATTTTGCAGAACTTGAGGTTGCTGATAAACAGACACAAGCCCTTATGGCCAGTGAAAACTCTGAACCCCAGGTAGGGGATCCACAGCCCAGCAAGTGCCTGCAAGTCTTTCCCCACCACCCACGTGGGACTCCCTTTGGCATATAGAGCATATTCCCCACAGCATTCCTGCACTCCCAGATTCAGTTTTATTCAGGCTTCCCTTCAAATAGTTTGATTTAATAGGGACACAGGACACAGGTTGATTTAATAGGGACACAACTGTATTCAAAAGCCACAGATAATATAAAGCCAGCCTGAGTTCAAATGCACAGCATAAAGCTAGAACTCCATCTCTTTCGTTGTGACCTAAAGGCCATCTTGCTACTTGGACTAACGGAAGTCGCCATCTGTCATCTTCCAGAGCCCAGAACCAGCCCTGAGAGTGGCAAGCAGTGGACTGAGGAGCCCCTGGACTATTCAGCCACACATTAGGTGTCTTTCCAAGAGTCTGCCCCGGCACTCAAAGCAGATAATTTGCTTCCAGAATCATGGTGTGGGAAATTTTCTTGCTGGGGAGCACACAGATTTCCGAGTTTTGTGTCTTCTTTTCTTTTACATTTTTAATGACTTCAGCCTTCATTTGGGAATCACAGAAATCTAATCAGCATCACTTGACATATTTATTCTTCCAGTATATAAGATTCATTCACTGTGTCTTTTCAGAGTCCTATATATTTTGAAACTATGCATGATTAATTTCCCCAGGGCATGAGTTTGAGATACATATATGTTGGGTTTAACTCCACACTATTTCAGCAAAAACAACTGATTGAGTGATGTGGTTATTCTTTTCCAGAATAAAGCCCAGTTTTGGCCCAGGTCTTAATCCCTAAGAGTGCAGGGCTTTAACTGCTGGCTTCCCAGCAAAGCCCTTGGATCATTTCTGTGTCACTGCAACTTCAGACTGACCCTGTGACGTTCCCACTCCAGGTTTCAAGGGCTTGTTTTGTACATGTCCCTTGTCCAGCCTGACAACTTCATTAAAAACCATTCATATTTGCCAACATACTGCCTTTGCAAGGAAGATGTGAGGTTTCCTTTCAGAACCTGCAGGCTTACGTACTGTTGTCTGAACTACACAGAAGAGGTAACCTATTTACATGCTAAAAAGGTCAGTGTTGGACAATCAGCAGTTCAAGATGAATTTGCTGCTGCTTGCACCTGGAGCATAAGAATTGGGGAGAACCTGGTAATTTTGCTGCCTCTTTATCTGTGTAGACAGCAAGCACTGTTAAATATGAGGATGTCTGTTCCGATCCACGAGAGTCGTATTGCACAGAGAAGCCCAGTGATGGACAAGCTCGCTCATAGTTTAGAACCTTTCTGATTACTAATGAGTATATGCGACTGTGACCATGCAGGTCAGCCTCACCTACTAAAAGCTGTAATTAATTTGAGGTGGAAATATTTGCATAATGGTTTTTCAGATTCTGTTAGTAAAACAAAAACCATCATAATAGACCCTAAATTATGTGGCTACTGCTTATTTAACCTTCTCTTTGCATTACAAGAGGTAGACTTCTGGAGGGCTTCAAACATTTCCTTTTGCGATCTTTTCAAAGTCTCTTCTAATATCAGCAGTTTTATTTTGCTAATGTGTGTTGAAAGTGTCTTAAAAGATGTCATTATAAAGGCATTGGTTTTCTCTGAAATCTCTATAATATTTTTGCTCCTTATCCATTTGTAGATTTAAGCTAAATAATTAGGGAATTGAGACCCACGCCTTTTCCTTAAATGTTGGGATGTAATGTAAGAGTACAGTCACTCTTCAGACTGGATTAAGAAAATGTGGCACATATACACCATGGAATACTATGCAACCATAAAAAAGGATGAGTTTGTGTCCTTTGTAGGGACATGGATGCAGCTGGAAACCATCATTCTTAGCAAACTATCACAAGAACAGAAAACCAAACACCGCATGTTCTCACTCATAGGTGGGAACTGAACAATGAGATCACCTGGACTCGGGAAGGGGAACATCACACACCGGGGCCTATCATGGGGAGGGGGGAGTGGGGAGGGATTGTATTGGGAGTTATACCTGATGTAAATGACGAGTTGATGGGTGCTGACGAGTTGATGGGGCAGCACACCAACATGGCACAAGTATACATATGTAACAAACCTACACGTTAAGCACATGTACCCTAGAACTTAAAGTATAATAATAATAATAAATAAATTTAAAAAATAAAAAAAATAATTAACAAAAAAAGAGTACAGTCACTCTTGAAGACAGGAAACCAGCACAGAAGGCTGTTTATAAGCACAGGGCTGAAATGCACGGAGATCCCGTTAAAGTCTCACTCCTTGGTTGCAGCAGCCAATCTTGTGCAACCAAACAGCCATTGTCCTTTGTACCTTAAAACCATGGTACATGCAGAGCTGCTCAGAAAAGAGCACCGCATCTAAGAGTGCCTGTGTTAGGGAGGTCATGTCTCAGCTTCCGCTGCTTTCCAAAGCCCCTGGCTGCCACAGGATGTCACCCCAGGTGAGGTCATGGTGCACTGCTGGGGATCTGCAGCAGCAGCAGCTGGTATCACCCAGCTTCTCATGGGGACCCTTGCTACATGTCATGTTCAGTATCTCTCAGGGGATTTATAAAGCCAGATGTGGACTGAGGCTCACTCTGTCCTTAGAGACTCATGAGGCCGCTTCCAGGAAGAAATTATTCTTTGTGCGCATACACATCCCAGATGGTTCAGTGTGCCAGTCTGCTTAGTAGTCAAATTCTGCATGGTTCTTTGATTACTCTGACTCCTAATTTAAGGAGAGAGAAGCCAGTGGCAGTGACAAGTGACCATCAAACAGCGTCTCACAGAGATTATTTGAATGTGGCTGAAACACAGCCGCAGTCTTCTAGGCATGGGTAACATATGTCTTCTATGACCACTGCTCAAAAACAGACTGGAGGCATAGGGTATGCGTGGGGGTGATGCTGTACGATCAGAAGACACGGGTTCTGGTGGTGTCGGCACTTTCCCTGCCCTGACTTGGGCCCTCTGGACTGTGGGGCTGACGCAGCAGTGCTTGCTCTCTGGGAACCAGAGCCTCGCCCCACCCCACCTCTCTTGCAGAATACTCAGCGGACCAGGCGCAGCAGGCACTTCACCAGTCAGTGTTCATGTCCACGGTGTCAGCCCACCCTTTTCGGGACCTTCCCCTTGGCAGGGAGCAACACTGCAAGCTGCTTCCAGGCGTGGCTGACATCCGGGCCAGCCAAGTGGCACGATGGACTGTGGATGAGGTGAGTGGAGCTGCTGGAGTCCAGGGCTGGGGTGTGCCTGCTGCTAAGAAATAGGCAGAAGGTGCCCACTGACCATTCTCTAATGTCTGGGACAGCGCCCTTTTTCTCTTAGGCATTGCATCCGCCATATACACTTTAAAACCCAAATTAGAGGGAGAAGCCAGGCATGGTTTTGAGGAGATGAGGAAAGCCCGCCACTTGCCCAGATGGTTTTGTACCTCCCCTCTGCAGCCTTATTCCAGTGCCCCCCGAGCCCCAGAGCCATCAGCTGGGGCTAATTCAAGCAGAGAGGCTTAAGCCTCCAATTCCACATCACAGATTTAATTTGGGGAAGCACAAATGTGCAAGCATCTGAGGCTTGCATCCCAGCCACGTGTGCTCTGGGAGAGGTGCCCAGCCCAGGACATCCTGCACCTCAAGGATCTATTTGCCAGTTGCCCTGTGGTCTCGTGGGATCCAGGCACACTCATGGCAGAGAAGGGCCCTGCTGCAGGTTTGCTCCTCTAAAGCTACAAGATGAGCAGGCCCACCTTTGGTTCAGTTATAAAGTATATTTGGTCACAACGTTATATGAGAAGCTGCACAGAGGGCACAAGTTGGATCAGATTTCAATATAAACATTCCTTACAATATTGATTATTTTACATTTTATCTTATTTTATTTAGAGACAGGGTCTTGCTCTGTTTCCCAGGCTGGAGTGTAGTGGCATGATCATAGCTCACTGCAGCCTTGAACTCCTGGACTCAAGTGATCCTCCCACCTCAGCCTTCTGAGTAGCTGGGTCTATAAGCATGTGCCACCACACCTAGCTATTTTTTTGTTTTGTTTTGTGGATACGGGGGTCTCTCTATGTTGCCCATGCTAGTCTTGAACTCCTGGCCTCAAACAATTCTCCCACCTCAGCCTCCCAAAGCACTGGGGTTATGTGCAGGAGCCACCTTGCCTGGCTTCAGTAATGGTTATTAATAAGGATCAGTTAAGCCCCATTGCTTTACAATAATGCTGTAGAAATGCTTCATATTTAAGGTGGTATTATTTAAGGAATGTACCTCTTACCTGTAATTCCTTTTGATAAAGATACTGTTTTCACTAGTCAGGCCTTAAATTGTTTTTTAAAAGAAGGAAAATCCTGGGTCACTCTGAGGGCAAGATTAGAGCTACAGCTGCAGTTAAATTAGACACACAATGTTCCTGGAGCACTCACTGCAGTCAACTTAATCTTGGTTTAAGCCCGCCTTCCCAGCCTTGGGCCAAGGAACAGGCGGGCCAACGCCCACCCAGAAATTGGAGCCATTCATTTGAAGTGCCACCTTTTTAAAGTAAGACTGAGAGTGTCTCCTCTGCCCTCTTTGTTGCTGGGCTCGTGGCCCCTGGCATTGTCACTGCCCAGCACAGAAGGATGCCCTGGGGAGAGCAGCGCCAGATCCCAGCCTCAGTTCCACTCCCACCTGCGTGTGCAGAGTGACAGAGTTCTGATCGTGAGGAATGTGGTGGAGAAGGCAGAATTCTGGGCATGTCTCTGCCCAGCTTACAACAATCCCTGGCTCCCCCTGGCACCCTTCACCCTCTGTGAAGTCCTCCCTTCCGCCCTTGCCTGCCCTGCCATTCTTGCCCTCCCCTCCTGCCCCAGGGAGTCCTGCTGCCCCAGCCTGTTCTCATACTCACACGTCCTGCCTTCTCCCACTCAGACCACTGCCAGCAGCAGTCTGGGGCTCCATGCTCTCTTCCGCCTCCTGTGGATCCTCGGTCTGAGCCAGAGGTCACCTCTGGCAGGACATCCACACTCTGGCCTGACCCCGCACTCACTAGGCATGACATCTTGAGAACCCCTCACTACACCCGGAAGTTAGTAGACACCCAGTAAATGTTTGTTGAATGAATGTTGAATGACAAGGAAATCAATGGTGGCCTAAATTTTGAACAAAAGTGGAATGTATCTAATCAGAAAAAAGAAGGGAAGCCATTTCAGTTGACGGGGAAACAGAGGAGGTTGCATGGAAGTGAGTTTCACAGACTTAGTGATGGCAGACACGCACCACGCCCTGTGCGGTCATTAATCATGCTAAACCAGCTATGTGAATATAATGACAGGAAGGCAGATACTCACTTGCCCATTTTATTCATGGGGAAGTTGAGATACCCAGAGATGAAGTGACTGGCATCAGGCCACACAGTCAGAAGCAGGCCATGAGCTGACCTCCTGCCCACCATGCTCACGGTGGCCCCAGGCACAGAGGAAAGGGACCCAGGAGCGGGAGATGGGCCTGCTGTGGAAGGCCTCAGGGGCGGGGCAGAGGGTGTGCACAGCCCACAGTCTGCTGGACAGAGTCATTCTGGGTTCTTGTGCGGAAAGTCACTTTGTGAAGATGGTGTTTCAGGAAGATGAGAATTGCAGAGATCTGTAGAGAGTAAGGTGAGAAGGGCGGAGGAGAAGGAGACACCCAGGAAGTGGAACCATCAGGGCCTAGGTGGGGCGCTGCCAACCAAAGAACCCAGATTCAATAGACATTTCAAAGGCACAGGGAGTAGCACAGGGAGGTAGATTAGACAGAAGAAGAAAAAGCGAGATGCACCAAATGCGATTCCGTTTATAGTCTCGGCGCTAAACAGTTTAGTACTTAATTGGGGTAATAATATGTGAGAGCTGAAAGGCCCAAAGAGTTCATCTGAAAGAATGGGGAAAGAGTGTGCTATTAGAAGTGAAATTTGGGGACAGAGTCCAGTTTGGGAGCAGGAGGATAACATGGTGACTTCATTATTGGACATGTGACTCACGATTAGCAGTCCCTGTGAATCACAGTGGTGGATATAGAGACGTCCCAGTGGACATAAACTCAAGATGGTTGCCCTTAAAGGCTGTAGCCAGAGGGTACCAAGGGGCATTTCCCAAGGGTGTGAGTGTCCAGAGTTAGGGTGAGGATGGGTCGGCAGGGCCCCAGTTAGAAGGAGGGAGGAGGGGCTGCAAAGGGGCTCTGACTTCCAGAGAGTCCCTGGACGCCAGGTGTCAGGGGAAGATGAAGCCAGAGCATATGGCGCAGCAGGACAGGTGTCAGAGCTGGTCAGGTTTTGAGGCTGGGTTCGTGGAGTTGTGCCTCAAAGAATTTGGAAAAATTGTGTACAGTATATGTATTTTTAATGGATAAGGGCCAGAGATTTTATTAACTTCTCAGGGATGCCTTTATGCAATAAGAACAGACACCACTGTTAGGGACATTAGCAGTGACTAGGAAATGGGAGGGAGCTCTGATTGGACAGATTTCAAGTATGGCACTTAACAGACGAGACTGGGAGGTGATTCAAGGGAAGTAGCTGGTCTAGGTGAAAGTGTCATTAGGACAGGGAAGCTCTCAGAAGGAAGACCAGAGAGAGAGAAGCTGTTAGGAAGATGAGAGCCCTGGTCCTTAGTTCTCTGTTGTGGGTGCAGGTGGAATCTCAGCCCTTGCTGCTGGGAGAGGCCTTAGAACTTTTCTAGATTTAAAATATCAGCCATGGGAAAGGCTAAGTGCCTCGCATGCAACGCTCCTGCTCCTGCTGCTTCCATAACGCTGACTTCCGTCAGGGACTCATTCCACGGAAAACCCTTTTCATGGTTCCCTACTGTTGAGCATAACTCAGTCTTGCTGTCTCCCCAACTAGATGCCCTGAGGACAAGGACCACATCCTAAATTTCTTTCCATGTCCTCACACACTACAGCACATTTCCCAGTACCAACATAGGTCCTCAGGAATCATCTCTGATGGGTTGAAAATGGGGGCTTTGTGATTGCTGTGTCTTCGACAATAAGGGAGCCACTTAGGGGCCCCCGGTGAGTACCTACCCACAGCTGAGCGTAGGGCTGCTTAGAGAAGGCACAGTAAAAATGATGAGCAGGGCAGCAATGATGTGAAAGGCAGTTCAGGGCTGAGCTGGACTGGTGGGGGCCCAGGGCTGCTTTTGTGCTTTGTCGGCACTGGGCGTTTCAGAGAGGAGCCTCCACAACCGGGGACAGGGTGTGTTGGAATGAACTGGGCATCCCTCAGGAAGAGTTAACACGGGTGTCTGCAGCAGAAGGTGAGGTGAAAGCACAGCCTCTTTGTCTGCCTTTCTGGCCCGGGAGGAAGACCTCTGCTCTGCTAATGCCACCTGTGAAGAGAGGCCAGCGCGGGGCCTTTGTAACACTCCACAGAGCTGTGAGCTGCCTCTTAACTCCTTTGTTACTGTGGCTGTCTCTCCAAGAGCAGTGCTTTTCAAAGCGCAGATAGGCTGGGAAGTCAATTTAGTGGTTATAAAACGAAAGACCAGACAAGATGAGAGCACATCATAGGTAATAAGGGTTGTTGCTTTGCTAAACTTCGGTGAGGGATGTGTGTGGGTGTGTGCACGTGATAAGTTATGGAGATGTAAAGTATATGTCTTATTCTGGATCATGAAAATATCCTGTACAAGAGCATAAGCTTTTACGAGTAGGGACTAGTATAGTTTCATATATTTTTATATCTTTTAATCTTTTGCTATCTTATTGCAAAGCATCTTGCACAGAAGAGGGTTTGACAAATGTTCGAGTGAGTAAATGAGTTCATGAATGAATAGGCAGGTGGGTTTTATGTAGTCTGTTCCCTGATTCTGCCAGGTATATATGTCTAGGCACACGGAGGCAGGCAGGGCATGATATGTGGTGTGCTCATTTACCACCCCCGGTATGACTCAGGTAAGCCTGGTGCACGTATGGGTACTTTTATTTCTCTTATTAAAAAATACTTCTTAAAGCACCACATATAAATTGCTCTAGCCTCAACCAAGTACTCCCTAAATGTTCATTAACTTTAAAAGATGGCAGTCACTTTAAAAGCAGCCTTGACACAGGAAGGGGTGCTTTTGAAAAATTCAGGGTACTGCTAACTAAGCAGAGCAGCCTTATACAATTGAGCCCTTAAAAAAAAAAGGGCAAATAAACTCTGCTGTTAAAAAATAAGACCCAGGCTGGCAACAGGGTCCCCAGTGGACGATTAGCCGGTATAGTCCGGCACATATCTACAGGCTCAGCGAGATAGAGAACACCGGCATTTGGAAAGATTTAAAGCAGCAGCAGCTCCACGGAAGAACACGAGGCCTGCTGGGCTCCAGCGACGATGCCAGGGAAAGTAGGTCGTGGGGGAAGTGAGGTCGGCTGGCGGGATGGGCTCCTCTCAAAGCCTGGGCAGTGTCATCCCTCCTAGTTTCCCCAAACTGCTGTCTCATACTTAGAATTAACTTTCTCAGTGTCCTTCCAAAACAAAGCAAGGATTTTAGCTGTAGGACACTGTGTGCCTGAGAATGTGGGAAGTGCTGGTGTGTCAGTGGTCACAGCACTGTGGGGGGCACTTCCCAGAGTCAAGACCAAGGGGAGACACCCGCGTGGCAGCCCCCCACACCACCAGGCGCTGCCCAGAGCCAAAGCCAAGGCCCAGGCCACCCACTGGGCTCCAACAGTGTGATCACCCCCTTTGAAAAACCAGGTGACCCCACTGCTATGGCTTCTATGGGTGCAGGGCAAGTGGATGGTCATTTCGTCTTTCGCAGAGGTTATGCGCCTCTGGACAGCTGTCCACATTTTCCACAAATGTGAAGAAAAAATATCTCTCTCTTTTAATGGGAGAATGAGAGGGAAACTTCTTGATGTTACTCTATTCTATGCTAAAACTCACCGCTTTCATTGAGAAAATCTGTAGCAAAGCTTTCTATGAAAGCTCAAAATACAATTTATTTGTAGGTGAAGTAATTACCAACTAATAATACTGAATCAAGGCCTTTGCATATTTTAAAATTCTTGGCCAGAGAAGTCTGCTTAATAGAGTTCATGGAACTTGTTCCTTATTTTGGAAAAAGAAAAGATAAACTGAATCGAATGGGAATCTCTTTCCAAAATGGCAGAGCCTTTCGGAGGAGTGTGAAGCTGAGGAGGGTGGCCGGGTGGAGGATGAGGTGGAGGCGGCAAGTGCTGCTTGCAGGCCAGGCAGAGGCCACCTCGGGGCAGGGCCGCGTCTGCTCTGTTGATGCTTTGGTTTAACACGTTATTTATTTCCTTTAAAAAAAATCCAATTTACCTTTCATACATTGACAATGATTTCTTGGCCAATGATACTGAGAAGGAAGACTGTGGTCTTTTTTTTGTTTGCCCAGAAAAGGACAGTTAAACATAGGCAAACCGTCAAAGCCACTTGCAACACTTCTGCTGTGAACGGTCCTTTGAACAAGTATGGAAAAGAGACCATGTTTCCAACCAACCACTCCTTTCCCCTAGCAGTGGGGGAAACCACTGTCCCTGTGCTGACGTGGCTTTCCCACTGCAGTGAGTGATGGACATCCGACAAAACATGGTTCCTTAGCTAGTTACTGGTCCCTCTTCTCTATTATTTCCTCCTGCGACACTCAGCCCTCCTTCCTGTGAAAAAGTGAGCCCAGCAGAAGAACTGCGGCAATGTTGCCCCCAGGGGCATTTGGCAATATCTGGGCATATTTTTGGTTGTTACAACTGGGAAGGGGGCTTTGCTACTGGCACCTTGTGAGTAAAGGGCAGGGATGCCGTTAAACATCCCACAACACCCAGGCCAGCCCTCACAGCAAAAAGTTACCTGGCCCGAGGTGTCAGTATTGAGGTTGAGGAACGTGGCTTTACAGCATTCTCCTGTGTTCATCTTTGATTCCTGCCCTGCCTAGCCCTGAGGCTCAGCACAAGTCCGTCCAGACCCTGCTGGACCATTCCTCTAGCTTTCTGCAGCGCTGTGGTTCTCGGCCCTCAGTGCATACTGGAACCAACTGGGAAGCTCTAAAAATATCTACCCAGTGCTTGGACCCAATCCAGCTCCATTAATTTATCATCTGTGTGGCATGAGGCCTGGACGACAGTCAGCGTGAAAGCTCCAGTGTCCCGCCAGGGTGGAGTGCCAGGGCTTAGGGCTCCCCGCTGCTGTGGAGGAAGTACAGACCCACACCTGGAACCACGCGGCCCTCCCCACTTCCCGCCACTCCCTGTCTACTCCTCAGCTCAGTCAAACTGCACTCCTCCAGCTCCTCACACCCGCCCTTTGGCCCTGTGCTGTCCTGCTTTGGGGTTTGCTCCTGGGATTCTCTATGCCTAGAATTCTTCCCCCGCCCATCCACCCCAAATCGCCACAGTGGAAATACTGTGCATCCAACAGTAACCCTCTCACGGTCCCCCTTCTTCCTGATGTCCTTTCTGAAGTCCCACCTAAGATTTGTGGAGTCCCTTCCTAACACCCATAGCCTTCCTACCTTTCTCAAGGGTGTTAGCACATTTGACCACATGTTGTAGTGAGTGATAAGCTTTCATGTCCTCCCGGTTCCCCTCAATCCTCCCACCACTAATCAAGTCAACTCATTGAAAATTCAAGCACAACAAGCTCCCAGGGCAGCTCTTCTAGCAGCCAGCCTGAGGCCTCACACACAGGCAGGGTTGGAGTATATATGACCAGCAGAGTGGTCTGGGGAATGACGGAGCCAGGCCACTCTCCATGTCCTGGGCCACCAACAGCACTGCCACTGCCATCACCTGCCCCAGTTGCCCTGTCTCTGCAGCTTGACCAGTGGCATTCCACAGCTTTCATTAGCTCCCAGCAAGTACTGAGCACGTGCTCTACATGCTTCCTTCTCACCTAGAACAAGAAAACTGTATTAGCCCAGCAAACAGACTCGGCTTCCTCTACCTGAATTGCCAGTGTCGGGTTCTCGGGTGAATTCGCTCATAATACTGAGAGCCCGGCCAGCAGAGGCACTCACTAGCACAGATGCTCCTGGGGCTTGGAGGGGAACTTGCATGACAGCAGTATGGCTGGTGTGGAACTTTTTTTTTTTTTTTTAAATCCTTATCACTCCAAACTTTATATGAAGATTGTAAAACGACTCAAGAATGTATTTGCAGCGCCAGGGGTGAGTAAAGCAGACATGGACGTGCAGATCACCCCTAAAAAGAAGATATTCTGAACTCTTCACATTTGCACTGACTATATATAGCTGTGAGACCACAGGGGACAGAGCTCAGGAGGGGCACAGGTGTCCAGCCCTAGGGTACGCCCTGTGGGAGTTGGCCCTTACTGCTCTGTCACCTGGGATCAGCAAACACCTGGTGCTATCTCCTGCACCATCAGGGGCAGCGTCGGCCGACTTCTCCTGGAGAGGCTGGGAGGGAGGCTGTGCTCACAGAGCTCTCTGAGGGTGGGACATGTTGATACACTGCACTATCCAGCCTCGAGAACCTTCCCCATGAAACCAGGGAGAGGAGAAGGGCCAGCACCCACAATTCGGTTGACACAAGAAGCGGAGAGCCAAACAAAACAAAACAAACAAGACAGTTCCCCTAGAAGTATCACCTCCCGAGATGACATTTACTGTTGCACTCCAGCCTGCCTTTCATCCCCTGCTGCGACAGGACTGGAGTTAGGCAGTAGTGCAGACCACCCAGCTGTCATTTCTGATGTTGGGAGTCTACCCTTTATCATGTTTGTTCAATCAGCTTCCCAAAGGTATCTATTAGGAACACTCAGTGGCTTCCTGAGCCGATAGCCAGATCTTTGTCTGAGCTTTCTCTTGTTAAAAGGATATTTGGGGGCATGTGGGGGCATGGTGAGGGTGGGAAGTTGAAATGAAGAGACTGATTCTCCAAAACGTAGGGCCTAGAAATAGCAAACCTGAATTCCAAAATGTCCCTGCTACTTACCAACCGTGTATGGCCCTGGGTAAGTGCTGAACCTCTTTGGGCTTCAGCTTCTTCATTTATGTGGGAGTTCAGCTCCGCATAGATTCTCTGATTGCCTGTGGTTCACCAGGCTCCAGGTAAGGAACCGGGCCACAGAGATGAGTAGGAGAAGGCCTTGCCTTTGGGTCTTTTAAAGGCAAGTGGGCAGGTCCTCACTCCTGTCTGTTGCTGTGATAACTGCTGCACAAGTCCACTGGCCTCGCCCTCACTGACCCCACAGGGGAGTCAGGAGAATCAGATACAGAAGCTTGCAGAATGCCAGAGCTTCACATATGGAGGCTGTTACTGTCATCATTATAACCATAACCCTGTGCAGGTCAGTCCGGTAATAAGAGGACAGAAAAAATACTGGGGGCTGGTCTAATTTCTCAGTTGACAAATGCTAATGCAATTTGATAGTTACTATTTAATTCCCAAGTGTTTGAGAGACTTTAAGTATATTTTACTTAAATGTTGGATTACTACAACCCTAAAATTATTTCAGGTGCATGTATTAAATTAGGCTTTTCATCTTGCACTATAGGTGGCTGAGTTTGTACAGTCTCTTCTGGGCTGTGAAGAACATGCCAAGTGCTTTAAGAAAGAGGTAAGAAATGCATGTGTGTATATGTGTGTGTGTGTGTGTGTGTATATATATATATATATATATATACACTTCTAGACCCAGAAGTGTTTTGTTATCATTTACTTAAGTGTAAATAAGTACAATTTGGGGCAGCAAGAGAAAGGAGATCCAGCAGGAATAGAGCCCAATTCTGCAGTGTGAGACCAAGCGGGGTCAGTCTCTGCCTTCAGTCCTCTTACATTTTGCTAGGTTTTGTTGCAGAATGCCATGGTGCTTGGTGCATACAGCATGCTCAGTACATATACTGTTTGCTGGAAGAGTAAATGAACAAGATAATTAATTATTACCTATCGGTGTCATGAGGCCTCTCCATTGGTGGCTTGAAGCCATTTGGGGGAAGGCAGGAATCCTCCTTTGGGATTGCACCTGGGAAAGGGAGGAGATTTGTTTACTCCAAAGTCAGCATGGGACCCTCCTACCTATCCCTGCCCTGCATTTGCTTCCAGAGAAGCCCCAAATCCTTCTAGGGGGTTTCTATCTTCTGCCCCGTCTTGGTTGGGAACATACTGAACTGCTTCGCATATTTCCTGGAATTAGTATCCGTAGCTACAGGAGCCCTGGACGAGCCTGGGCCAGCCACAGAATGATGCACATACTAATCCCAGTGATGGTGTATCAGGGGCTTGCCACGTGCCAGGCACGGTGCGAAGCATTTTACAACCATTGTCCTTTGATCCTTGTGACAACTCTACAATGGCAGCTTACCGATGAAGAAGCTCAGGCCCAGGAAGGTTAGGCAGAGCAAGAAAAGGGCAGAGTCGGATTCCAGCTCATATCCATCTGAGAGCTCAGAGCCTCCGTTGTTGCTCTAGAATTCTCCAAGAAAACCACCCTCGTAGAAACTGAAAGGCAGTACACACCTCTCCCTCTCTCAGGTTCAGAGCATGCATGGGTTAAGGGAAGTGCTCACTGAGTTTTGTGCCTCCAAGCACAATAGAGGAACACAGCATCAAGGTCAGATGGTCTCAGTGTGGGTAGCTGCTGCATGTGGGGTTCGCCTGCCTCTGCCTGAGCTCAGCATGGCTTGGGCATAGTTGGCCGCGCTCACACATACAGTCCACTATGCAGGTAGTGATGCCCAAGGCCCGCCTTGTCCTCAAGTCTGTCCACGTAGGGGAAGAGGGAGTGGCTCTTTGCAGGCTGACTTGTTTATATTTGGCACTCACTGACCAGAACTGTCACTTTAGACAGATTGCTGAACCCCTCTTATCCCTCCTCTCTAAAACACAGATTTACGAGAGGGGCCCTTAAAGATTAGGATGATCATGTTTGAAGCACCGAGCCCTGTTCTTGTCCCAAAGTAGGGGCTTAATAAAGGCAGCAGTATACAGCAGAGGGTCTCCTCTGGGCTCCAACAAGCCCTGCCCGAAATCCCAACTTTGCCCCTTAGAAGCTGTGTGAGCTTGGGCAAGTCATTAAGCTTGCAATTCCAGGTTTCCTCTCCTATATTACAGGGTTATCCAGGAGGATCAAACCCATATAATAGATTATTATAGCTCCATAACTGTTAGCTGTTATCATCACCATCATGACCTTATTCTTAGGACCTTATATTTGGACAGCAATTTTTGCCTGAAAATGCTGGACCTGAGCCAGGTCAGGGTATGGATGTAGGCTCATTCTCTCTCCTCTGCCTTGGGGAAAATGCCTTTTCCGAGGGGAAAAGTGCTTCCTCCTCTAGATGGATGAATCCTTATCAGACAATATATCATAAATGCACAGAAAGGTTTTAAAACCTTTTTTAAATGTTAAAACTTTAAAACCCTACCCCTCGGGTCCCAGGGAAATTCTATCAGTGAGACATTGACACTACAGGATTCTCCTTCTCCTTCTCCTTCTTCTCCTCCTCCCCCTCCCCCTTCCCTTCCCCCTTCCCCTTCCCCTTCCCCTCCCCCTCCCCCTCCCCCTCCTTCTCCTTCTCCTTCTTCTCCTCCTCCCCCTCCCCCTTCCCTTCCCCCTTCCCCCCTCCTCCTCCGCCTCCTTCTTCTTCTTCTTCGTCTTCCTCTTCCTCCTCCTCCTCCTCTTCTTTCTTCTTTCTTTCTCCTTCTCCTTCTCCTTCTTCTTTTCTGAGGTGGAGTCTTGATCTGTTGCCCAGGCTGGAATGCAGTGGGACAATCGTGTCTCACTGCAACCTCTGCCTCCCGAGTTCTAGCAATTCTCCTGCCTGAGTAGCTGGGACTACAGGCACATGCCACCACGCCTGGCTAATCTTTGTATTTTCAGTAGAGATAGGGGCGTCTCACCATGTTGGCCAGACTGCTCTCAAACTTGTGACCTCAATTGATCTGCCCACCTCGGGCTCCCAAAGTGCTGGGATTACAGACATGAGCCACCACAACTGGCTTGGGTTTGTATTATTAAATTTGAAAAGGTTTAGAACCACAGTGCTAAGTTCGTGGAAGAGTGTTTCCGTAGAAAACCCTCCCATTCCTGCCTTCTTGGTTCTGGAGCTAGGAATCATCTGAGGTAGGCTGTGTCAATCAGCGATGCTGCAGCAGTCCCAGATGTCGTGCTGAGGTCACTGGGACATCCAGGAGCTGGGGGAAGCAGCCTACACAGTGGCCACTGCCATCCTGTGAGTCTCAGGGAAGCTATTACAGTTCATGCTGTAATATCTTTTTAATTTAAAAATATTTAATTGTCAAAACAAGATTGAATATATTCAAGGTGTATAATGTGATGATTTGATATACATATACAATGTGTGATGATTACCAAAGTCAAATTAACTCTTTCCATTACCACCCATGCCATACATCAGAGCCCCAGATCTTATTCATATTGAGCCAAACATCAGTCTGTGCAAGTTTTGAAATATATTTTCAAAGTTTAATAAATAAAACATTTATTTTGTATGTATTTTTGCTTATACTGGTATGTATTCTTTTAAAAATTTAAATACAGGAAAGTTGAAAGGATTAAATAAAAACTAACCACTATTCTACCATCCAAAGATAATTTCTGTTAACATTTGGTGTAAAGACTTCAAATATTTTAGATATGCATATGTATACATGAAGCCATGCATATTTAATTGTACAAAGTAAAACTGAATTTCTTCTCTATCATATACCATGTTCTGTTGTTTACTGATCTATAAAAAAAAATCCTAAATCATTAAATGTTTCATAGATACTTGATTTGGGGTGACCGCATAGTAGCCCACTCTTACTATAGTATTATTTATTTCTGCTGTTATTGGGAACACTGGGTTGCTTTCAAGATTTCAGTATTATAAATAATACTAGAGTATACACATTGCACGTTATTCTCTTGGGAAAAATTCCTGAGGATTGACTTGGTTTTAAGGGTCTTGATATAAATTCAAGCCAACCTTTTTAAAACACAGCAATAGAAACTTAGCCTAGGAACAGATCATGTATATTGAGTTCGTATTTAACAGAGTGAGCTCCTTTTAAATGTCACTTCAAATTTCTAGAAGAAAGAACTGAAGTGGAGCAATGGTTGTAACTAAGCCAAGTGAGAGCTGCTGTCATTCTCTCTCACTGGTGAGCTCAACACGGAGGCTATGACGGGTTCCGCGTCACACTCAGAACCTAAGTGTTACTGGTGAGTAAACAGGCTTCCGTGACAAAACAATTTTGTTTGTGTCTATTTATATATTTGCAGCAGATTGATGGCAAAGCCTTCCTGCTTCTGACACAGATAGACATTGTCAAAGTGATGAAGATCAAACTGGGCCCAGCACTGAAAATTTACAACTCTATCCTGATGTTCAGGAATTCCCAGGACCTCCCTGAAGAAGATACTGTCTCAGGCCAAGAAGTCAAGGGATGATTGCGCTCCCTGAACTTCCTCTGGCACCAGGAGCTGCGCTCTCTCAGCAATAAAAGTGGAGCACATTAATTTGATGTGAATGTCCAATGGCCATATCCACATTGAATCTGGACTTTTTAAAGTGTCTGTGATTTGTTTATATGTTTAGAGGATTTTGATGACTGGTCCAGTGCCAATGATTCAGAGGCTTAGGCCCATCTGTGGGTTTGGTTTATGAACATTGTTATCTTTGGTGGGATCCGTTCAGCTCTAATGTGTTTGCAAGACAGACCAAAGAAGCCCACACATCCACCTTTATTCTTCTCCGTCACCAGAAAAGAAACCATTTTCCATTTACAAGCATAACACTCTCAAGTGGTAAAATCTTAGAAAAGCAGTGTTCATGAATACATTGTTAATGTTTTTACCAGAACAACGTCGAGCTTGGCTCAGATCTGCCATGAAGCACAGCTAGTCTAAGACCTAGAGGCCTGGTGCTTTCAAAAGACTTCACGTGAGATTTTTGTGTACTTTACTCAGGAAAGTGTGAATCTCTAAAAAATAATAATAAGCACATGTTTTCATGATTCATTAATTCTCCTTTTTGTTCCATTATCCATTCCTTGGTTGTGCTCCCAAGGTTTCCTGGAGCCTCCACAAAGGAGTGTGACCAGGATTAACAAGAGGACGGCGAGGTGGGCACTTCCAAAAGCTGGAGAGACCCTTCTGAGGACCCTCCACCATCAGTGGGGCCTCAAGGGACCCTGTCCTAACACTGGTGTGGCTGGTGGGCCAGACCCTCACCTGCACAGAACTCCTCCCTGCTCCCACTCTGAAGGGCATTTCAGGACTGACTGATTTCCACCGCAGTCTGCCAGAACCCCTGTAACAAGGAGCTGTGTTATATTACATCTGGGGCTGTGTGCATCTTTACAAACGGAGACACACTGTTCAAAGGGAAGATCTCTAAAGTAGGGAGCGTGGTACCTATTCTTTGTTTGAAACATTCCGATTTGTTGTCAGGCTTTATTTGTGTTTTGTAAGTGATTGTATCCGAGGCTTAAATTGTGTGGAATCAGTCCCACAGTTTTGAAAGACAAGTACCTCTTTTCTGACACTTGTTACTACTTTTACAAGTAGGAACAGCTATAAATGCTCTCCCGGCAGTGGAGAGCCACCATCTGTGGGTGGAGAGAAAGAGGGAATAGATTCTAAAAAGAGGTTCTATGTCCACTTGCTTCATTAAGAATGTTAAGGTTTAAGAAAGTTGATTCTGCTTGGAGAATTTCTCAAGCTTTACATTTTTTTTCACTGAAGAAAATAAACTCTAAGACGTGTGCATATATAACATTTCTTTAGATCCTTACCTAAATGAAATTTTAATATATTATTGGTTGATGTAAATTTTGTTTCTGTGGAGTTTTGTTTGTTGTTTTGCTTTTTGTAGACTGCCATGTGCAGTTAAAATTCCTGCTTCTGCCATGTTAAAATTTTAATATATTTTAAATGATAATAAAGAGAGAAAACAAAATTTATACATCACTACCTTAATGCATATGTTGTTATGACCTGTGCCCATGCCACAGCATGGAGTCTGTTTTTTTGTTAGCCATGGAAGAACAGAGGTAACTCTGCCCACATTAGCTAGCAAGGAAGTCAGCCATTTTTGAGTGCTATCTTTCTTGGGATATATTTCCCAAGGAAAGCAGGTTTAGATGTTAATAATTTGAGAGATTAAATGGGAGTTTTTAAAATGAATAAGAACCTCAAAATTGCTTATTGTATAGGTTCCATGGAAGACCTGAGATTTGTTGTTCGTATATCTAACACATGTCATTTCAACAGAAGGGCCTCGGACAGGTTGGATAGCACCAAGTCAAATGGAGTTGAACTATTGTGCTGCTAGGAGACAGTGTGATCAGACAGAAAGGGATTGATCCAGGTATCTAGCTGCCTGCCAGACACCCCCACATTGTCACTCAAGCACCTCAACCTTGAGGTCAACAGGGAGCTTTGATCCCTCCATTCTAATACTCCTCACCAAGTGAATGACGCCATCGTCAGAGCAGTTGCTCAAGCCAGCCTGGAAACTCAAATCACCTGCCTTTTTTGTCCTTTCTGTGGTAGAATTCATCTTATACCAACACAAAATCACTGAAGTTAGAAGGAGATGTGCAGTCAGCACCGGAGGGCTGGCCCAGGCAGGCCCTGGCACACTACAGACACCACAACCCAACCAGTGCCCACCTTTTGGGCATCTTCTGTTCCTGTTCACATCCAGGCTGGATTTGCACTGAGCTTCTTTATTTCTCCAAACTCATCCTGCTCCCAGGCTCCACTTTGTGTTCGTGGGTCCTCTGCCTGAGGCCATCTCACCCCTCCTCTTCCCACTTCTCAGTAGTCTTTCTGGACTCCGTCACTCTTGGGTTCCTGACTCACTTAAGAGCCCCACAGCAGGCTGCGCCTCCCTGTTGCATTGCTGTTCACTATTGTTATTACTTGTCCCTCATCCCTAGCCTAGAAGATCTGCGGGGACAAAGACTGGGTCTGGCATGCCCATTTATTTATTTATTTATTATAAATAAATAGTGCTCATTTATTCTAAGCACCCAGCATAGGATCTAGCACTTACTTGGCACACAGTAAGTGATTTGTTGTATCAATGAACAAAGTGAGCCTACCCAACTCAATGCAAATCCCAGCTCTGCAGCCTCCTAAATAGGTGTAACGTCTCTACAAATAAGAAAATACCTTCTCCAGGGCTTTTAAAAATTTTATTTTGGGGATGTCTGCATGGATGTGAGTGTAAACAGCACATATAAGGCGCTGACACCTGACAGCAGCCATTAAATAGGCGTGAGGAAAACAACAGGAACAACAATCCATTCCTTTAAGTCGACAGAAGACCAAACCTCCAGGAATCTCCTGGAACAAACCCCTCAAGTTTGCATCAAGCCTGACACAGCCTTCAAGGACCCCGCAGGGCCCACTCTTCTAGGTGTGACTCATGTTTGGAGGAGCCCCTGGGGTGCCGTCAAGGGGCCCCAACTGCCTTGGACCACCTACATCCAGCTTCCTCCACCCAGCTCCCTTCCCCCTCTCCTGACGCTCTGCAGGAAGGTTTGCAACATAAGAGTTGAGATTGTTCACTCTGCCAGGAGGACCCCCACCACTGTCAGGGGCCAAGCAGCACCTGGAAATGGCACAGGTGGCTTTGAAGACCTTGCTGCTCTTGGGCACAGCCTTAGCCTCTGACTCTGCTCCTCTTTTCCTGATCCCCCTGGAATGTGAATCGAGTCAGGGACAAAGGAAAAAATTATCAACAGGGCTTCAAGAAATACAAACTTCCAGGTTATTAGAAAGAGTTCCCCCCAAGGACCATTTGTACATCACAATCATAAGTACACACCATGATGCTGGAAATTAGATCATTAGCATGAATCCTAAGGGAGCTTAGGACTTCTGAGACTAGAGTCTTTGAAAGCCTGTAATTTTAGATAACTCTTGCAAAAAGAAAAAACAAATTTCTCTCACTTCCAACAGCCCTAGGATATTTTTTAAAAAGCTACCATTCACAATCTTTGAACACCACTTCTCCCCTGTGATTAGAATTCCTGACCTTGTAGAACCCATGTACCAAAGCATTTCTAGGAGTGACAGCAAAAGAGATTGACTCCTTGTTAACACAGGATTCCAAGTCATGACAGCTTTCTTTTGCTGAGCACTGACTTTCAGATACGCCTGGGATTTCTTGGACAAGTCACCTTTGTCCAAAGAATCTCCATCTTTTGAGTAAGAGTTGGAGGCAGTGAAGGATCGTGGAAAGTGCTGGGGTTTGGAGTGAGGCCCAGGGTTGAACCCTGAGTTCTACACCTTGGCTTGATGTAGAAGTCAGTCTTAACCACCCAACACATGACTGACTTGCCACATTTACTTATTTCTTTTGGAATGTTGAACTTTGCTTCATTTTAAGGAATATTCAGTTTGTCTCTGCAATTCCTAAGGCTGAAGAATGTGTTTGTGACTATGAAGTGTTTCTATGAATATATTCTTAATATTTGAGAATATATTCTTTGTGAATATTTTCTCTTATAAATATTCCTCTTAAAAACATTCTTATAAATATATTCATGAAGAATATAATTGTTAATTGATTCTTAAATATTCAGAATTCTTATATATTCTTCCCTGTATCTTTCTTCAAAAATACATTCTTGCTAAACTCTCTCAGTCTCTGTCTCTCTCCACCCTTCAGTTTCCAGCTGCAACAGGAGCTGGGACAGCTCAATGTCTCTACATTGATGCTGTGAAGACAAAACAAAAACTGATTAACTGAAACTCAAGAGTTCCCAAGCAAATCTGCTGACTGAGTTAACAAGTAAATCTGCTGACTGAGCCGTTTGGTGAAGTGGCGATCAACAATTTGATTTCTGAGTGAAATTTCCTGTTTCCAAGTCTTTGCACCATATATTCCTTTCAGGCAGACAATGGACTTTGAATCTAGTGATGAATAAAACATACCCCTGCCTGACAAGCTGGGATGCACAGGTGTGTCCAGAGACTGGTCAGGAGGCTGTGAAGGCTCAGTTCTTGAATGATAAGAGCAGAGGACCACGCCAGCCTGCTAACAGCAGGTGTCTGCCTCCCTTGGGCCCACAGTGTGCTGAGGGACAAAGCTGCAGATATCCCAATCACTGACGCCGGCACACAGGAATGACAGAGAAATGGAGACAGGTCAGGGAGAAGGGTGGCAGGGTAATAAAGTTTAAGAACAACCTTTAAAAGGAAATGAAAAGCAAAATGTGGCAGAAATGGGACTTTGAGTTTAAAATATTGAGTTTATTTTTCTCCAAACAGTTCTATTTTGTGGGATCAGACTAGTTGCTTTGTGCTATGTTTTGCCTACAAGGCAAGACCATCAATTCCTCTTTTACTTCAATTTGAAATTGGACTATGTTCCCTTTGATTTAGGAATCTAGGCATCAAGGTAATTTGACGCATGAAGAACACAAAGTGCTGAGAAATCCCGGGTTAAACCTAGATATTCCTACAATACACTGAACTGCAATCATTGAACTGCAGTTAATGGCTGTTGTATTAAATATGCAAGGGGATTATTTCAATATGCAGGAGGCTGTATTTTACTGTGAAATGCTGGGGTCTGAAAAGTCAGTAGAAAAAAATCAGGAATTATTAGCTAATATTAACTCAGTTTCATTTAAAAAAATAAACAAGGTGTTTTTACAGGGCCTCTACCTGAAAACGCACAGGTGTCTCCACCAGCTAGTTGTGTGCATAGGTCAGATTTGTGTGGCATCTGGCTTCCTTGGAGGCAGTTGTTTATACATTGTTTCATGATTTGAGGTTAGGATCTTCTCTGATAATTTGCCTCAGAAGGGAGTGAAGATTTTGTTTTGTTTTGCTTCCAAGAAGAAGCAATTTGAATTTAATTTGGTCTGGCTTCTCCAATAAGAGTCAACAAGCCAGTCAAAAATTGCTTTATTAAAGAAAAACTCACTCAGACAGGTTACTTGGTGTTGGTAATTGAATTCTTCTTTCATTAATTTTTTTTTCAACCAATTTACAAAGTTATCCTCCAGAGCTGCCAGCTTTTCTTTAAAAAAATTTTTTTTAAATGTCTTTCACAAGCCCCTGTTAACTATCAGTTTAAAACCAGATGTTATCCTTCCAAGACCTTCAAAGAGATTTAGCCCTGTGTCTTTTAGGCTGGGAAAATTAAATACAAGAATAGAAGAGGCCGGGCGCGGTGGCTCAAGCCTGTAATCCCAGCACTTTGGGAGGCCGAGACGGGTGGATCACGAGGTCAGGAGATCGAGACCATCCTGGCTAACACGGTGAAACCCCATCTCTACTAAAAAAATACAAAAAACTAGCCGGGCGAGGTGGCGGGCGCCTGTAGTCCCAGCTACTCAGGAGGCTGAGGCAGGAGAATGGCGTAAACCCGGGAGGTGGAGCTTGCAGTGAGCTGAGATCCGGCCACTGCACCCCAGCCTGGGCGACAGAGCAAGACTCCGTCTCAAAAAAAAAAAAAAAAAAAAGAATAGAAGAAAAAATATCGTCAACGTACATCCATATTGATTCTGAAATTTCCTTCAAACACATCAGCAAATCCATCCGAACAGATGTCCCCATCTGTCCATTGTGGAAATGGTTAAATTCATTCATTCAGCAAATATTTATTGCAAGCCCACTGTGTGCCACGGTCTGTCAGCATTTGGGATATATCTGTCAACAAATCACATAAAAATCCCTCCTTTCATGAAGCTTAAATTCAAGTGGGTGGAGATTGAGAATAAATAATAAGCCTAAAAATATGAGGATGAATAGAGGAAGAATAAATACGGCCTTATGTAATGAGGATATGACCTTACCGGTCCACAGATGTCATAGAAAATACGGTCAGGTGGTGCCGTTCAGTGCAACCCCTTGGCGTCCGGGGTTGTGATTCACACGCCACGTAACTGCACATCCCCGGATGTTGCTGTGGTTCTCTCTAGGTCTTGCGCATGCCCTGCTGTTGTAAACTGTGGAGATGTTCTCCTGTCTCCCTAGAGGGCCTAGAACAATCCTTCCCACAGAAGTGCCTCTCAGCACATGTTGCTAACCAACCGGCTCATTGGTGTGAATATTATTATTTTTATTTATTTAATTTTGAGACGGAGTCTCGCTCTGTCGCCCAGGCTGGAGTGCAGTGGCTCCATCTCCGCTTATTGCAAGCTCCGCCCCCCGGGTTCCCGCCATTCTCCTGCCTCAGCCTCCCGAGTAGCTGGGACTACAGGCCGCCGCCACCACCCCCAGCTAATTTTTTGTGCTTTTAATAGAGACGGGGTTTCACCGTGTCAGCCAGGATGGTCTCAGTCTTCTGACCTCGTGATCTGCCCGCCTCAGCCTCCCAAAGTGCTGGGATGACAGGCGTGAGCCACCGCGGTCGGCCCTGGAGTGAATATTATTTTAAATGCCAGATTGAATGTTAGCAATTAAGCAACCTGTTAACCTGGAAATTTCTAGATCTTTTTCCTCTTGGACTGTAAGTAGTAATTAACAAGAAGTAATCAGACAGACTTCTAATGTGATTAACTAAAATTGTCATCAGGCAGGTAATTTTAAATACTGCCATGCTTCAAACACAGACTCATTAATTTTAGCTCAGTGGTGTTCTAATATTTGTTATTCATACATAAGAATTTTAAGTATGAATATGTTTTCACATAGCTGTGCTTGGTAATCCTGCCTCCCCAGGAAATTATCCAACACTTGATTCTCACAACCCGCCAGTAGGGTAGCTACAGATTAATGATATGATTTGAGAGTCGATATGATACTGAACTAAAAAGGATAGCATCTTGACAATGTCTGGTTCAGAAGGTGAGAAGACTGACCCTTTACGTGAGTCAACAGTAAGTAGTACCTAGAACAGGTCCTGCATTACAATTCTTTCCAATGTCCCCCACAGGACACACTTTTCAGATTAGTCATTTTGGTGCATGTTAATTTGAAAATTGCTTTCCCTTACAGGACACACGATGTTAGCCAAAGCAAGTTATTCTTTTTAAATTTATTTTGCTCTAGGCAAGTCCTCTTAAGTGGAAAAGTCTGAAAGTCATAACCATTTGTCAAGATCTGAGCTAGGAGCAGACTTCTAGTCATAATCTTCTGAGGAAAAGACCAGTTTTGTACGTCTGGGTACTTGTTTGAAACTTGAGAAGTCATTTGGAACTTGTAACAACTGTTAGCAGAGTTGGGTTGACAGGAACTTATTTCACAATTCAATCTATGTTATGTGCAGACAATTAGAATGTCTGCCTTCAGGAGGAAACAAAAGATAACAAAAGAAGTAAGACTCTGATTTTAAAATTTTAAGTTCCAAGTTATATACTTCACTGTTTACCGGTTTTAAGCTAGTTTTTCTTCCATTTCTCCATAGAAAATAAATCATTACACACACCCTCCTCAGAAGAAACTTCATAGCGTTCTCAATCCTGATGAAGATCTGAACGTAAAGTAATAGATGAACATGACTGGAATTGTTGACTCCTGTGGTTATACTCATTTTCATTATGCCATTTCCAAAAACTCCCCAGGAAAAGCAATTACATGAGCTCCTCCAGGGACTCGTTCAATGTGGCCCCTTGAAGACAAAGATTATGTCTTGTAAAATTTTCCACCACTGTAAGTGCTAGCACAGTGCATTGCACAAGCTGGGTAAATAGAATTTTATAATTAACAACTGTGTGGTACAGAAGAGGCACTCAATAAATAGTTATTGAATAAACAAAAAAGAAATAAAGATGCACTTTTTCCAATCCAGTTTCTGTTTTTCAAACTTCTGCTTAACATGTGAAACAGCTGGTCTCTCCTATTCCTATAAAATCATCTTTGATATTTTTTGAAGACCCTAATGAAATCATCCCTTAGTCTTCTCTTTTCTAGACTAAATCCTCTTTTTATCATTTAGTATGGGGTTGTTTGTTTTGTTTTGTTTTTAATTCTGAAATGTTCAAGTTTTGCCTCTACTATTATTTTTACTTTTTTTCTAATCCTCATCTCACTTATCTTCACAGCTGTTTGCTCCATTAGAAAGCCCTCCCCCTGTCTCCTGGACCTTTGGAGGCCAGTTGTCGTCACTCTGACTGGTTTCTTGTTTTCTGCCAACAATGCCGTAGATATTTTCACTCTTTCAGTCCAACTCTTGCAAAGGTGCCATCAGGGGGACAGGAGATGGAAACAGCCCAGAAAGCCACTGAGACATGCAGCGATGAACATACTAAGCCTGCTAGAGCTCGAAGACAAATCCCAGAGACGGTTATGCTGCTAATGGCTTGCGGAATGTTGCACCAAACAAGCCCCTTAATGAAGAGGCTTTCGGCAAATTATAATAAATCAGAGTGCAGCTTTTAGGCATTGAGGATGCCACCTGAGCACTTCTGCATTGCCTGTGTTTGGTGTCCTACGTGTCTAGTTATTTGAAGACTTTTCCACTGGACTCATTACATATTTTTGCTGCCCAATCTGAACGTCTTTCTCACTTATCATTACTATTGCATGATCTAAGCAACTCTGATACTTTTAAAATATTTCCTGCAGCACCTTGCCCAAGGCTGAGAACATAGTAACTCAATAAGTAATAGCTGAGTTACATAAAGTTGGTTATGTAGAGAATTAAAATGATTTTTTAATACCTGACTTTCCATCTTGGAATTGTCAGTAAAATAACTTGCTTTGAATAAAGCCAACCCATGTCAGCCGAATTATTTATGGTTCTATCTTTTTTGAATGACTTACGTAATAGCAAGGCACCCAGGCCAATGTGACCTGTGATAACATGGATATGACCAGAATCTGCATGGCCTAATCCAAACCAAGCAGAGACCTCACTTGGACGAGTGCATTACCAAAGAAGAAAGTCCTGCCTTGGTCGTCACTGAACTTAGGATGTGCATCCAAGTATTTTTGGTTGATTCTATGCAAAGTAATTATTTAATTAGGACTTGGGAGTTGGTGAGAAGAAAAACTAGTTTATAAAAATAACTCTAGGGAAAACTAGGCAAAGTACTATTTATTAAGTAATTTAATCATTCATTCATTCATTCATCACATATTGAGCATTTACTTACATCAGTCACTATGTTCATCAGATAAACACAAGTAATTCACGTAATTTTCTACCTTTGACTACGTAATGAATGATTCAAATAATTTAATCATCAAATACATGAACAAAAGTCAGAATTACAATGTAACTTTTAAACAGTAAAAAGCCTTTAATAGTTCACACAAATTCTGATAAAGTGTCTCAGAAGGTCTGAAAGATCTGAATCACTTAAGGCAGGGGTTTTCCGACGTTTTGGATGACATCCCACAGAAAGAGACACATCTTAAACACAACAGACATGCACAAGTTTCTGCTCAATTGTGTTGGTTTGGGTTGTTGTTGTTTGTTTGTTTTTAATTCTGGTCCCAAGCCATTAAGTTGATTTCCTAACCAAAGAGTTGTGACCAAAAGTTGGAAAATGCTGCCATGGGTTACTTGACAGTGGTGGCTCTCAGCCCTGGCTCCACATCAGAAGCAGTGGGAACTTCTTTAAAAAATGCCAGTGCCTGGGCCCTAACACAGCCAAATTAAATCAGAATCTGGAGGCGAGTGCTGAGACCTGCTGTCTTTCCAAAGCTCCCTATATGATTCTAATGAGCAGAGAGGGTTGCAAATCAGTACTCAATATAATGGAAATGTTCTTTTAAAATAAACAACTACTATTTTTAATCATATAAGTAATATTTGCACCTGTGGAAAAATTCAAATAGTGCAGCTGAGTATAAAATGAAAATAAGTCTTTGGCTCAAGCCCTTACCCCTCACTTCCTCTGCTAAGAGGTGAACATGATAAACAGCTTCTTGTGTATCCTCCCCAATATTACTGGGTTCTTAATGGATTATTAGGTACAGGAGTCTATGGAGTTTCCTCAAACTTACGTTTCCAAGTGACTTTAATACTTTATCAAGTTATAAAAGTTCCTATTGGCATTTTGATGAGGATTAAATTGGATTTATAGATTTAATTTAGGGTAAACTGATGCGTTTACAGTATTGAATCTTCCTATCCAAGAATATGATAGGTTTTTGACAAGGCTTTCTATTGATTAAGTTTTATCTTTTATGCCCTTCAAGAAGTGTTACTGGTTGTTGTTTTATTTAATAGTCCCCCATTTATTTTTAGAGACAGGGTCTCACTCTGTCACCCAGGCTGGAGTGCAGTGGCACAATCAGATCACTACAGCCTCCAACTCCTGGGCTCAAGTGATCCTCCTGCCTCAGCCTCCATAGTAGCTGAGATGACAGGCATGCACACCATGCTGAGTTAATTTTTTTTTTTTTTTTTTTTTGTAGAGTTGGGGTCTCATGTTCTCAAACTCTTGAGTTCAAGGCATCCTCCAGCCCTCCAAAGTTTTGAGATTATGGGCATAAGCCAACATACCCAGCCTATATTTTTAATTAAATTTATGTCTAGGCACATTATCTTTTTTATGCTATTATAAATGAGATAATTTGCTCCATTATATTTTATAGCTGAATACTATTTGTTTATTGAAATGCCACTGAATGTGGATATTCATTTTGAAACCAATTCACCTAACTGAATTATCTTCTGTTGGTAAGAGAATTCCTCCAATTGATTCTTTTGCAGTTTCTAGGTAAGTAACTAATTGTTTGAAAATAGTAATAATTTTGTCTCCATGGTTGAAGCATTTATGTCTCATTTTTTCCGTTTAGTAATTGCACTGATTAGTACTTTCAGAACAATGGGTTTTAATTTGAGAGGCTTGCAGAAAATAGCATCTATTACACAAATGACTTACAGCTAAGAATTATGTACATAATATATACAGGCATGTTAAGACTGAGAAAAAAATACAAAGAACTTGGTAAAATCACTATTGATAATTTTCTTCAACTGCTTTTTTTCTCTAAAAAGTCTGTCGATTTTAAAGAAAAATCATTCCCCCATGTTTGTGAGTATCACAGTAAGATTTTGTCAAGAATATTCACCACTGTTTTGCCCACATTTTTTAACTCTCCTTGTCAGGTATGATTTCAGTCGTCGTAGCTTTATAAAAATATCTTAGAAGCTGTTTTATATGCTTTGGAATCATTTAAATAGAGTTGAAAAGATTGCTTGAATTTAATTCATATACTCTACCTGAAACATCTGATCTTGATGTTTTTAAAGCTTTTGACAAGTTCCTGTTGTTTCTCCACAATAATTTATCTGTTTTAATAGATCTGCCAGTTAAAATGCAGGATTTCCAATTAAATTTGAATTTCAGAATAACAACCAATGATTTTTTTTTTTTTAGTAAAAGTATGTCTTAACTATTGCATAAGACATACCAAAAAAATTATTTATCTAAAATTCAAATTTCTATATACTAATTCTGGCAACTCTAGTAGTAGGCACTCTTGTAGAGTAAACTTTGATCATAAATATTTTACTGGAAAATTTTAATTTTTATTTAGGTTTTCAAAAGTTTCAACATAGCATTGAGCAGAGTGGTCTCTTGAAACATTTTCTCATTCCTAATTTTGTGTGACTGCTCCCATTCTCTTTATTGGGTCAGTTAAGGTTTTTTTTATTGGTTAAATTAAAAGCAACCCTTGGAATCATTATCTGTTCTTTCTACTTTTCTAATTAGCAAAATAAAAATACCTATTTTATGTCTATTTTTTCCTTCCTTTTACATTCTTCAGGTTAATTTTGCCATTCCTAGGAGAGATTCCAGATAGAGATAAACTTCTGGAGTTCCTAGAGAGTGGTTTATACTGTGCTAAGTAGGGGGTGAGAAGAGAAGACGACTCAACTATGTAACATTCCTTAAAAAATTCTAACATTTACAGACGTGGTAAGAGAAGAATGAACTCAAAAGGAAGCCTGAAGGAGTAGCCAGCAAGGCAGATAGATCCAGGAGAATATTAAATCCTTCCAGCACTCTTTAAGTCTGGCCTCATTCATTCATAAAATGGGAATAATATTATCTGCACACAAAATATTAAATGTATGCAAAATCCCCAACACATAGCAGATGTTCGAGCATCGTCATTAACCGCCAGGCCCTCTGCAGTCGGGATGAGGTCCTCTGCTGCCCATGCCCAGGTCTAAGTCCTGTCTGTTTTCTCCACTCGTCTTGCTCATGGTCTCAGGGCTCTCTGCCTGCCCTATGCATTAACTTCCTGCTCCATCATCATTCTCAGAGCCTGCCACCCATAACCTGGAGACTTCATTGCTGCCACTGCTACTGCTACAGTTTCTGCCCTGCTCTTGGCTGCCTACCCATTTCTCCTCAGAACTTGGTTTCCTGCAGGCTCATTTTCATCTGCTGTCCTCTCATCTCTCCTCGAGGCTTCCCTTTTTCTTTGGTTTTTTGACTCAGGACAGCTACTGAGTCTCCCTCCAAAGAATCCCTACCAGGAGCGTGGCCACATTCACAATTCCTTTCTGGATTACACTGATCACGAACAGCAGCCCTGGGACCAGTCCAGTGTTCACCCAACCCCAGTTCCCTTCTACTTTGTCTCTTCAGGTTTTAGGGTGACTTGTGGATCTTACATCTAAACAAAGCCCATAATCATCACCTCAGAAGCCTAGAAGGAATTATTATCTTTCCCTTTGACTTTAGACCTGAAGGAAGAGCTTCCAGGTAGAAATATTATTTACTTTAGGAGACAACATACTTTTTGAAATGTGATCTTGATCTCATTCCTCTTTAAAAACGTAGACTGAGCTAGGCTTGGTGGTTCATGCCTGTAATCCTAACACTTTGGGAGGCTGAGGCAGGAGGATCATGTGAGGCCAGGAGTTCAAGGTCAGTCTGGGCAACATAGCAAGACCCCATCTCTAAAAAAAAAGAAAAAGAAAAAGAAAGAAAGTAGACTGCTACTCCCACAGCTGAAAGATGAAACAGAAAATGGTCATCCCAAATATTCAAAAAGCATCATTGCCACGGACATGTAACCTGCTTCTGTGGAAGGGAAGCATCACTCTTCAGAACTTTTAGGCTCTTTCTTTTCCATCTTATCTGTGTGATGCATTCAGTCCACATTTGTGGATGCTACTTACAGTTTGTTTTGCTATTGCTCTCATGTACCAGCCAATACCGTAGCCACAGACCACATGTGGCCATTTAAATTTAAATTAACAGTGACGTTAACTCAGTTCCACAGTCACAGCAGCCCCACTTCCAGCGCTCAATAGCCACATGTGGCTCGTGGCTGCCAGATGTGCAGCACAGATTAGAGAAGGCTCTGTCATCACAGAAAGTTCTGTTGGGCAGCGCTGCCCTCAGCTATTACTGTGGATGCAGAGCCAAAGAGCTTTATGCTGTCACCCTTGGAGAGCAAAATCAGGCAGATTAACCCCCTGAGTCTTGCCATCCTTATTTCCAGAAATGACAGCACTTTACTGCTGCTGGAGATTGGAAAAGCCCAGAAGTGTCAACCCAGAAAACAGATCTTTTATTCAAAATTTTTCCATGTGGAAAGGAAAATGTCATACGATGTCATCTGAACTTTGGTTTCAGAGTTCCTTTTATATTTTAAAGAGAAAACAAAAGACACAATGATTCTTGTTTTCCTTTCTATTTTTTTCCTTCTTAGTCTTTAAGCAGTGAAGCAGACTTAAGAACAATGCTGTTTTCTCTGCATCCAGCCCACTTCCCAGCTTCTGGGATCAGAGGAGAAAAACGGGTGAAAAAAAAACATGAAGTCACCTTGTCCCTTATGAAATACTTATGTAACATTGCATGGATCCAATGTACATAGCAGGGCAGTGTTCAAATGCAGCCTGCTCTGTGAATGCCAAGATGGAAGGAGGAACGAAGCGTCTTCCCTCTTCTCCCCTCTCTTCTCAGTTCTTTTTTCATGCAAATGGAAGCTGGCAAAGCCTCCTGCTCCTTCTCCTCTGGGCACTGAAGTCTTTTGCTCAGCCCAAACATCATCACTGCACTGTGGTGAGGGGCCACATGGAACAGAGCCACCACCTGCCTTGTGCCTGGGTAGGGGAAAGTTCCCTCTGTGGAGGCAGCATTTTATGGCAGCGAGGAGAGTTCTGCGGAAAGGTCTGGCTCTGCAGACAGGAGAGCTGGGAATCAGAGATGTGACCTCCTGGAGTGTTACAAGATCATCTGCCTTGTCTTGGAGATTCTTAGGTTGGAATGTGAGGCTTGGCAGCTGCTGCCACTGCTGCTTACAATAATAATAACACCAATAATATGAACATTCACCACCTTTTCACCTGCCAACTTACTTCATTCTCATAGCAACTTTACGAGTTAGGTCATTTTACCACCCGCACTTTACAGATGCAGAACTTGGCATGGGCAGCTTCTATCACCTGCTCAAGGTCACACAGTTAGGGAGCAGAATTTGAACCTAGGTATTCTGGATGTACAGGCCACACAAACCATTACTCTGGTAGCATGACAGCAAATGGTGCTGAACAAAACCCTGAGAAAAATAGCCAGACTTGCTACCATTCCCCATTCTGCATTTCAAATTGTTTTCTAATGTTCTGGCCCAGCCAGTTGCTAACAAATCCCACAGGGCCAGTCACCTTTATACAGGGTAAACTTTGCAAAGACACAGTACATGGTGTCCTCCCAACCTCCCTGTCCTAGTCTGTTTGTGCTGCTGTAACAAAATGTCACAGATTCAGTAATTTATAAAGAATAGAAATGTATTTCTTATGGTTCTGGAGGCTCTGAAGTCGAAGATCAAGGCACCAGCAGATTCAGTGCCTGTCGAGGGCCTGGGCCTTTTTGCTATGTCCTCATGTGCTGAAGAGGCAAAAGGGATGCATGTTGTGTTTTCACAGCAGAAGAGATGGGAGGGCCAGGCTATTGTCTGAAGCTTTTTTTTTTTTTTTTTTTTTTTTTTTTTTTTGACTGTTGTTGCCTAGGCTGAAGTGCATAGGTGCGATCAGAGCTCACTGCAGCCTCAACCTCCTGGGCTCAAGTAATCCTCCTGCCTCAGCTTCCAAGATAGCTAGGACTACAGGTGCACCCCACCATGCCCAGCTAATTTTTTTACTTTTCGTAGAGACAGGGTCTCATTGTGTTGCCCAGGCTAGTCTTGCAATCCTAGGCTCAATGATCCTCTCATCTTGGCCTGTCAAAGTACTGGGATTACAAGCATGAGCCACTGCACCTGGCCTGAAGCTTCTTTTATAAGAGCACTAATCCCATTCATGATGGTAGAGGCCTCGTGGCTTAATCACTTCCTTAAAGTCCCTACCTCTTAATACCACCACAATGGGCATTAAGTGTCAACATGAATTTTGGAAGGACACAAATAGTCAAACCATCACCCTTTCCCAGCAAAGTCACCCTGAACCATGCATTTGTGGTGTACAGAGAGGGTCAAGAAAGAGTGTGGATAGTGCAGTCCAAACCTTTGTGCTAGCTAGGGAAGAAAAAGTGCACAGCTGATGAAGAGTCCAATGTTTGGTTACAGGAAAGACATCCAGGTTTATTCCTTTATTGCACAACATTGATTGAGGGCTCAGGATGTGCTAGGTGTGGTGTTGGGCTCTGTGAGGTAGCATGTCCACTGTTCAGTGACCAGGCCCTGCGTGAGCCTTCTTTCAGCCTCCTGGATGCCTACACAGCTGTAAGGGTCACATCCAACTGGGCACTACTCTCATGGTTCTTCCTTAACACAACCTCTTCAGTTCCTCCCCTAGATGACACCATGTTGACCTCAGCTGCAGCAACAGTGAATTATACAAGGTGTTGCTCATTAAACAATTTCTAAATGACTGAGTAAAGAAGTGAAGACAGCTGTGTCCTGGATGCCTCCACTGAGAAGGTATCCTGGGGCTTCTGAGAACAACTTCAGTGGCCTTTATGCCCCTGCCTCCTCCCTCCCATAGGAAACTCACATGGCTGAGCCTCTGGATCCTGGCTTTGAGAACTGCCTCTCAGAGCTTCTCATCTGCAGGCTGCACCCCCTGCCAGCCAAGGGCCCCCAAGTCTGTCTTTAAGGCGCTGAACATCCGGCCAATCATGGGCCCAAGAAGCAGGTGCACGGCCTGCAGCTGCAAGATCATGTGGCTGCTGAGGGCCTGAAGCCACAAGTCTAGCTCCATCTACGTGCCCACCGCCTTCCCAGCATGGCACTCCCCCTTGCTTCTCTGGGCCTGCATCGGTTGGCACTGGGCAGTCCGAAAGCAAAAGCCCATGATGGTTTTCAGCCACAGAATCTCAGCAAGGCTTTCTTCCCACCAGGGCATGGCTGGTTTTCTGAGCCTGCTAGACGTTCTGCAAACAGTGCTGTAGTAAAATCTAGGATGCAAGCGGAGGTCATGCTGTCCCCCTAGGGAGTCTCCTCTTCCCCAAGGGGCTCAAACTGTTGCTGCTCACTTTTCTATTAAAACTCAATAATCCACTGCGAGATTTTATTACATAAAGTTAGGAAATAATTCTATATGTTACAAGCAGCAATAAAATAAATATTGTGAAAATGTGTTTGCCTCAAATATAACTGCAAAGAGATTATGATATAAAAATATATCTTTAAAATGAATAAGATCATGGTTATGTATGTTAATATATGTTAATATAATATGTTAATCTAATATACTATCAGGCAATGGATATAAATAACATAAGAAAAATTACACATAGCCATAAGAGGAAATATTCACTATTACTAGTAATCAAATAAATGTCAAAGGTTCAAATAAGAAAACACCATATATATGTATAAATATATATGTTTTATTTATATATATATATATGTATATTTTGAGATGGAGTCTTGCTCTGTTACCTAGGCTAGAGTGCAGTGGCGTGATCTCGGCTCACTGCCACCTCTGCCTCCCAGGTTCAAGTGATTCTTCTGTCTCAGCCTCCCGAGTAGCTGGGACTATAGGCACATGCCACCACGCTCAGCTAATTTTTGTATTTTAGTAAAGAGATAGGGTTTCACCATGTTGGCCAGGCTGGTCTCGAACTCCTGACCTCAGGCAATCAGCCCGCCTCGGCCTCCCAAAGTGCTGGGATTACAGGCATGAGCCGCTGCGCCTGGCTAAAACACATTTTGATGCTGAAACATTTGTCAAATGATGCAAAGGCTGTGAGGCTGATGGACAGCGAAGCAGACACACTCACACTCCACCCTCTGACCCTTAGAAGGACAAACCTCTCGGAAGACTTGTCGAGCTCTTTGTCTTTCTTTCCTGACCCCAACAACACAAGTCAACACCTAGCATGATGGCGCCTTCCTCCACCTTTCCTAGCATCTGTGCTACCAAAGATGACCACTGAGCACCTTCCTAAACCCAATGGAGACTTTTCCACCATCATTTGAAGTGATTTGCCAGCCACAGTGTGCACTGATAACCGACTCTGTACTTTTATACCTTCACACCATGGACTTTGTGACCTCACTGCAGCCCTCCTCCTGGGCTGGCTGCTCCTTTGTAAGCTTCTCTGCCTCTGTCCATGTCTGCTGGCCTCCCTGGCTCTGTGTTGCCTCACAGAGCCATCTCAGTGGCCTGTGTGGTGGGGTGTATCTGAGGCAGGTGCTACAGGAGGGCTGACCCTTTGGCGACCCTTCCAACAAAATAATCTCTAAGTAATTGCTCAACATGTATTCAAGGCCAAAGCTTCCCAGAAAAGCCAACGCCCCTAGAGCTGACCAGACACCCTCCCCAGAGGCAGACCTTTGATTCTCTGTCCTTGAGGGTCTCACCACCTCACCCCAAATGACAGACCAGAACATTTCTCCCTAACATGTCTCAACATTTCTTGAGAACATAAGTGTTGTCTCTTGTTGGTGCTTTTTAGCCCCCTTTCTAGGTTAGGTGCCAGGTCACGTCTACTGACCTGCTCCTCTCTCCATCTCAGTGCAGATCAATGACTCCCGACCTATTGTCTCAGCCTGTAGTTCCCCCTGCCCCCCAGCTCCAGACCTGTAGCTACAAGAGCTCACTGCTTCCCCTTGAGTTTCCCCTTCAAATATGGTAGATTCAAAGTGAAACAAACTCAACTCACCAAGCGCCTGCTGTCTGCACACCTCCAGCCAGCTCCTTTGTCCATGTGCCCTCTCTGCCTGCCTGGGGCCACCACCCCCCAGTCATACATATAGGACAAGCTCAAGAGCCCTCCAACTCACTTAGCCTCTTCCCCCAAATCGGATGTGACTGAATCCTATTGATTTTGCTTCCTAAATAGCCTGGAAACAGCACCTCTCCACCCTGGCTACCATTTCCCTGTGGAAATGACAGTGTTTCTCACCTAGATTACTTCTGCAGCCTCCCACATGGCCTCCCTGCCTCCAACCTTCTCCTTGGATATGCACCAAGGTGACCTTTATCTAGCATCCAGGGTTAATCACTTCCCACTCCTACTGAGAACATTTCAGTGGCTGCTTATTGCCCCCAGTTTCTCAAATGCCTTAGATCAGTGGTCACCAACCTTTTTGGCACAAGGGACTAGTTTCATGGAAGACAGTTTTGCCACAGACCAAGGGTGTGGGGGAGATAGTTTCGGGATGAAAGTGTTCCACCTCAGATCATCAGGCATTAGATTCTCATAAGGAGCATGCACCCTAGATCCCCTGTGTGTGCAGTTCACAATAGTGTTTGTGCATCTATGACAGTCTAATGCCACTGCTGATCTGACAGGAGGTGGAGGTCAGGCGGCAATGCTCACTCATCTGCCAGTCACCTCCTGCTGTGGGCCCAGTTCCTAATAGGCCACAAATTGGTACTGGTCTGTGTCCTGGGGGTTGGGGACCCCTGCCTTAGATGATACTAGTAATACGGCCTAGTTTGTCTCTGCAAACTCCTCTCTCTAACACCTTACAATTCAGTATTATTGTGCTCCTTTCAGTAACTTGAATTCCCCTACACTTTCTCTCAAAAATCCTTGTACATTCCCTTTGGACAGACTGCCCAGGCACCCTGTCTCCTCCTGCTCCCCTGGGCTCCTGCAGACTCTCCTAAGGCCTCAGCCTGGATGTCCTTTCTTCAGCAGCATCAGGACCCGCCGCGTCAGGGGCAGGCGTTCTGGTTCTTCTGCGAGTGCTGTCTGACAACACTAGGGGCTTCACACATCTCACACCCACAGGAGGCACCCTGTTGTAAGTGCTTCTAACCTTTCTCTGTTTCCTGCAGACCTATGAGCTACAGAGGTTGAGCAGTCCTGCCTCCTTCCTCTCTAGCTGCAGGGCCCAGGACATAGTCTGGCATTACCATCAACCCATATTCACTAAGAGAAAAAAGGAATATACTATGCACTTCTAAAATGTACATGCCCTAAGAATCTAAGAAAGTCATTCGAAATATGGACCAAAGTTTTCTGTACAAATATGTTTAAAAATCATTTATAATAGAAACATACTGGTAATAACATAAATGTAAAACAGAAAAAGAACATCCAAGTGAATGAGATGCATCTAGGTAGAAAAGTGCTAAGTAACCATGTATAATATTATCTGTCACAAAATAGGGAAAAATGAGGATGCACAGTTGTATATGACAATTTAGTAATATTTTACATCTGTGTAGGAAAAGACAGGAAAGGAACTAGCCAAAATATGAATAAGTTTTACTGGTAAGTAATGGGATCATGGATCATTTTCTTTTTATTTTTCTATGCACTTTTCTGTATTTCTCAAACTTTCTTAATTGAACTTTGATGAGCAATACTTTTCTAATTGGAAGTATGCATGTGTGCATGCTCACGAGCACACACAGGCATGTGTCCTTGGACTTCACAGCATTTAAAGATCAGACTCAGTGGGCAGGGCTTTGGGTCCCTCTTTGAGAGTGACTTCAAGCTGTGAGGTTCCAGAGGGATGTGGCCATCACATCACAATCCAGCTGCACGCTTCTTCTGCGTCCTTATTAAGTTCGGATGCCACTGTGACTACCAGTCATCCTTCCCTCTGTATATCCACACTTAGGGACTCCTGTCCTTCAGCACAGAACTCTTCTCCACCTTTTAAGTCAGCCTCATCCAACATACATGCTGATGTTCCCCAAGTTCCTGAATTGCTCCTGAATCAAATGCACCTTTCTGTCAGATCTTTACCTTTTCTTTGTTTAATAATGCAGACAACCACCAGGCCTGAACCTACTAAGCTGCTAGCTGTGCTCCTGATTTGAGGAAGGTGGACGCTTACAGTTGAAAGGTATGTTCTGTATCATCAGTGTCAGTTCCTTATTTCATAAATGAGAGAACTAAGGGCACACATAGCAAGAAAGAGTGAAGCTTAAAGCAGCTGGTATGTCTGTGGGTTGTATCTGCTATATAGATATATATCATATATATTATGTGTATATATGAGATATATATATAATATAATATATATTTTTTTGAGATGGAGTCTTGCTCTCTCACCCAGGCTGGAGTGCAGTATCATAAGCTCAGCTCACTGCAACCTCCGCCTCCTGAGTTCAAGCAATTCTCCTGCCTCAGCCTCCCGAGTAGCTGGGATTACAGGTGCACGCCACCATACCTGGCTAAGTTTTGTACTTTTAGTAGAGGCGGGATTTCATCATGTTGGCCAGGCTGGTCTTGAACTCCTGACCTCATAATCTGCCCACCTCAGCCTCCCAAAGTGCCAGGATTACAGGTGTGAGCTGCCATGCCTGGCCTATCTGCTATATATTATGTGATGGTCTTACATGGCCTCTAACCTATGTTTTCCTTCAAAAAATTATGTAATTCTTTTAAGACCCAAACCTTTAACATGCTGATTAACTGCAAGTCATTTACCCAGGGTGGACCTGAGAGAAAAATGGAGCATTTGGGTCACTCATATTGAGGTTACATTCTACAGAGATACTCATAAAAATGACATAAATGGGAAGGCTTGAAAAGCAAGACCAGTGGATTACTCAGGGGTCTCAACCATTCTCCTACCCTCTAGTGCTCTCCTGGGTATTCCCAATGAGTTCTTTTGGCTATTCTATTCTGCTAAGTTCTGTTCTAGAGCGCCAGCCATTTGGCTCCTCTCTGGCTCCAGCCTCCGTCATTGCTGACCCTAAAACCATCAGTTACACTTCTAGTGCTGGCCAATGTTGCAGACTGCCAACCACAGCTGGTGCTGTCCAGGGCCTGCCCCGAGCACGCTGACATCTGCCCGCACTGAAGATGCGAAGCCTGTCGCAGCAGGAGCTGCTGGCACCAGCCCTGACCATTCCCTCCTCTTGCGATGCCTCAGCTCTTTTATTTCCATCTGTTCTTCCATGATAGGCTGCTCTCCCCACCTTTCTGATGTGAGTTCATGCGACCCAGGCTCAGGGACAATGCAGAGGCGGATACTTACCCTCTTCAGATACCTCCACCCCTCTAAAATACCCCCTTCAGATACCTCCGTCCCTCTAAAATACCTCTAGAGGGGTGGAGGTAAGATACCTGCCACGACCTCAATCAAATGTATCCTCCTCAAGGACCCTTTCTCTCTGCTGCCTTCTTTTGGTTCCTCATACAAATAAACCCCGAGCAGTCCTACCCTGCTCCAGGATTCCAGTCACACGCAGACACAGCTAAATCCTGAAGTGATTCAAGTGAGAATTCTCGCCACATCTTGATACCTGTGATGCATCAAAAACTCTGAACGTAGGAGTATCCCTGGCATCCCTCTCTGTCCAGTCAGGCTCCCCCTCTCTACCTGCACTCGGGAGAGTCCTGCTTCTCTAGTTTTGTTCTTAAGATTGCATGATGCAGACTCAGGAGAATTGAGAGGAAAAGAAAGAGGCACCCAGGTCAGAATTGGGAAGAACTTACTGATGGTTGCAAAAACGAGAAACAGGAAGAGTGGCTGCCGGCCACCTGAGTTACTTTTTAATTTGTTTGTTTGTTCTCATGGTGTGCTTCTTTTTTCTGGGCAGTCTCTCTTCCGTTGGATCATAGTGTGAGAATTAACCTTCAGACTGGGCGAGGTGGCTCACACCTGTAATCCCAACATTTTGAAAGGCTGAGGTGAGTGGATCACCTGAGGTCTGGAGTTTGAGACCAGCCTGGTCAAACTGGAGAAACCCCGTCTTTACTAAAAATACAAAAATGAGCCAGGTGTGGTAGCAGGCACCTGTAATCCCAGCTGCTCGGGAGGCTGAGGCAGGAAAATTGCTTGAACCCGGGAGGCAGATATTGCAGCGAGCCAAGATCGCGCCACTGTGCTCCAGCCTGGGTGACAGAGCAAGATTCCATCTCAAAACAAACAAACACACAAACAAACAAACAAACCCTTCAATGCCAGCACTCAGGACCAGAGCGTGAAACTTTAGACTCAATAGCAATCTTGCTTTTCTCATCAGACAAGAGGATATAAGTCACTACAATATTGTACAGAGCTTTTGAGTTGCCAAGTAATTTCTTACATATTAGCTAATCTGGATGTTCATAACAGCCTAGGAAAAGATGGAATATATAATTAACTTGAAGATGAAAATACTGAGGTTCAGAAAGATGTGAAATAAGTCAATCAAGGTCATGTGGCCAGAAGGAGCTGCTGCTGATGATGGAAAAATTGTTCAGAATCCAGATGAGCCAAATATCCCTGAAGCCCTGATGAAATTCTGTTGAATGACTCAAGTGCCTTTGATACTGTCAGAAGAGTGGGAGTACTTGTTAGATGATTGGGAACGGAGAGATTGAGATTAATGTAGATGTTCAGACGTGAATATGAAGAAAATAAGGTTGCTGTTAGTTTAACGACTTCACACAGCAATTTTGTAATACTCTGGGCTCCCCATGCCCCATGCTGACAGCTCTATCAATAGGACATGGGAAAGTGTGCAAATCCCTGCAGTAACTTTGGGTTGTGATAAAAGTTTATAATGATAGAGTGAAATTTCTGAACTTATCAACCAGACTGGAGGAGGAGGCTGAAAATTCTCAATCCAGGAACTCTGCAAAGTTGCTGACAATAGATTTTACAACCAAACTGTCTTTTTACATCAAAGTTATTTGAGTCTGCATTGACAAGAAGAGGGGGAAACTGTCCTAAAAATTTATTTAGTTGATTGATACAAAAATACAGGCAAAAAAATGCTATGAGGGTGGTGGCTGATGTTTTCTGACCCGAACACATGACAGAACCATTCTCCAGTTGGTTATTGGGTTTCATGTGTATAACTGTGTGTAGCAAGGGAAAGCCAGCTTTATCTCTTGTGGTATAAATTGTAATCTCAAAATTACTTGGAAAAAACTGTCCCATTAAATATATTAACAGTCAGAGTCTTGGTTAAAATCTACATATCTTAGGAATGACCTTGACCTACATCCATACTAACTTGCAGCATGATCTTGGAGATGTCCTAAAAATCTAACTGCTCTTCACTTAGCCTGCCTAACACATGGACTCCTTCTCCTCTTTGGAGAGAGGAAAAAAGGGTCTGTGAACTAATGGTCATTTTGAGGATGTTGAAGGACATGATAAGATGAAAAGTAAGAGATGACTATCTGCATTCCCTGGGCACATTAACTACTCTCCTCACTAGGTGGCTGTGAGCCTACCTCCATGACTTTCCAGGGAACCCCATAGGTGAGGAAGCACTAAACTGGCTACTCCACTCCCTTTCTCTATATTTTAAGAACACCTACTTACCTACCACTTCCTCTTTCTGAAAGCTTTTCCACTCCCCAAAATGATCTTTTCACGTTTACCCCTCTCTGATTTTACAACTCACAACTCTACCTCTAATTTAGAATATTTCTTATGATACATCTTGAATTTTCATCCTTTATTGGTGGCAGAAGCATATGGAATCATAGGAATTTCCCAAGTTGTTCTTCTTTACCTTCTAATGAGGGTGAGTCTCCCATGAGATCCTTGTTTTGCCAAACTCTCAAGAACATCTGAAGAAATGGGAACACAGAGCTCACATGAGGCATCAGAGGGAAGGACAAAGAAAAAGGGGACAGAGGGAAAGGGAAGAGAAGAGACAAGATGCATGCTATGGGAGAAATAATTTGGGAGAAGAGAAAAATATTCAAAGAGGATTTTTAGAAAGTTTGGCTGCATAATGTGAGATGCAACTTCCATCCTTGTCTTCTGGCATTCGCCCTTCAGAAACCTTTAATAAGAATATTCAATAGGTTCTCTGTGTGTGTGTGTGTGTGTGTGTGTGTGTGTGTGTGTGTGTGTGTGTGTGTGTGTTTTAATGATATGGTGAGACTGAAGTTAAGGAAAAAACATGACAGCCTGGATACATTCAAATTCTACACTGTTATACATTTTCTTATATAACCTTTCATGTGTGCATGTTTTGCATCTCTCTCTAAATTACACACTTATTGAAGGTAATAATTCGAGGCTAGACAATTATTCTCTGTATCTAACATATTGCCTATCACCTTGTCTTACATGTGAAAATATACACTGAATATTTTATTCCTTGATTGACAGGAAAAGCATGTTTGGGAAGAATTATGATTTGGTATAGTAGGAGCCAACAATAGCAAATCAAAAACTTCAGCAAAAGAACACACTTGTGTTGGGATCTTTTTAAAAAGATCCTCTAATGTCAAGGCATAATTGTATTCATAATAACGTGGAATAAAAACCTTAGTACTTAGTCTTATGCTAAGAGAAACATAAATGCCTATAAGCCTCTGCATGCAACTGGTGTCATTACCTCCCAGTCAAATTGTTCAGAGCAAACAGAGCAGTCTCTGAGATGACTCTGCTTCAGGCTGTGGCAGGTTGTCTGAGGGGACATTAACTGTGGATTGAGTATTCTGAGCAGTGGAATGCTGGTAAATCTTTAACAACTGGCTTTTCAGAGGGGGGAACAAAGCCTTAGTCTATAGCGTTTGCCAATTTCCATGGTGAAAATACTCGTCATGGCTGATTTCAAGCTCCCAATACGGAATCACTGAATATTAGACTTGGAAAAAGATGCCCCAAGCCAGCTCTTCCAAGCCAGTGTAAGTCAGCTCCAGCACACCACTGATTCTAAGGCTGTCCTTTTGTGGACATCCAAAAAGCAAATATGCAAACTGCAGAGGAAGATGGGTTCGTGTGTGTGTGTGCATGCATGCTTCTTTCAGAAACATGAGGCCAAGATTTAGAAAAGTGACACGAAGCACTAAGAATTATTCGTAAAGCATGACAGAAGGAAAAAATATATATACACATATAAGGCTAGTCAACCAGCTAATAAAATATATCCACTTTCAGTACTATATTTGCAAAACCTTCTTAAATTCCATTAGGCAGCCAGGCTCATGTGATTGTATCGGGGAGCCAGAACCCCAGAATTATAGACTGTTAATCCCTCAGGGGTCATTCAACTGGCTCCTGCAAGGTGTGAGATTTTATTAAGGTAAGTATAGAATGAGAAATGTGCCAGTATCTGAACTTAGGTCAAACACCTGAAGATTTGTCTTTTGCTTGGTCCAAATCCTTTTGCATCTGATACTCCATTAGAGTTCTTTGCTGTGCTTTGTTTCCCCCAGAGCCTAACTAGGAAGTGCTAACATGTGCAGGTCTGGTGATCCACAACACTGGGAACAAGCTTAAAACAATTGAGAGCTTGTTGCAAGTCGATTTAGTTTGTCTTTTAAAACAAGCTCTTTCTGGTAGGTGTGTTGCAAGTGGTGTGTGTGTGTGTGTGTGTGTGTGTGTGTGCAGGCACATACCTGGACATCTGTACTGTTTCACCAAGGCCCTGACACTCCCTCCCCCACAGCCTAATCCCTGTACCTATATCAGAGAGAAGAGGCATGGATGGGGGCTCAGTAAGGGTTCTCATTCATCATGAGAAGGCTGGCCTTTTAAAATTAATTAACTGAAAGACCTACTCTAAAAGGTTATATGTACCTCATTGCTAGGACTTATGCACAATAATAATCCCAACAGAAGCTATAAAAAATGCTCTCAGGCTTGAGTGTGTCAGCCTGGTGGGAAAAGGTACACAATAGGCTCTTTCCATGTCGGACAAAAGAGGCCATGAACTGCGCTCTTTTGTGAGGGGTACTGTATCCCTGCTTCCAAGTGTCTCTGTTATCCTGACTCCAGAATGTCTATCTTTTTTTTTTTTTTTGAGATGGAGTCTCGCTGTGTCGCCCAGGCTGGAGTGCAGTGGCGCGATCTAGGGCTCACTGCAAGCTCCGCCTCCCGGGTTCACACCATTCTCCTGCCTCAGCCTCCCGAGTAGCTGGGACTACAGGTGCCCACCACCACGCCCGGCTAATTTTTTTGTCTTTTTTAGTAGAGATGGGGTTTCACTGTGTTAACCAGGATGATCTCGATCTCCCGACCTTGTGATCCACCCGCCTCGGCCTCTCAAAGTGCTGGAATTACAGGCATGAGCCACCGCGCCCAGCCCAGAATGTCTATCTTTAACCCAGAACTTGTTGGACTTTCAGAATTCAGTCTCTCAGAAAAGACAGCTGGATTCATAATAACAATACCAAAAGGTCTGTCTTAGTCTTTTGGGGCTGTTATAACAAAATATCACATACTGAGTAGCTTATAAACAAAAGAAACTTATTTCTCACAGTTCTGGAGGCTGGGAAGTCCAAGATCAGGACATCAGTAGATTCAGTGTCTGTTGAGGGCCTGCTTCCTAGATGGCAGTCTTTTCACTATAACCTCCCATGGCAGAAAGAAAGACCCAGCTCTCTGGGCTCCCTTTTATTAGGGCACTGATATTAATCACAAGGGCTCAGCCCTCATAACCTAATCTCTTTGCAAAGGCTCCATCTCCTAATACTATCACCTTGGGGATTAGAATTTCAACATAATAATTTTGACTTGAACACGAACAATCAGACCATAGCAAGGTCACTTTGAATAAACCTTTGCCGTTCACATACTTTCATTGTAAATTAGATGGCATAAGAAATGTATCTTGTATCAGAAAAATAATCTACAACAACCAGCTGCCCCTGACACTGGAACAAATCGATATGTTATAGAAAAACTTGGTCACACTCTTTAATTCTAACCCTAAAGGTTAAGAATATACACACAAAACTTTCTTAGTAACAGATTTGGTTTTGTATTTAATTGATCTAACTAAAAATTTTAGACAATACTAATTTTTTTCAGCCAAGATGAACCATATCAGCCAAATTTCAACTCTATAAATAAAACGATTTCCTAAGTCTAGCTTTCAAAATTTCAAGGGAGTGCTTAGCCAAGAGTTTAATACAATGTATTAAATGGAATAAAACTAAAGCTCATGAACATAGTTTCATAAATGCTAATCATGTTTGTCTTTCAGCACTAATTTCTATATCAAAAAGTTCACAATTGCTATAGCTTATCTGATTATATATTTTATTGCTGTTTTGCTGTTAATTGTCCCCTTAAATTCTATTTGCCTCATATTAATGCTGATGTAGCATCTTAATGCTGATGTAAACTTTAAATGCTATAAAATTTGGTATTTACCTAGTATATCTTTTTTCTTTTCTTTTTTCTATACATATCTGTATCATTTTGTTTTATATGTCTTTTTAAAACTGCAAATGGTTGGATTTTTTAAAGATTCATTCCCATAGTCTTTATCTTAAGCTAAGGGATAGAGATAATCCATCATTGCAATTTCTCTTATATATGAATTTATATCTACATTTCACATTGTTTTTTCTACTATCATCCTTTTCATCTGCTTCTTCACTTCCCCATTCCTGTCTTCTGCTAAATTGATAGGATTTTCTATATCCCCAACTTTTGTCTTCCATGGAAAGTTTGGAAACTAGAGTTACATTTATATTATTTTTAACTTTTTATTTTGGGATAATTATAGACTTACATGGACTTGTAAGAAATAATACAGAGAGATCCTGTAAACACTTAATTTTCCTCAGCAGTAGTATCTTTCATGACTGTAAGTATAATATCATAACCAGGATATCAACATTGTTAAAATCCAGTGACCTCATTCAGATTTCATCAGTTTTACATGCATTCATGTGTGTGTGTATGTTCACTTCTGTGTGATTTTGTCCCATGTGCAGTTTCATGAATTTTCGTAATGACCTTAAATATATAACATACACACCAAACTATAAATTTGCATATTTAACTAATTAGAGTTAGGGTTCTTTTGCTTTACTGAAATCATATGCTCTAGTTACTTGTACTTTATAATCTATTGTTAATTACATTTACTAGTGTACTTTATTAATTCCTATGTTTATTGCTTTTTTCTGTCACTTGGATTTCCTTTCTTTTTGATTAAATACAACCTTTAACAGTGAAGGTCTGTGCTTGGTTAACTCTCTTTTTATTATGCATAAAAATGCCTCTATTATTTTGCATTCAATCTTGAATGATAATTTAGATGGGTATAAAATTCAAGGTTGAAAATGACATCCCTTAGTATTTTGAAGCTTTAAATCCAGTTTTCTGGCATTTATCATAGATGAGAAATCGCTCTTTGTATCATATCTTTGCCAATAATCTGTCTCAAAGGTTTATCCCTGTGTAACTCACACACCAACGATAGATCATTTCCATCACACCAGAAAGTTTTCTTCTGCTGTGTGCAGTTAACTCTGCCCCCACCTCCTGCTCTCAACAAGCACTGATCTGTCTGTAACTATAGATAACTTGTTCTAGAATGCCTTATAAATGAACTAATATAGGTACTCATTTGTGTCTGCCTTATTTTACTCAGCATAATGCTTTTTGGGATTCACCATGTTGTTACATGTATCAGTAGCTTGCACCTTTTTAAAATCACTGAGTAGTTCTTCATTATATGGATGTATCACATTTTATTTATCCATTCATCAGTTGATGGATATTTGGGGCTAATATTAATAAAGCTGCTATGAATAGTCATATATAAAAAATAATAATAATCTGTTTTTTCCCTGGTAGTTTCTAGGATTTTATTTTTTATTTCTGATAGTCTACATGTTCTGTTCGTTCTGACATGTTGCTATAGATTTATTTTAGTTTATCTTTATTAGCATTTAATAAGTGCTTTCAATTTGTGGACACACGTCTTTCTTCAAATATGGAAAGGTTTTAGCCATTATCTCTTTCAATATTGTTCTTCTGCCATTCCCTCTTGCTTCTATTCTGAAGTTTCAACTGACATTTGTTGGAGCCTATCAGTCTATCTGCTGTGTATCTGAATCTCTCTTTCATATTTCACTCCAGGCTCTCTATGCTGCGTTCCAGCGTAATTCTTTCAGCACTACTCTTCAGTTCATTGATTCTTTATTTGTGTCCAGCCTATTGTTTAAATTGCTTATTACAGTTAAAAATATTAATAGCATTTTTTATGTCCAGAATTTCAAACTGAATGTTAGTCATAGCTAGATGACCTTGTATTTATTTCTGTCTCTTTTTCTTTCACATTTTGTTCTTTTTATGAGTATTATGAGCATACTAAATATACCTATTCTAATATATTTCTCAGACTGATAGAATATTTTAACTTCTGGACTTAATTCATGTTAATTATCAATTTTTTTTTTGTTAGCATCAAATGTCTTTGTGAATTTTACAACCAAAAAGACTTTTGAAAGATTTGCAGGATTATTTCGAAGTTTTAGTTTGGCTGTTTTGATTTCTCCCTTCCTGTGCTCCAAACTTCCTGTCTAGAAGTTTAGGGGTTGCCCTCATTCACCTGTCTGAGCCACAGCCCAGGGTTAGGTCTTATATTATTATCCATACCTGCTTTTCAGTATAATTATCTTCATTTCTGTCTCCTGGTCAACGTTGCCCCACTGTGCCTGCATTCCCCCTTAGTTACTTAAGCTGTAGGTGTTAGCAGTAGTTCTTTATAGCTTCTCCTCCTGAGAAATGGGTTAGCACCCAGGCTTCAAGCACTCACATTGGTGCTAGACCCACCTCAGGTGAAGGGCTTTGGTCTCCCTTATTCTACAGGAACCAGACTGCACCTACCCCTGCCTGCTTCCAATCCCAAAAGCAGTGAACCCACATCTACAGCCGAACGGCTGTTTTACATTGTTGTTCCATTTCTGGTCTCGGAAAAGTTCATAGGGAATTGTAAGAGAGCTGTGGTTATTTGCCTTTTCCTTTTATTATTTTATTTTATTTATTTATTTTGGAAACAAGGTCTCTTTATGTTGCCCAAGTTGGCTTCCAACTCCTGGGTTCAAGAAATCCTCCCACCTCAGCCTCTAGAGTAACTAGAACTACAAAAGTGCACCACTGCACCCTTCTTCTATTTTATGTTCTATTTTAGCAATCATTTCTATATGCTTAGAGCACAGAGAATACTTCAAAGTCTGAGTTTACTGCACCATCCTGCCCATTTACAACAATGAAAATTAACATTCACTCAACATTTATGTGCCAGGCATTCTTCTTAGTCTTTTTATACCTTACTTCACTTAATCCTTAAAGCACTTCTGTGAGGCAGGTGCTATCCTATATCAACATTTCAATGAGAGTAAATAAATACTCTCTAGAATTTAAATAACTTGTTTTATATAAGTATTCTGGCAAGTGGAAAAATGGGCTTCAAGTCCAGGGATGTCAGACTCCAAGGCCTTAATATAATAAAGACATCATAATGTCTCCTCTTGATAACTTGAAATTACTGACTTTATGACCCTATAGAAGAATCTACAGGAGTAGGAATGGTATGAGCTGTGAATCTGCATTACTGGTTTCTAGTTAGAGTTTGATGTTCCTGCCCAAATCTCATGTTGAAATGTAATCCCCAATGTTGGAGGTGGAGACTGTAGAAGCTGATTGGATCATGGTGGTGGATTCCTCATGAATGACATCATATCATCTCCTTGGTGCTGTCCTCACGATAGTGAGTTCGTGTGAGATATGGTCATTTAAAAGTGTGTGGTACTCTCCCCTCTCTCTTGCCGCATGACGTGCCTGCTCCCTCTTCACTTTCCACTATGATTGTCAGTTTCCTGAGGCCTCCCCAGAAGCCTAGCAGATAGCAGCATCATGCTTCCTGTACAGCCTACAGAACCATGAGCCAATTAAACCTCTTTTCTTCATACATTACCCATTGTTAGGTATTTCTTTATAGAAATATAGCCTAACACAGAGTTATTTTACTAACTACCAGATGGGAAAGTCACTGAAGCAACTTGTGTCTTTACTTTTTTATAAAATGGAGTTAGTAACAAGTAATTTTTCTCCCTGATTCCTTACGAAGGTCAAAAAATAATGAACTTAAAACATCTTTTAAAAATATGTAATATATTCATAATGTTTTACATTGATTTCAAGCTTTTTTTCCTGTATTGAAACCAAGAGATGTCATCAGCAAAGCTTATATTATTTTGCCAGACTATATTGCCTTGCAGTTTCCCACGCCAGAGCTCATTTGCTACTTCTCTACCCACTCAGGAAATCTCATGAGATCTTACTATGGTTTATCCCTGTCAGTTTGACATTTCACTTCCATCTTTAATTTTGGAGATCTCACTGTGCACTCTCCGATCCAAATCACTTATAAAACTATTAAACGAACTCTTACAATTTTTCTGTCTAGAGAAACAATCTTTTTCTCTACCTTTGGTTTCCTATTAAGCCAATTCTTCATCTATAGCAAAACAAATAATATCTTGACTATTCCACAGTTTTTTTTGTTTTTTTTTTTTTCAGTATTCCTTTCCTTATCAAGGGAGAACATCATAGGAAAGACCAGCCTATGGAGTCAAATCCACCTGCTCTGTCATCAACTAGTGGCATGACCAGGGCCAGGCACTTAGCATCCTCAAGCTTTAGTGTTTTTCATCTATAAGGTGAAGATAATATGTCAGTCCTAAAGGAAGGATGCAATGGTTTTATAAGGCAAAGTATACCAAGTGTCACATAGAGTATCTGGCACATAGTAGGTTTTTGATAAATAAAAGTCATCCTTATCAGAATCAGAAGCCCGAAAGCACTGACTTGCTGCAAATGTTGAAAAAGCATGTGTTGACTACATTAACCATACTCCAGTGATGCAAATAACTTGCTTCTTTTTTTTCATTTATATTGTACTGTCAGGTTCAATAATGCAGCAACATAGTCTAATTTTCAATGTTGATAGATGATGATGACTCATTTCAAACTCCAACAAACATGTAGGTCTCATTTTCCAGACAGGCAGTGGTTCTTTTCAAGCTACTTTGATGTCTTTGTAGGGAAAGAAGTGTAGGATCTTGAGTAATGATGGTGAGTGTGATGAAGCCTGCAGAAGTGTCCATTCTGAGCCTGGGGACCATGAGTGCTGTCCTTTACAAACCATGTACAAGCTGTTGATTCATTGGTGGCTAGAATGTGCTGTCCAGTCAAGTGCAAATCTCTCCTTGAATAATCACTGACCTCCTCCATTCAGACATGGCATTTTAAAATTTATTTTTATTTTGTTTTATTTTGTTTTGAGACGGAGTCTCACTCTATCACCCAGGCTGGAGTGCAGTGGCACCATCTTGGCTCACTGCAAGCTCCGCCTCCCACGTTCATGCCATTCTCCTGCCTCAGCCTCCTGAGTAGCTGGGACTACAGGTGCCCGCCACCACCCCCAGCTAATTTTTTATATTTTTAGTAGAGACAGGGTTTCACCGTTTTAGCCAGGATGGTCTCGATCTCCTGACCTTGTGATCCGCTCCCCTCGGCCTCCCAAAGTGTTGGGATTACAGGTGTGAGCCACTGCGCCTGGCCCAGACATGACATTTTATTTGAAATGAGTTTCACATTCTTTGTGATCATTTTCATAACCTCCATGAGTACGGGACAGAAAGAGTTTCAGCCTGAATAGAACTTTAAACCTGTGGCCTAGACTGAGCAAATACAGGTGTGTGTGTGTATGTGTGTGTGTGTGTGTGTGTGTGTGTGAGAGAGAGAGAGAGAGACAGAGAGAGAGAGAGAGAGAGAAACAACTATTCAGGGAAAATGGAACTAACTGGGGGGAGGGGAAAGAGATAAGGGAAGCAGAAGAAAGGCAAGGAAAGCACAGAGTCTCAACGCTGTCTCCCTTTATCTTCCTCTTAAAGAAATGTCCCCACCACCACATATGTGTTACCTTGTTAACTGCATATTTCCAGAAAGTTGCTCTGTAAAGCTCAATAAAGCAGCAATATACCCTAATTTTCAACACTGATAGATCATGATGACTCATTGCAAACTGCAACCAACATGTAGGCTTCATTTCTCACAAAAGCAGTGATCCCTTTTAGTGTTAACTTGTTAGCTGCATATTTCCAGAAAGTTGTACAGATTACTGTTGCCATCATATACTATAGGAAGTAGAATTATTTCTTCCTAGAGGAAAGGAGATATAATTGCAGCTTGTTTTTTCATAACTATCTATATTTGTTTGCTCAGTAGATATCTATCCAAGTCCCTGAGTCATATCTTCCCAGAACACACAACTTAAACCTTCTTTGCTTTTTGTCAGGAGACTGACATTCTCATATAACATTTCATAATAATGTATTCAAAGGACACATTTAAAATATATGAAATGTATATGAAATAAACTTGTTGAAAACTAAAGCTATTACAAGCCTCAAGCTAACAAGCTATCTTAATAAAGAACCACATTAGCTTGCAGAATCAAAATTCAGACTAAAGCCCAGGATGAAGTTCCTTTTCCACTTCTCATACAGTTGGGTTTCAGTATTTTCAGGTGATGCCCCAGGAGATGATTTTTAATCAGATTACTTCAAATCTGTTTTCCCCTACTTAACTAAAACTGTGCTATGTGGAAAAAAAAATGTGCTATGTGGAATAATACAATCAAATTTAAAATATGATGACTTCATAGTTGCCATTTATATTCTTCTGAGCTTGGCATCAAACTGAAAATTCCAATAACTTCTGAAAGACTAACATCTCTCTGCTCACCACTTACTGTTATTTCTCAAATGTTTGTGAAACCATTATCCTATCACATTTTAGGGAATTTTCTTCAGTGAAACTAAATTTATGTTTCTATTATCTCTGAACATATGTACAGGTAGGAATTTTGTAAAACTATAGTGAAAAATGTTCTGGTATTGATGCACAGCATTAAAGACCATCTGTCTTCCAAAGAAAGACATGTGTAACAATAAGATAAAAGCTATGGCTTCCCAATTAAATACTACCCTTAGCTGAAAACCAACAACCTTCACTATCAGAATACACTAAAAGAAGTCCTTCACTACATCATCCCACCCACAACCCCTAGAGGCTTCTAAGGAGCCATAATCCAGATGTCACTGTGACTTCGTGGCCTCTGTAAGAACTGTATTGGATTAGACTGAGGTCCCTGTGCATCTCCAAGGGCTTGTATTCTCATGGCCACTTTTCCCCTTGTTTTGCTAAACAGACATGAAATTCAGGTCCTTCCTTGGTTTACACACACCTATACCCATACACAATTATGCAAAGCCAACTGTATTGAAGGTTGGAGGACCATTAGGGAAGGTCACATATTCAGTGTATTTCCAACAACTTAGTATCCCACAATATTTATTCCTGTCCTTAAATATCCTTTGTCCACCCTTTCTCCACCCTCTCCTATCAAGGAGGTTTCTCACTGACCCCTTACCCATGCATTACCCAGCTTCTTCTCCTCATTCCCACCTCTTTTTTTTGAGACGGAGTCTCGCTCTGCCGCCCAGGCTGGAGTGCAGTGGCCGGATCTCGGCTCACTGCAAGCTCCGCCTCCCGGTTCACGCCATTCTCCTGCCTCAGCCTCCCGAGTAGCTGGGACTACAGGCACCGCCACCTCGCCCGGCTAGTTTTTCGTATTTTTTAGTAGAGACGGGGTTTCACCGTGTTAGCCAGGATGATCTCCATCTCCTGACCTCGTCATCCGCCCATCTCGGCCTCCCAAAGTGCTGGGATTACAGGCTTGAGCCACCGCGCCCGGCCCATTCCCACCTCTTGTACTTCCTGTGCCGCCCTTCAAATTCTTTCCCCCAATTCTTCCTACAGGTTTGCAGAGAAGTTCCACCCACTCCAGGTCCTGCTCACTAATGCACTGAAGTGCTTCACACACAATAGTACCACTGGATCACAGGGACACACTGCCTTAGAAAGACCATGAGGTTATCCACATCACTTTCCCATTCTGCAGTATATATTTCTCCTAAGTTTTGGATTTTTCAAATCATTTTATTTTTCTACAGCTTTTTCATTTTTTTTGTCAGACACCATCAAGTCTTTTTGCAGTTTATAAGACTTCAGTCTCACATTCTATTGACATAACATATAAACTCATTTGCTCCCCAAATGGAAATTTTAGAGAATGATGCATTTTGTCTCACAAGTTGACTGACAGTTAAATTGCCTGCAGTGGGACTGATAGTAAATTTTCTCTTTTTTATAGGTCCTATTTGTGTTGCCATGACACTTTCTTAAGTCTTGATAAACAAATGCACAGTCTCCTGTGACTTTGAGCTTACGAAAACAAATTCTCTCATATTCAAGGAGTAAGGAACTACCGTTAATCAACGCCTGACTCCAAACTAGGTGTTTACGTCATCACCGCATTAAAGTCAGTATGTAGTTTTGGGAAATGTTCCAGAAATGTATGATGAACAACTATCTCAGCATACACTAGTGTCATCATTTTGTATCGTGTAGCATTTTAAAAAATATAGTGCCCCCAGGTAATAGTTATTTTCCTTTCATGATGGAATTCATCCTTTTCACAAACTTCCAAGTATCAGGACCAAATTTTCACATTAAACACTTTCATAGACCACTGTTAATTGGAAAAAACATTCCAAATGACTGAAACCAATTATGACTTTGGCAGCATTTTCAAATAATTTTCATTTTATTAGTCACAATGGTACTTACACTAGATACCCAGTTCCTGTAGATGGGATTGTTAGGACAGGCCTCTCTGTGGAGCTGATGTCTAAGCTGAGAAGTGAAGGAGCTGTCATGGGAAGATCAGAGGAGTATCAAGTGCAAAGGTCTGGAGGTGAGTATAGGCCTGGGGCATTCAGAAAAGAGGAAGAGGTCAGTGTGGCTGAACGTAATCAGCCAGGATCAGCATTCAGAAGGCTGGTGCGGACCGACACTGCAGGGCTTTGAAGCTGTTGTAGTCCTTTGGGGATACTATAACAAAGTACTATAGACTAAGTGGCTTTTAAGCAACAAACATTTGTTTCTCACAGTGTTGGAGGCTGGAGTCTAAGATCGGGTCCCAGCATGGTCAGATACCATTGAGGGCTCTCTTCCGGGTTGCAGACTGCCATCTTCTTGTTGTATTCTCACATGGCAGAAAGAGAAGCATGGGAGATCTCTGGACTCCATTTATGAGGGCACTAATCCCATTCATGAGGGCTCCACTCTCACGACCTGATCAACCCCCAAAGGCCCCATCCATCTCCTAATACCTTCACATTGGGGGTTAGGTTTCAACTTAGGAATTCTGGAGGGACATAAATGATTAATTCATAACAGAAGTCAAGGTAAGAAGAAGAAACTTTACTGTAAGAGAAAAGAAAAATCATGATGGGATTGAAGCAGAGGAGGGGCATTGATCTGATTTAAGCTTTTACAAGATCACTCTGGCTGCTGCTAAGAGAAACTGTGGGGGGCAAGGGAGAAGGCAGATCTATCAGGGGTTCACTGCCTTGGCCCAGGGGAGAAATGATGGGGCTTGGCCTAGAGTAGGAGCTTCTGAAGGGGAGAGAGGAGGGTGTAACAGGAGTATAGGGCATGCACATGTGTGGCACACAGCATGTGGATCAAGTGTGCACTCTGATGATGCTGCACGGACAGCGAGAAGCAGTATCCACTTGACGTATTTGTATGTATGGTTACATAGGTGCCTTTTGATAGCACCATGTCCTTCTTGAGAACCACTGCTTTAATATACTGCAGTAGGTATGGCAAGAGACACATTTCCTCCTTTCCAACATCAGATGAACTTTCTGAAGTATGGCATGAACTATTTTCATCTGCAGAACATTGAAGGTAATTCTTTCACATCAGTGCCTGATGAGGCTTAATTAGTGAATGCTTACAGGGTGGTTTAAAATGAAAAATGAAAAATATTTAAATGTCAACTATGTCTCTCATTGTATCATAAGCACTGAGCTCTGATGCTTGCTGAGAATTCCCCTTTCCACAGCCATGCTCGCAATATGGTAGGAAAGCAGGAGCAGTTTTTTCTAACTGCAATAAACCATCCATCTATCACTCCACACCATTTTCCAGGAAGAAAACAGGAATCAAGTCCCATAGAGAGATTCTTCATTGTCTTCTAAAAAACCACATAAAATGGTCATTTTTTTTTTTTTTTCGTTTTATGAGCCTCACTCTGTTTCCCAGGCTAGAGTTCAGTGGTACAGTCATGGCTCACTGCAGCCTCAATATCCCAGGCTCAAGTGAGCTGGGACCTGTAGTCCCAGCTACTCAGGAGGCTAAGGTGGGAGGGTCATCAAGGAAAACTGTAGCTTTCCTTGGCTCATGACTTCCTTCCGTCTTTAAAACCAGCAGTGTAACATCTTCAAGCCTCAATCTGACTCTGACACTCTGCTTTTGTCATTACTTCTCCTTCTCTGACTTCTTTAGAGACCCTTGGGATGACATTGAGTCCTTGTGATGACACTGGGACCACCAGAGAATCCAGGATCACCTCCCGATCTCCCATGTCTGCCTTGCAAGGGATCCTATTCGCAGATTGGGATGGGGGTGGGGATTAGGATGCAGATGTTACTGGAATTATTCTACCAGCCACACTTATACTCACCAAGTATGAGACTCTTCAGTATTGTGTTGGACATGGAAACAGGTAGTTTATAGTTTTTTAAAAAGTTACCCAATTCCTTAGAGCTCAAAAGGAACCAACAATCTAAACCACTTAAGGAAAGTGGAGTGATCTTCTCTACGTTTAAGTAAGGATTCACCTGTACTTCCTGTCAGGGTGTAGGGACTCAGATGGCTCTCTTACCTCCACTACAACCAGAGAGGCCCATTCAGGAGACTCCTCTCTACTCAAGTGGCTACAGTGCTGTCTGAGTGGATCCTGGAGGCAAGTTTGACTACACTGCAGAGACTGCTGGGTGTTGGGCATGAGCTCTGTCCTCCATATGATCAGCTGGCTAGGGGCACCTACATTCAAATTCCATCTGGCTCCTTGTTTTACCTGTATGAAGTATAGAGGTAGAATGTGTATGCCTGTGTTAATAATCTCTGTTAACTGCATAGCAGAATTCTTCTAAAAGTTGGTTAATTGAATTTAAAAATATTTCAGATTTACACTGAAAAAGGGAAAAAATTATCAAGCCACACAAATCTAGAACTATACTTCCATTCAGTCACATATTTGTATGGAGCACACCATGTGCTGGGCAAATAGAGATGAATAAGAAAGATGAAGTCTCAGCCCTTCATGTGATTGGCGGTGGTCATCAGAACCATGGAGTACATCAGAATGCTGGGGTTGCCTGCTAGTTGAACTTCAGGGAAGGCCTCTCTAAGTCAACACAATTACTCTGAGCTCTGAAAGATCAAAAGGCAACCATGTGAAGAGTCAGGCAGACCATTCTAGACAGTTCTAGACCATTCTAAGGAATAGATGCAAAGATTCTGAGGCAGAAAAGAGACGAGGATGTTGAAAGACTAATCAAAAAGTCAGTTTGGTGGAGGACGGTGGGCAACAGGGGAAGAGGAAGAAACAACAGGACCAATCAAACAGAGCCTGATCGTTTCAGGTTTATTTGAAGATAAATAAGAAATCATTAAAGTTTCAAGCAGAGGAATGACATGGAGAGACTGACATTTGTCTAAGACCTTTCTGGCTGCTGTATGGAGATGAGCTTGGACACGAGCAAGGGTGGAGGTAGGAAGACCCCATAGGTGGCCAGCACAGTCCCCCAGGCAAGATAGCCGATAGTGCCCATGGAGACAACCCAACGGGGACATAGCCAGCATCCTAGTCTGAAGGTGGAATGGACAGGGAGTGCTCCTGGATTACATGTAGTGGGTAGGACAGCTGAAGACTTCAGAATGAGTTTTAAGTCTTGGCTTATTAACATGGCAGATGGTAGTGTCATTTATGAAGAAGAAGAAGATTGTGGGAAAACAGATTTGTGGGAGAAAGTTAACACTTCTGAATGTTTATTATTAAGAAGCCTGTTAGACACAGAGGTTGAAACGTCAAATAGATTGCTGAATAGACAGACTTTAGCACAGGAGGACACCAAATGCAAAACTAACATTGTTACAGGACAGAGTTCCACCTTCCCTGGGCATCACTCTGTGTCCACAGGAGATCTTTTGTTTGTTTGTTTGTTTGTGATGGAGGTTCACTCTTGTTGCCCGGGCTGGAGTGCAATGGAGAAGTCTCAGCTCACTGCAACCTCTGCCTCCAGGGTTCAAGTGATTCTCCTGCCTCAGCCTCCCAAGTAGCTAGGATTACAGGCACCAGCTACCACGCCCAGCTATTTTTTGTTTGTTTGTTGGTTTTTGTTTTTTTGTATTTTTAGTAGAGACCAGATGTCTGCCAGGCTGGTCTCAAACTCCTAACCTCAGGTGATCCACCTGCTTCGGCCTCCCAAAGTACTGGGATTACAAGCGTGAGTCACTGTTTCTGGCCCATAGGAGTTTCTAACAAATTTACCCCACTTCTGGGGATGACTCAGGTTTGCTACTTGATGAAGGAGACACTCCTGAGTATTACAAATCTGTTGGACCCTTAGGACTCAGAGCCTTCAGTATGAAGTCACTAGAACTACTGAATATCCAAAACTCTCTTTGGGTACTTGTATATATTTAGCATGTGACTGGAACAAAGTTTCTAGCACAAGAAGGCACACAAAGGTTTATTGAATGAATGGTTTCCTTTAATTGCTAATTTTTTATTGGAGTGAGAATGAGATTAGCAAGTATAAGTCCAACTTTCCATCAGACGGAAAAGTGACTGGGCATAGTGGCTCATGCCTGTAATCCCAGTGACTCTGGAGGCTGAGGCAGGAGGATTGCTTGAGCCCAGGAGTTTCAGGCTGCGGTGAGCTATGATCACGCCACTGCACTCAGGCCTGGGTGACTGAGAGAGACGTTGTTTCAAAAAAGACAAGTAACTTACAAATCTGCAGGACAGGCCAGTGCTTCTGAGACCTTAATGCAGAATCACTGGGGATCTTGTTGAAATGCGGATTCTGACGCAGTCAGTCCTGGGTCGTGCTTGAGATTCTGCAGATCTAACAGGCTCCCAAGTGTTGCTGCAGTTACTGGCTCTCAAATCACACTCAAGTAGCAAGGGCATATGACTTACCCCACCGTTCTTCCATTTGATCAGGCAATCTTTAGCGAAACAAACAACATTCAGTGGGCAAGGCTTCCACAACCAAATGTGACCCCAGACTGCTGTTGCCTGTGGACTTCTACAGCAACTGTTTCTGATGCTATCATTTGACATTCAACATTTATTGCCTTATATTTTTAATTGTCATCCCATGCCTATATGTCTTATTTTCCAAACAAAACTAAAAGTGTCTAGAGATCAAGGACAAAGCTCTGTGATCTTTTGTGTACCTAGCTCCAAGGCTCCATTCTCATACCTTGTACAAGGCGACTTCCCAAGGAATATTTGTTGACTGACTACTGAGGAATTCCTCTGGTAGGGACTGTGGATCCATGAGCATTAGTTAGACTCATGCAGAAATAGAAATATGACTTTTCCCATAAAACCTAAAATTTAAATCTGATAGATTTTAGTTACCCCTACATGCAATAAAGAGATAAAAAGTGTATGTCTATGTGAATAATTGGCATCAGCTGTAAAACAGGAGTCTTCTAAATGTTGGGTAATTGAAAAAAAGAAAGTATTTCAGAGCACTTGGACCTCTAATTCCTTCTCAGTTACAAAAGTATTACATAAAGCTGTACGTTCATATTAAAAACACATTAAATAATAATCATGAATATAATCTAAAATAATAAAGTAACTGTAAGTAGGTGCTTGGTGTGAATTATCTGTAACACTTTTGTGATTATTCCTTAATTTATTGCTCCATAATATGGAAGCTTTTCTGCCTTTCAGTATGCATGGCAGCCTAATCTTATATTTCCTTCCCCTGAACTCACTCACAGCTGAACAGTTTGCTCGTATACCATGGCAATGAAAAGAACATTGAGTTATGTGAGAAAACAACCTCAGTGTGGCTGCCACTTGGAACCTAGTGCAGAATTACATACTGCAATTAAGATGAAGACCATTTTTGGGGTGACCGGCATCTATCCAGGACCCAGCACTCTCCTTCTGTGCTTGCTGGGAAGGAGTTCCTAGCACAGAAGTCACGATGGTCAGCTCTGGTCTTGGTCCAGCTGCGTGTATCAGAGGGGCTACTCCTAATGGTAGCTGAGTCCCAGTAACAGCAGAGGGGAAGCAACCACACCTGACTTTTCTCCTACTTTTTAGGCATGTCACTTACCCAGTCACTCTTTAACAGCATTTTGAAAGGATCTCTTCTGGGTTAACTGCTGTGCTAGGCTCTACATGAGATACAGGGATGGGATCTCCCTCTCTAGGAGTTCAGAGTTTACCAAAATGAGCTCTGAGAAGGCTGGGATCTCACCTGGCTTGGTCACACTGTATTCCCAAATCCCAGAAGGTGCTTGGCTTACAATAGGTGTTCAAAAGTATTTATCAAATGAATAAATGAATAAGACAATGGATGAATAAATCTAGTGGGTAGCTCAGATATATTCACGGTCAGCTTCTGCTTATTCTGCTTAATAGAGTGCTTATGCAAAATAATACCAAAACTACAATTTGTGGAGCCCTCACTAAGCTGCATGCCACATACTGTTCTATGGACTTTGCACATCATCTATTTTCATCCTTACAACTACCTCTGAGTAGTTGTGATTTTTACACCATTGCACATGTGAGCGGATGGTGTGAAGAGATGGCAAGCATTGTGCCCAAGCTCTCACGGTTAGCGATAAAGTGACAACTCAGATTTAGGTCTGCTGATGCTTGAGGTCCTAACCAACACTCTATTGCTCTCTCTCGGGACTTTATTAATAACCAGAGATTCCAAGTTGAGGGTCCCAGTTTCAGAAGGAAAAGCAGTGGGTAATTTTTAGCCATGGGACATGATAACAAAAGCAATCTTTATCCTGTTGTTAGATCATTCTGCTTTCCCCAGGGCTTCCCACAATCCGAGCCCAAAGAAGATGCAGAGAAGAGGCCCTGAGCTGGCTCATCCACTGGTCAGAAGATTCCAGATGACAGAGCTTTCCTCAGAAAAGTCCAGTTTTCATTAGTAGGCAGAAGACAGGTGGTACTTCTTTAAGACAAGCTACAACAGAATACCTTGTTTTGAGCACTTTTTAATATTGAGAATCTCCTAATGACAGCAGAATTAAAGAGTGGGGACAAAAATAGTCAAGGTTTTTTAAAAAGTAACCTTTTTTTTTTCAGTGCACTAATTTCTATATAATACTGTAACAGACATTTCTATATCATATGACAAAGGAAGCTGTCATATACACCACGAATATTTGATATAAATCACAGACTTATAAATTCTAAAGATTATAGTCAGATTACTTACCCAGCATTTACTTGGGGCATGATTGCAGAGCTAGCTGCAGATGCAATGGGGCAGGTCTGTCTGCAGAGCAGGAGTTGGGGACATTGCAGAGTCAGAGAATCCCCAGAGTCCCCAGCATCTGGGATGGGAACAGCTTAGAATGAGAGGTGGGACAACACCCAGAACAAATGTTACTTCCCTTACAACTGTGCCCACTAGAGTTTTGGAAATCTCCTTTCTCTACACTGAGGCACCGCCTCATGTTTTTAGACTCCGCAGCTTGGCTCCCTGGAGGGGAAGAATGTAGGTTGAGGGGTGGTGCCTCTCTCTCGGCATTGTGTGATAATCCAGGACAGTTGGGCCCATGGAATTGTATTAAATCAGTGGAAGGAGGGTTTACTACACATAGCTTAGCAAATGGTTTACGTGCTTCTCAAAGTCATCCCCAGATCAGCAGCATCAGCTAGGCCAGGGGTCTGCAATTTTTTTCTTTAAAGGTCTAGAGAATGAATACTTTAGGCTTTGTGAGCCAAAAAACAAAACTGAGCATCTTATCTGGGTATTTATTATATAACAAGGGAGACAAACGAAATTCCAATAAGTTTTCATTGATGAAATTCAAACTATAATACTGGGTACAATGTTTGTGTAATGCAAGTCTACTAATGAAAAGAATGTAATTGTGAGAGGGGACAGAATTTTGCTTAATTGGGGTTCAAAGTTAGTGTTGCCTATCATGGAATAATTTGCAAAGGTTCATCTGTAAAAACTATTATTAACTTGCAGACCTTACAAAAACAGGTGAAAACATGGATTTGGCCCTAGGGCTAGACCTGGGAACTGGTTAGAAATGCAAATTATAAGGCCCACTCCAGATCTACTAAATTAGAAAGTCTGGGGGTGGGTCTGGGAACTTGTATCTTAACAAGCCCTCCAGGGTATGCCGATGCACGCTACCATTTGAAAACTACTGGTTTAAAATAAATGTGTAAGGGCCAGAGTTAGCCTTGCCCACCCTGTTATTACCATGGTAACGTGCATTTCTCAATCACGGTCTTCAGCCCGATCTTCCCATTACCATTATTTCAATGAGTTTGGGTGTATATTTACATTTTTAAAAATAACCTTTCGGGTCTTAGGCAACTCAAGAAACATGGCACGCCCACGCCCACTCTGCGATTTCTAAACAGAGAAGCAGGAACTCCTCTGGGAAGTGGCTCACAGCCAGGAAGGAGAGAGCACTTCTCAACAATGGTGGGAGGATAAGCTCTCAGGCAAGTCTTCAGTAGGTATCCCTAGAGATCCGTAATAGAAGTTGTGACTTCTCACCTTTACAATTGCTACCTCAGCACTACCTCTGGCCAGTGAAGAATAAACGGAGTTGCAACATAGAGGCTGTTTCTGGATTGAATTGGTGGGCTCGGTGCTATCACCATTTCAAATGATTTATAAATAGTATTTCTGTAACAAATTCAGAGCGAAGAACTATAGAGACTGTCCCCTGGGCTAATTCCCTTACCGCTCTGACCATGTTTTTCTCTCTAAACTTCTGCCTCAATTTCTCCATGTGTATGATGGAAACAATTAATAAAACCTCATTGACAGGTTTGTCTTGAGAATAAAATTAGGTTTGGGAAGGTCTCAGCAGTTGATGAATGCTGAGAATTATTCTTATGTAAGATTGTCCTAACAAACTGACAAGCTGATGTTGACGTTGACAAAAAGCGTGTAGAGAACCTATTATCCATGCAGTATCCCTCCTGTGACTAAACACACCACTTCCTTCTCCATCTGGCATCTTTTAGGCATACAGAAATTTTTTTTGCCAAAAAATTCAAATGGCTATTTTGACCCATTGGGCAGGAAGCTTGTGTAAACATTTCAAATAGGTTCCCCACCAGCCTGACCCCACCGCTACTCACTCTGAAATTCAGATCCCTTGAGTCACTTGGGGGTTAGAAAACAGAGAGAGAAGGCAGAGGCCATTGTCTGTGGGAGAGCTTGGCAAGTCTTCTAGGAGCAGCTTCCAGAAGATTCCTCTTAATGTCATTAATTGATCCAATTACCTAGATGACACCAGACCCAAGTGGATGAGAGGTGGGCTTTTTACTATTCTTGTTTTAGAATTATGGGGTAAAACCTGGAAGGCTGCAGACCTTAGAGGAGAGCTCTATATTCTCCTACTTTAAAATGTTGCCTAAGACAAGCAACAAACTCAAGGTACTTTGCTCTCTGAGAGAGCTCAGAATCCTTGTCCTCAGGAATCATGCAATCAATGCAAAGGTAAGACAAACCCCCAAGTAGGCAGTGTCTAAGTGAGGGTTGATGGAGGTGCTTTTAACAAGAGATGGAAACTGAGGAGGTGGAGAAGAATTTGGAAAATATATCCTGAGGCAAAAATTCAGCTCTGCATCTACTTAAAAAATAAAACTAGCTAGAGTACAACTTCTTTTAACTGGCACTGAAACTGAAGAAAACAGGAAGGAGAAATAATAATGATTTGAAGAAAACTAAGCTATGAAAAGAACTCCATAGAACAGGACTGTAAAATACTTTTTTAAAAAAAAAAAAAAGATATACTGGAATTATGGATGAATCCATAATTGTTTCGAAAACTTTTGTTTTAGTAGATGACACTGTTAATTATTATTTTTGAATCCCCACTTCATGCTAAGCTTGGTACTGAGGTTATATTCGTGGTGTATATTTGTTATCTTCGATTCTTTTATCATGAAACTGAGATGAAGCAGGGACCCCTGCTTTCAAAGGAAAATCTTGAGTTCCTTCAAGGGAAAGTCCAGGCATCTAGATATTCCTGAGAAGTAAATGAGCAACTTGATAAGCAAGAAGGTAACAGTAGCTTAAAATGATAGCCAAGGAAGCTAGAATCATGAGATATTGGTTCCCTGTAGAAAGTAAAGATAAGGTCGTAATGTATGTCCCTGAGTTGTTTTTCAGAAATGCAGACTCCCACCAAATGGACCCACTGGCACAGAGACCTCAGATGAGGGGGTGCTAAGGACTGAACTCTGACTGCCATGCGTTGTTTGAAGTTTCTTTCTGAGGGGCGTGGAGGAAGTCACAACCACGAGCCTGATCTCATATTCTTTTCTGCTGATTCCAAGTCTTTACGACAAAGCTTCCCTTCTTTAACCAATTGCAAATCAGAAAATCTTTGAATCTGTGTATGACCTGTAAGCCCCCACTTCAAGATATTCTGCCTTTTTAGGCCAAACCAATGTATAACCTCCATATATTCATTTATGATTTTGCCTATAACTTCTGTTTTCCTGAAATTTACCCCTTTTGTTAAAAAGCCTTACCTGCAAGCCACTGGGGAGTTTCAGTCTTCAGTGTGAGCTGCTGCTGTATTCTCCTTGCTTGGCACTCTGCAAATAAAACACCCTCTTTTCTCCCACTGCATAAACTCAGTGTGCATGTTTGGCCTTACTGCACTGGGCAAGCAGGCCCTCGTTCGGCTGGGTAACAAAAGTCAAGAATTTTAGAACAGAAAGTACCTCAGTCTATTCCCAGAAATAATTCAAGTGGCTTTTAGATGGTAACTTTTTCAGGCCTGTATTAGTCCGTTCTTACACTACTATAAAGAACTACCTGAGACTGGGTTATTTATATAGAAAAGAGATTTAATTGACTCACAGCTCTGCAGGCTTGACAGGAAGCGTGACTGGGAGGCCTTAGGAAACTTACAATCATGGCAGAAAGCGAAGCGAAAGCAGGCACCTTCTTCACATGGCAGCAGGAGAGAGGGAGAAAGAGTGAACAGGGAAGGGCCACACAACTTTTAAGCCATAAGATCTTTGAGAACTCAGTCACTATCATGAGAACAGCAAGAGGGAAATCCGCCCCCATGATCCAATCACCTCCCACCAAGCCCCTCCTCCAATTCAACGTGAGATTTGGGTTGGGGACACAAATCCAAACCATATCAAGGCCTGATTGTATCAGGAGCTAACTGGTTCTGAGAATCTTCTAATCCCGAGCCTCTGGTAAGCAATGAACATTGACCACTGACGACAAATAATGCTTTTGTTCTAATCTGTTTCCTAACTTGCAAGCAAGTAGTGATAAGAGGGAATGGACTAAAATGGAGTTTTCAAAAGTAAGTTCTAGCCACGGGGTTAAGTAAGCCTTGCTTCCTCTCCAGCTTCAGAATCCTTAAATGACTTTGGCTAAACTGCAAAGTTTCATGTGGCTCCATTTCTTTATTTGTAAATGGCTTTGGTATTTTATATTTTGTAGTTATATATTTATTATCTTGTGGTTAGCTTAAGAGTTCTCACTGTTCTTAGTAATATTTTATTTTTTATTATAATTACAAAACGTATCTATGGTCTCTTTAATAATGTTTGACAATAAAAGAAAAATACACAAAGAAAAGAAATTTTAAAAATATTACCCATGGGCCGGGCACGGTGGCTCATGCCTTTAATCCCAGCACTTTGGGAGGCCGAGACAGGCAGATCATGAGGTCAGGAGATAGAGACCATCCTGGCTAACATGGTGAAACCCTGTCTCTACTAAAAATACAAATATTAGTGGGGCGTGGTGGCCGGCGCCTGTAGTCCCAGCTACCCGGGAGGCTGAGGCAGTAGAATGCCATGAACGTGGAAGGCAGAGCTTGCAGTGAGCCGAGATTGCGCCACTGCACTCCAGCCTGGGAGACAGAGCAAGACTCTGTCTCAAAAGAAAAAATAAATAAATAAATAAAAATAAAAATATTATCCATGAAGTCCCATCACACAAGAAATACGTGCCATGCAATTTTTAAATGGGTTTCTTTACTGTCTCTTTGATTCTGAGCTCCAGCAAATAGAAAACTGAAGTTCTGAGAAGCCAGAGCTCGTCTGAGGCAACACTGTGAATGTGGAATTTCCCTTCTATTTTGTTTGAGTTAAGGAATGCCTTTGGACGCAAGTTACCAACAAAAAACCTACCAATAATGACCTAATCAAAGAAGGGAGGGTTGCTTCTCACATAATAAGGAATTGGAAATAGGTAGGGCAGGATTGAGACACTGGCTCAGGGATGCACCAGGAACTGAGGTTCTTTTCTATGCTGTATTATTCTAAGCAAGCTGGAATTTATTCCCAGGCTAGAAGGTATCCTTTTATTTAAATTTAAATAAATAAAAGCTTTCTCAGAAGCCATCCCTTGCAGACTTCTGCTTCCAACATGCAGTCAGAACTGGGCCACAGAGCTCAGTGATGTCATGCGGGATAATGTGGATATCTGGCTTCCCAGCCTCTAGAGTAGAAGATAAGGAAAGGTTTAGCAGCAACTTTTAGGTAGCCAAACAGCAGTATCTGTTGCACACACCTATCAGTTTCCAATTTCCAAAATCATTTACATTTGAGTTATACATTTTTTTAATTGTAATGTTCTTTTTCCCTTAGTACATCATGAACATTTCATGTCAACATTATACGCAGTTACTCTACAGAAGACATCAGAAAACTATGACCTAAAAGGCAAAGCCATCCCATTGCCTGTTTTTGCAAATAAACGTATTGAAACACACCCACACATCACTCATTCTTACACATTGTCCATGGCTGCTTTTGCACTACAGTGTCAGAGTTGAATATTCTGATAGAGACCGTAGGGTGGGCAAAGCCTAAAACAGTTACTGTCTGTTTTGCAGAAAAAGTTTGCTGACCTTAACTCTACAGCATTGTTTTTAATGGATGCAGATTTTTTCATACAACAGATGGATAGAGATGGATCGCTTATATATGATCTAACCAATTCTCTACTTTTCAAAATTGAAGTGTTTCTAGTTTTCACCATTTTTAAGAAAGTAATGATGGACATCAATGTACGTAAATTTTTGCATGTCTAATTATTTTTATAGGAAACAAGGGAACATACTTCAGTTGTTAACAGTGTGTTCTCTAGAGTTTGGCTGCTTACGTTCAAATTCTGACTCTACCAATTTGTTAGCTGTGACCTTGGGTAAATTATTTAACTTCCATGAACCTCAGTTTTCTCTTTTGCTGTTCTAATGGGAGTATAGAAATAGCTTGTCAACATCTTAATTTGCATTTTCCTAATGGCTAGTGATGTTGAACATCTTTTTATAGACTTATGTGTCATCCATAAATCCTCTTTGATAAAATGTTCATTTTATAGCACATTTTCCTATCAGATTTTTTTTCTTTCACTGTTGAGTTTTAACATCTCTTTGTATATTCTAAATAAGAGTCAGATATGTGGTTTACAAATATTTTCTCACTGTCTATAACTTATCTTTTGATTCTTTTAACAGAGTCTCCTACAAGGCAAATATTTTAAATTTTGATAAGGCTCAACTTAACGATTATTTTTTTCATTTATGGATTGTGCTTTTGGTGTCATGTTAAAGAACTCCTCATCAAACCCCATGTCCCACAGATTTTTTTCCCATGTTCTAAACATTTTATAGTCTTATTTTGTTTTTAAACTGATTCATTTTGGGTTATTTGTTTAAGCTGTGAGTTTTTTTGTCTAGATTGGTTTGTTCATTATTACTGGGAAAAAAAAAGACTGTGGAAGACAGACAGTTGTATTTTCTTAAAAAACATCTGCAGACTGGGGAGGCACAGCTTTCAATATAAGTGAAAATGTGCTCTCCTAAGAACAAAGGGAGAGTCTGGCTTAAACAGGGAATGTTTCTCACCCCAATTCTCAATCAGGTCCACTTATGCAAATGAAGGATTTAAACTTGTTCAAATCGGATTGGGTGGCTTCCAAGCCCCAAACTAGAAGTCTCTGTCAGATAGTTCTTTGGCTGGGTGGTGGGGAGAGGCTGTTTCTGGCCACAGTTTTTCTAGGCACCACCAGAAACTGGTTTGGCTTGATCATACAAAGGGAGGTCCTGCAACACTTTTGCAACACTTTTCTGAGAACACTGACTATATGACACCACCCGCTCATCCAGCCATGGCTGCCTGGTTCTGTTTTAACTTTGAGCACCTCTGCTGGTTACGGAGAATCCGTTTTATCTGTTGGCCAGGAACCTACCCTAACTCTATCAATGTGGACTCATGGATTGTTATTTTATTCAATTACTGTTATTATTCATTTTGTGTACACCTTTAATCCAGAAATTCTCCTTCTAAGACTTTTCCCAAAGGTAATAATTAGTATCCCATCACTACTTTTTTTTTCTCTAAAAGTACCTTGGCTCCTCATACCTCTCTATTCTTACACATAAACTTTAAAATATTCTATTTTACTTTGTTGAGACATGATTTACATAGCATAAAATTCATCAGTTTGAAGTATACAATTCAATGGACTTTGGTATATTTAAAGACTTGTGTAACCATCATCATGGTTTCATTTTAGAACATTTTCATCACTCCTCCCACCAAAAAAAAAAAAAAAAAAAAATGGAGAAGAACCCTTTGTGCACACTTGCAGTCACTCCTCAATCCCATCCCAACCCCCGGGCAACTACTAATCTAGTTCTGTCTCTCTAGATTTGCCTTTTCTAGACTTTTACTACAAACGGATTGATACATTCCAATATGTAGTTTTTTGTGACTGGTTTATTTCACTGAGCATAATGCTTTTGAAATCATCCATGTTGTGGCAAGTAATCATAATCCATTTCTTTTTATTGTTGAGTAACATTCCATTGCATGGATATGTCACATTTGATGATTCATTCACTAGTTGATGGGTATTTGAGTTGGTTCTACTTTTTAAGCTACCATGAATAATGCTGTTATGAATATTCACTTACAATATTCATAACATTGAATATTTATGTGAAAATTTGTTTACATGTCTCTTGAGTAGATCCCTAGAATAATGTTGATAAGTTAAAAAGACAAATCCAATCAGATATTGATTGGAATTGCATTAAACAAAAGGAATAATTGACATGTTTACAATATTGGTTTTCTATTTGGAAATAAGGCATTTTTCCGTATTTATTCAACAGTTAGAGAACCTCCTTCTAGTTCTTCTTGCTTATATAGGCTCCTTGATTAACAGGATGCTGTCTAATAATTTTAATGTATTTTTGGATACTCCCTTTTGCCCACCAATCTATTCACTGTCCAGTACATGGAAGGAGTGCAATAGATAACTGGCCAGTCACTTTCTTTGGTGTTAAGGATGCAGCAGGGAACGAGATGATGTAGCTGCTCTTGTTGAGCTTACTTTCTAGCTGAATAAAGGAAGAATTTACCTGAAATCTTAAAATAGGTGAAGAGTTGTGAAGCAGTGGCAGTAGTTAGTGAATGAGAATGAGAAATGGTGGAATTCTAGGTTCTAGGGGCCATGGCCATCTTTTCAACCTAGAATGTCTCTGAGATACAAATCACCTACATTTTTTTAGACTAGCATGCAACTAAGGTTTTGTCCAGCTCTTCAAGCACATAGTACTGGGAAGATCTATGACAAAGATCTATGTAGTCTTTGCTAATTGTAGGACACGAGGGAAGAATTGGCGAGCCACACTCTCAGAAATAAAGTTAACTGCAATAAAGCCAATGCAACTTCTATTTACAACCTCATCAGTTTGTAAGATCTTGTAATCCCTGTAATTCCTCAGGTGTATTATTTACATTATGCAGGCTACTGGCTCATGAGATTGACAGCAAAACTCTAAAAAATGTTGCTGCATTTAGTTGGAGGATATGAGAAAAACGGTAGCCTAGCCAGGAAAATGCCCACAGGGGAGAGTGCATGGAGGGGGTCTATCACAAGTAGAAAGCTAGCAGAGTTCCTTGGCCTGCTAGAAGAAGAAAAGAAACATCCAGAGAGGCTGTGTAGATGAAGAACAGGGTCTCACATGGGAAGAAGTGCTTCCTCCAGAGGCACAGGGTTGATAACCATTCTGCCTGAGAATCCTACCAAGAGTGAGGGCTTCAGGAAGAACAGCGTCCAAAGCCTCCTAGAGAGTTTTGCAAACAACTAGTCCATCATGATCAGACCCACACAGAGATACTGTGTTGAAAAAGTTAGATGATCTATTGAATGAACACTAATAATAAAATGCTGAAGACAGAAATACAATAGAAGTGTTTGAACTACATGTAAGCATATCACCTGGCTTAGGTAGAGAAATATTTCATAAAATATTTCTTCAAAAAATAGACTCAAAGTGGGTTAACCTCTTTCTCTGCCTTGAAACAATACAGGCCCCTAGGTACTTGTCCCTCTGTGGATAATGAGATCTTGAATACAGATAACTAGAAGATTAATTCCCCCTGTGATCCTGAGCTTCTGCAGGTTCACTAATGATCAGGAGAAGGGAGTAAACAGTACCCTAACAAATGGTGAGACAAAACGAAGAAGGTGTTATAGACACCGTAGGGATAGAGAAATGATAGCAAAGGGTTTGTTTTCCTAGGATGAAGAAAATGCACTAGGAAAAACCAAATGACATTCAGCTGGGAAAAAAATGCCAACTAATACCTCTGGGGTATTGTCTAGAGAAACAAGGTAGTTAATGAGCCAAATAAACCTGAAAAGCCATGTTGCTGAAAGAAGCTAGAAAGAAAGCAGGTAGGTGTTTGCAGTGTGATTGCAAAGGTCAATATGTTAAGTGGCAAACAAAAATAATGGCCAAAGACAGAGATTCTTAGTACCTAACCATTCAATAGCTAAGACCATGTTTTTTAAAATTATATTCTTTGAGAAATACCGGTTTTCCATAACTACGTCAAGCTGTCCCATGGCTCAAATAGAATGAGTGTGTTCTTTTCCAATTTTCAGGAAAAATAATGTTATCAGACAAAGGTTTATAGCTTTAAGGTTTTCTTCTATAAGTATTCCTTGCATGCTTGATGTGTACTATATTTCTATGTAAGAATCGAATGTCAGATGGTTTGTGATAGATTCAATCAAAATCATATGTGAGTTTATTTTAAGTTTGATATGTCATAACATTCCAAGGAGCACTCTGAGATTTCCAAATGTCCCACCTCCTGAAGAGATTTGCGAATCGCTACTCCAACTGGGGACAAAGTACAAACCCAAACCAGTAGCTTCTGTGTGTTGTGGGACATTGTAATTTTACCATGTTTTGTATAAGCCAATGTTTCTGGTTGCACAAGAGAAGCAGAAAAAGTGGGCTAATGAGCATTACCTAAAGGACCTATCCCTAGTTTCCACAGCTGTAAGTGAGAATATGAGGGCTCAGAGAACAGGAAGGAATCTTAAAAGCCATCTAGTACTTTTTTAAACCATATCATTTGATACCAACTATTCAACATTATGCATCATTTAAATAGTGCATTAATATGTATTGGGTCCAACAGGTTATGCAATATGCCCTTGAGATTTTCATGGCTGAAAAAGCAAAGAAGGAATGAAATTATCTAGTTTGACTTTCTGCATCCTTTAAATATTTATTTAAATGTCCTATTTGGGACATTTCAAGTCTCCCCCTCACCTGTGAGGTGAAGAGATCACCCAGGGAAAAGGTTCAGTGCTTTGACATGGTTTAGAACCTGTCTTGCTTAGAGACAGAAACTAGCTGACATTTTGTTATCTCCACGGGCCAGTAGAGACAGGAACAGAAAATCAGAGCACCAGCTCCATTGATGAAATCCTGCAGTCTTGTAACTTCCTCAGAGGTGAGCAGCGTGGCCCCCGACCCCAGTCCAGCCGGGATTCCTCACCTCACCTTCCGCTGTGACAGGCTGCAGGGCAATTCCTTTACTGCTTACAAAATGAAAGCTGCAGAAATTCTCTGAGTTCCCACATTTCTAGAATAAGCCATTAAACAGATATGTGTTCTGATGAGTAAGCTCTTGAGGTAACTGCTATAAATTATGATCTTTTCTCATTCTCCTCCCTTGGGTTGTGGATTCTTAGTCTTGATCATATATATATATTTATCTCTGTAAATGGAAAAAACATTTTCTTAAACCCTTCACTGCCCTGAAAAAAGTGGAGCTGTAACACTGATTAGTATCAAATTTCCAGAAAGTACAATCTTTCTATCATTGCATTAATATTAATGTCATCAAAAGTCAGAAGCTGTAAGTGATTGGGAGGAATCTGGAGGAAATCTGTGACACGGCCTCTTTGTAAGGTGAATATATTAAGCTCTTACACAATGGGCTGTAAATACCTCTCTCTCTCCCTCTCTCTGTAAATTTTTCAACAATCAAGCCCTGATCTTTGTGGGCCATGGCTTTGGAAAATAATGAAATTCAGAAATATGTTGAAATATTCTCTCTGATTTTTCTGCATATCATTTTCCAATACACCATATCATTATTGTACCTCTGTAGAGAGCTATGTAATCACTTCGCTTTGCCTGTCAAGAAGTGATGTTGGCATCTTTCTCACTAGAAAAGAAATATTTGTGATGTTTTTCCGATGCATTGATACTTTAATCTTCTTTAGTGTAAAGAAGCCAGCTCAGATTGTAAGTTTATCTTCTTTAGTGTAAAGAAGCCAGCTCAGGTTGTAAGATTTTATAGAAATTCAGGACTAAATTTAGTGTGAAAAATGTTGTGTGCATTTTTCCTTCCGAGAATATACACGTGTGTGTGTGTGTATACACACATACTACTTACTACTTTAGAGTATTTTAATCATTTAACATATCTTTTATGGTTGGGATAAGATCAGAAGAGTTTCACTGGATAAAAGCATGCCATCAATTTTGATTTACTCATTTTATATATTAGATATGTATATGCTGTGTGATGATAATTTGGGAGAGGCAGTTTTCACTTTCGCTATGACTCTGTATTTACACCCCTAAAGAATATAAATGTCTTACAGATGTTGCCATGGGGTCATCCGAAAGGTGTGTGCAAAAAGAACTGTTGGCACTACTTCAAATGTGAAATTTCATGTCACAGTGTGACCCTTTGGTCCCTTACACATTAAGTTACATGTTTAATAACTCAGTGGTGGAGATTTCCAAACACTGTGGGGATACTAGAGGCCCACCCCCGATTCCTAAACGGTGGGACTCACAGGATACTCCAATGGCATGGGTGTGAGATTTAAGGAAACCTAAGCCTACTGCAAAATGCAACTGCTCTCGAAGGGTAAGGCTCAGAAGATACGGAGGTGAGAGAGTGGAGACCAGGAAGCCACTGCCGCTTGGCTGGGACTCATTCAGAACTACAAAGCATTCTGGGGAACCATTATGTATCTTTCAGATCTGACCCAAACTTCATAGATAGTGCTTGACCTCGACTGCATCGCCAGTACCCAGCATAGTGCCCAACAGGGAATGGCCACTCTGTAACTCTTCACCATCATCATCACACAACCATTCATATCTAAATAATACTTTACAGGCCTCATTGCCTATACCCCAAGCAACATCTACAGTGGCAGCTCCATGATTTCTGCATGGAATAGGCTTAGGGACAGTGATATGTACCCAGCCAGTACTCATCTTCTTCTTCCATCTAGTCACTTGGCGGGGCCCTGTAGGGACAGTGGAGATGAGGCGGGACCAGATTGTCCCTTCTCCACAAATAACTGATGCTGTCACTGCCACTGATGATCTCATTTCTTCCTCACAACTACCCTGAAAAAGAGTTATAAGTCACCCTCATAGGCAATACAACCATATGCAGAGACTTAAGTAACCTGCTTAAGGTCATATGACTGGAAGGGGCTTAATTACTCAGGTACAAATGGCCTAACCCCAAAGAGTAATCCCAAAGCAGAGTAAATTTGATCTCCCGGAAAGCTGAATTAAGGCCCCAAATTCACCACGCCTGTTTCCTAAACAGATGCATAGATCTGAAAAAAGCCACCAAATTTTAACTTTCCTCTTCTACTTGAGCTAAAAAAACACATGCTGCTGCCCTATGTAAGAAACATATATTTAGCCACAGGTGTCACAGACCTCCAGGTTCACTATTTCAAACACACATTTAAAAGCAAAATATTCTCTCTCACACACACACACACAGCTCCACAAGCCTAGGATGGTAAAGATGGGGATCATTTAAATTCTGTTACCCTATCCCTAAAATGAGAAGATTAGACTACATCAGTGGTTCTTGAGGTTTAATGTGCATGCAAATCACCTGAGCATATTGTGAAAATGAAGATTTGGAATCATCAGCTTTGCAATGGACCCCAAGATTCTATACTGCTAACCACCTCCCAGGTGGCACTGATGCTGCTGGTTCTTGGATTATAATTTGAGCTTTAAGTACCTTAAGGTCCCTTCCCACTCTACGTTTCTTACCATCTCTGTCAATGGCACACTTAGCTGCCTGCTACCTAGGCCATCATGTCTTCCCTGCCACCTTATGTGGCCCCGTACACCAATCAAAGAGGTTATGCCCCATTCTCCCCCTTCCCTCCACTCACCCAAATCCATGCCAGGTCAAGCTGGGGGATCCAGACTCATGAAGTATTCCCTAACTAATTTTCTCCCTCAATGATCTTTTTCTTCTTTTTTTCCTAAGATGTACTGATGAATCTAATTAGATTATATGCTAATAACACTGTGTCCTTTATTATTTTTTCCCCAGGAATACTTTCAAATGATCAACTCCTTTTCAGCTTTCAGTTCTCAGTGGAATGACACTCCTTAGAGAAGCCTTCCCTGAATTCCCAATCTAAATTGTTCTCTCTTGCTGCCCATGTAACCAGTCACAGCAACCTCTTTTAATTTCTTCATACCACTCACCAAGATTTGAAATTTTCTCACTTGTTTATTTGTTTTTTATCTCACACCCCCAACACTGAGAGTGACTGTGTTTGCACAGATCACCACTACTCTATCCCTAGTGCCTAGAACGATAACGATAACACAGTAGATACTCAGTAAATATTTGTTGAGTGAATGACGCAGGAATCATAGAGTGTGGTACACAGAGGTGCTTAAGAAAATCCTTACTGGATGAATCAGAACTCCGCCACCGAAGTAGCAATCCTGAAATTGCTACTTGGAATTATTAGGTTTCTGTCTTTACTTTTGAAAACTAGTTCTTTATCTGCGTGTTTCCTTTTTCCTGTGGTGTACACACAGCAGCTCACATCACAATTAATTTTGAAAGCAGATCAGACATGTGAGCAATTAGCTCTCAGTAGGACAAGTTATCTCTCCATAGCACTTGTAGATTATACAAAATGATATGAACGACATTAGTGTGGACGTTTAGGATATGTTTTGGGAACACAGGGCACATTTAGCTGCGGGTCTCATCTTGGCTGTTCCACTGATGGAGCCCTCCCAGCAAAGTTTTTTCCAAGCTCAGCTTTGATCTGCTTTCAGGCCTGCCAACAAACTCTAGTTTCTCATCTCAGACCTCAATTATTTCGCAAGAATCGCACAGAATCCAGCTTTGATGATGTACATGAAAAATGGTAGAAAATTCAGGCTATTGGGGAAAACTGAATGTATAAAAATGAACCCCACTTACTAGAGACAACTATCCCTGGCAGATCTCTCACTGAGAAAGACAAATGAATGGGGCTGAAGACAGAGATGGAAACTGCCATTGCTACACGCTATTGACCTGGAATGGAGGCAGCAGAACCTGTCTGATGTGTTCTAAGGGCGGCTATTTAGATCTTGCACCATTTCTTTTTTCCACTGTTTCTGTGGTGGAGGTGTTTGGGCTTGAACTTTGATTCCTCTCAGAAATACAAGAAATGGACTTGATCTTGACCTTAACACTAGCATAAGTTTACCCTTGGTTTCAAAGCTGAAGTTCTTGAAAGTGAGTTGAGCTCTATCTCTTCAGAAATTCATTTGTGGGACCCTGGGGACTGGACGCAGGAGCAACTGCCTGTCCCTCTAGCATGGCAGTGTTCCATAGGAAAGAGCTAGAAACACAAACCATGCAACCTCTAACTGTGAGAAACCCCAGGGCTAAGCCCAGTCCGGCTTGGAAACACTATCCTCAGGCTTTGAAGTTCTGTTGTTCCATCCAGGCTTTGCTTGTGTTTTCTTTTTCTGCTTATTCTCTTCCAAAATAAACTTAATGTTGCATTTCATGTTTTCTTCCTTATCAGGCCCTTTTTTCCTTTGCAAGTTCCATGAGAAAATTGAAAGGCTATCAGGTACACTGTGGTGGGGTTGCAAATAATATATAAGATGCCTAGTTAAATCCGAATTTTAGGTAAACAACAAATAGTTTTTAGTGGAAGTATATCCCATGCAATAGTTTTCTTTGCTAAATCTAGTGACTCTAGTTGTATGCCTATTGTTTTATTTTGGCATGCTTTTTTGTCATTTTGATTTTTATTGGCAGAGGTATGAAAAGGGTAAAGAAAGAATGAAGAGGAGTGATTTTGTATCCTGTTTTTGACCTGGGGTTGACCGTTTCTGTCTTCTTATGTAGAGATGTCATAGAAAGCCTCGAAGGTCCTTTCTACGAAATCTTCCAACTTCTGGTCTGAAGAATGTCTCTTGGTTGTGTTTTTGCAAATTTCTAATTTGACTACAGTGTGCCATGAGTTTGAAATCTGAGTTCTTGAGCACATTGAAATTAAAGGGTCCGGGTTAATTGCAAAATGAGCAAAGTTGCAACGGAGAAAGCGTTTTCATTCTCATATGGAGCAAGCTTTCTGGAGTGACACTGGACCTATGTCATGTGCGTAGGGGTAGTTCAATCACAACAGCTGATCCTGTAACCCTACTTCAGAGATAATAAGTACAGATACAGTTCCATGTGGATCCCAGAAAATAGGAATGGAACAGGAGAGTGAGGGTATCAAGCTGGGAGATGTTAGGACCAATAAGGTGATAGCTAAGTGTAATGAGTGCTTACTATGTGCTAAGCATTAGCGTACACTGACTACACTCTTTTAATCTTTACTACAATGCTATGAATAGGCTATCAGTGTCATTATCCCCATTACAGATGGGGAGACTGAGGCAGACAAGATTAAGTAATTTAGTTAGTGGAGGAGATAAACTGGCTTCAGAACTCACAACACTAAACTACTTATTTCTGCAGCCTGTACTATCTGTGAGAGAAAGGGGTGTGCAGAGGCAGGAGTTGCTGAGCTGTTGGTATAAGCAGACTCTCCTTCTCTGGCACACTCCTGGAGACCAAGAAGGTCCTGTGTGCGCCCATGGCAGGCCACTGTCTTCCCCTACACAGCCCCTGGGAGCACAGGCAGGTGAGTCAAGCACACCAGGCGAGGTTGGTGAAATGATCAGGGAAGTAAATGAGATGTGAATAAATTATGAGACTGAATAAATTATATAAGGATTCTTTTTAAGAAAGAGCCAATGAAAGGTTGCAGGTCAGAATTTAATCCAACTAAACTAAGCTAATCTTTATCCTCTTCTCTTTTTTTCCCAGGGCCTTCATTACACTCCCTGCTACAAGGTCAGAAGGTTGTGCTGAGCTCCAAAATCTGGAGGCACTAGTGGATTATTAAGATTAGGTAGCCATAGCCCTTCAGTCCTCAGCATGGTGAAAGTGCGGTCCCACACTCTCGGAAATCATCCAAACTGAAAGGGCCAGTGAAATTAAAAGGAAAATAACTGCAGAAGGGCCAAGAGTATCCTTGTTCCTTTAAAAGTAACTCTACATAACTTGAAAGCCCCTGGGAATGTATGTTGATTATGTGTTTACAGAGGGGATAAAGGACTCCACTGGAAACAGATGTGATCTGTTTGATTTCCTCTAATACCATGAGCTGAAAACAAAGAAAATTACTGAACGTGATAACACTCAGGTTAAATAAAACAGTTCAAAGTTCCAAAAAGCCCAATTTGGAAGGAAGCCTTTGAGTCATAAGCCATAAATTTTGTTGCAATCACCAACATAAGAAAAAACTAGCTATGTCCCAAGGCCCTTTGTCTAGAAAAGAATTCTTTTCTTCTCCAAATCCCTCAGATGAGTTTTAAATGTGCAAATGATGGCTATAATTTACACAGAAACTTGAAACTATTAGCAGTTTAATCCACCTAAAATCCTAATGAAATTCTGCAGTATTATTCCTGTTTGTACAGCCCAGCAAACAGAGGATAGGAACTGCCACCCATAGACTCTGGCAGCTAGCTGTGCAATGAAATGAGACTGTAGGCCCAATCTTTGTACAAAATGCCAGATTATTATTGGTATTCAAGAGATCTGGAGGTTCAGAGCCAAAAAGGCTTTAGAAAACGACAACTAGATCTTATTATTTCTCCTTTGCAGTGATTTCTCTAAAAAGAAACAACCCAATGTGGGATTTAAAACTTTCCCTTCATTACGGTTTGTTTTCTAATAGCCTGAATCTGAGCAGGAATAAGCAGGGGGAAGGCGGGGGGTTCCGGGCACCCTGATCATCATTCAGATTCATTATTTGCTTGAAAAGGGTGACAGAGGCCACCTTTCCAACAGGTGAATGCAGGGTTCCCTTTTAGAAAACACTTCTGCTTCGTTCCCTCCTGTCCCCCACCGTCTCTATCCCCATCTCTTAGATCACTGTTCACATTTATATCATTGAACTTGTAAATTTTTTGTCTTTATTGTTCTTTTTGAAACGTGTCTGCTCTAGATTTAAGCACAAGTGAATGCTGTGTATGTGGGGAACAATCTTGTAACAGGAGCTGTGGGCAGCAGAGCCCTCCTGTGTGGGTTTTGTGGACCCCTGAGCAGCAAAACTCAGAATATATAACACCCACCCAATTTTGTCTGGATCCAAAATTTCAGACAGCACTTGCTTCATCTGCTCTTCTGTTCCTTTCTTCCTGAATCCTGGCTGCCTCATTTCAACAGATAATTGAAATCTTTCTCACTTTCTCAATAATCTTTGGGGAAATTCCACTTTGAAATTATCTTTTCCCTGTCATTTTTACTTTACAGTTCAGAGGACAGGGATGAGCTAGGAAACAGAATCTCAATCTCTCTCTCTCTCTCTCTCCCTTTCTCTCTTTTTTAAATGACGTAGGGAGTTTGGACATCCTCCCTACCCCCACCTCCCCTCTTTGATTCTAACCCTGATTCCTGGAGAATTATAGTTTTCCTTTTAACGGTTGCTGATTATCGCACCGGGAGGAGCAGGAGGGGCTGCCCAAGGAAGAGCCCAGGAGCCCATTCTGATCTCCGAGGACCCCAGCTGCCGGGTCCAGGTCAGGCTGGTCACAAAGCCCGGCGGGGCTGAAGCGCGAACACATCTGACAGCGCCTTCCACCCGTCCCGCGGTGCGCCCGGCTCGGCGGGGGCGGCTCCACTCAGCCGGGGCCCGAGTTCGTTGGGGGACAACTTACTGTGCTCGCCGAGCATCCACACTGCAAACTCCCAAGCGGGAGGGGGAAAACAACCCAGGCTGTGCCGTGCCGAGGAGTAGAGGCAACAAAAGACCGAGACACGAGGGGAGGGAGGCAGACACGGAGGGAACGCGGACTCTGGCCCCTCGCTCCCCGAGAGCGCCCCTCGGATGCTGCTGGGGAGACCCTCCAGGACTCTCTTTGGGGCCTCTGGGGCCCGCGGCTCAGACAGGTAGTTGGAAGAAAGAAGAACAAAGCTGCCCGCGGAGGCAGGCGGCGGTCTCGGGGCGCCCCGGGGCGGGAAGAGCCGAGGCCGAGGAGGCGCCCCGCGCCCCCTGCCCCGCGGCCCCAGCGCCCCGCGTCGGCTGCCTCCGCCGCCTCCCCTCGCGCCTCCTCCTCCCAGGGAAGCGGTGCTTCCGAAGGGACGGGCGGCGGGCGGCGGGCGGCTGAGGACGCGGGGGAGCGGGGAAGGCCGGCGGCGTGGGGGGGGCGCTGGGGGAGGGGGCAGGACGGGGGGCGGGGGCGCCCCCCCCAAGCCGCCGAGCCGGGCGGGCCCCGACCGCCACCCTGCCGCAATTTCCCTGTGTCATGGCTCCGGTCTCTTAGCAACAGCCGCCAGTCCGGCCGCCCCGAGCCGCCGCCGCGGGCTCAACTCCACCCGGCGGAGCCCGGCGCGCAGCAGCCACACAAAAGAGGCGCGAGGGCCGGCGGCGCCGCCTCGGGGACACGCCCGGGAGCGTCGCGCGAGGGGACGCAGCGAGCGGGAGAATGAGCGGCCGAGAGGAGGGCTCCGAGGCGGGATGCGGGATGCAGAGGACCTGACACGTCTTGGAAACTCTTGGAAATGGCTCCCGCCACAGCGCCAGAGGGGGCTGCAAGTCTGGGGAGGGCGCTCGCCCCTGCGGGGCTGCTGAGCCGCGCTCGGATGCAGGGCCCGGGGGCGCTGTCCCTGCGCTCCGCCGTCGGCTCGGGCTGAAAAAGTTTCTCCATGGTTCCTTTGTGTCGCCCGAGAGCCCGTTCGCCGGCCCCGACCTCCCTCGGTCTCCCTGGGTAAGTGAGCGATGTTGTGTGCGGAGAGTGCTGCCATTTTGAGCAATTCTGCCAGTCCCCAGACCCTGGGGGCCCCTCCCCGCCCCTCCCCGCCCCTCGGGTCTCCGAACCCCCGCGCCCGGGGCTAGTGTTCGGGGAGAGGCTTTTTCCTGGGCTGGCTACACGGGATGCGCTGTCCAGAAAAAGCTAGTTCCAGATTGCTCTCACTTCGCTGCTGCCTGTCTTCTTTCCAGAGGCGGACTCCCAGCTGCTGCACTCATGTGACTCCAGCCAACATCAATAAGCAGACCAAAGCCAGGGGCCAGGGGGTCGCCGCCCTGCCAGTGAGGGACGGGGGGTCGAGGACCTGGGTTGGGTGCCGAGCACAGCACAGCGCTGCCAGCCTGTGGGCTCGGAGCCTCCGAGCCTCAGAGTGGGGCTTAATCCATCATGAGCGGAGAACTTGAATGTCTCTCTTGGAAGCAGTTGTATTTTTAGACCTCCCTCCTTTGCTTCCCCCATCCTCCATTCTTTAACCACGGTAAGACCAGCTCCAGGCAGTAAACTGAGAGGGCAGCCAAGCTTGACTGCCAAGTTTGTTTTCTTGCATTAGGTATAAAAGAAAACCTCAAAGGTGGGTCTCCCGTGGCATCTGACCTTTGCATTTCGTGTCAGATGGTGACACATTAAAAGGGAGTACAGCCTTCAACAGAGCTGAAGGAATAATAAACGAGGGAGTTAATTACTAGCTATTAAACTCATTTTAAAGATGTGCGGTAAAGGACTGTTGAAATCCATTCCTTACATTCTACCGGAGCCAAAGCTGCTTTGCTGAGGAGAAATCCAAGTGAGTTTCCCCCTCCCCCAAGACATCCAGGCTCCTGGTGCACCTGATCAATGCCCAACAAAACGTGTAGCCTTTCTTCGGTGGGAGAGCCACCCTGCCAGCTGAGTCTGAGTTCGCTTCCAAAAAAATGTCCGGTCCTTAAAGCCTTCTTAACATAACCACGGATCTCCAGATTATTTAAGATGCTGGATTCCAAGGATCACTTATAACAACAGTCTCTATATTACAACCACATAATAAATGTGCCTATTTATTTGGGATGAGAGATAGACAATATATTTTTTTTTCAATCTGTACTTACTGGTGCAGCTTAAAGGTTTATAGATGTATTCTCTATACTGACCCCTCTCTTATCTACCTGGTGCTTCTCTTTACTGAAACCCAACTAAGTCCCAAAGAGAGATTGATTTGCAAACATTGTAAAGAGCTGATTACCATTTGCATTCCCACTGATGGAGAAAAGATCCTGCCTATATTGATATAATGGAGGAACTCAAGGGCCAAAGCCTTTCACCCAATCACCAATTAAAAGCAAAATTCTACCTACCACACATTTTCAAGGGGGAATTTATTCTAAAACATGAATTATCTGACAAAGGATAGAATAGCAAAAGGCTTGAGAGTGATATTTAAGTCTTTCATTTCATACAATGTCCTTAATTTTAGCATCTCATAGGAGGGAAAACAACTAATGGGACAGAAAATGTTTTACTCTGGAGATACAGCAAGACTATAATTTTTAGAGGTTGCCGAATAACCACCAATATGCATTTGTGAATTTACCTACCTAGGCTTTATTACAAACAACTAAATAAACTTCCTAAGAGTAATCCATTGATTGTTGCCACCCTCCCTTCCTAAAAATGACCTCATGAGAAAGGGATGGGGGGGGGGGGGGAAGCAAAAAACAAACAAACAACAACAACAACAACAAAACAGCTTTGGCTTGGGGGAAATGTCATTCTACAAATCACATATTATGTAGGCTGCTTTACCTAGTTAATTGCCTCCTCATTTGAATACTGGAATTCTGTAGCATGCTCTTGGCACCTTAATAAGGGGTCAGAAAGCTATTCTGGCAGAGTGTTAGTTGTTTTTAATTGTAATTTTCCCATATGAGAAAAAAGATCTTTCTCTTGGAGATTCTAGGGGACTTCTCAAATTCCCTGATGAAATCTGGCACATGATACCTTTAAGGGAGTTCCTCTGAGGGAGGAAAGAAGGCCAGAAGGAAGAGCTCAGTTACATAAGCAGTTACCTAAAACTAAATATTCCACCCCAAGAAGCTGTCCAGATGTTGCCGAGAGGCGAGAAGGCTGTGCAAGGGATCTGCTTGCACTTAGCTGTAGGAACAGGCATAGGTGGGAGACAACTTTGTGAAGGGATTTATTGTCAGAGTACTGCAATATCTCTGCTGCTTCCCCAGTGATGAACTCTCTGTTAATTATCTGAAGTAAATAAACCGCCTGCCAGCCATTATATTACCTTTAATTTCATCCAGTGAAATAAATTCCTTTGTCTTTATACAGTAGTAACTTTCCTGTTTTAGTGACTTTGGGCCACACATTGACAGATTCCCCAGCTTAGAGAGACTTGAAACTCCTGTGGTAGTTCCCTTGAAATATCTTCCAATTCCAGAAGGATTAAGGGAAAGAATCTTGCTAGGGAAGTCCTTAACCACTACTTTGCTTTTGTCCCTACATTTAGGTTTTACTAATGGTTGGAACTCCACTGTTCATTTCAAACCCTCATATTACCCATGGAGTGTGTGGGGGAGATGGGTGGGGAGCGGGGAGAAGGAGGCATACTTTCAGATGGTTTTATCACCACATACTAGTTACTGCAATGTTTTATAACCACCTATTAGTTGCTGCAACTAATAGGTCCCTTCCCTAATGTCTACCTGGCCCCAGCCTCTGTACACGGCCTTCGTTTCAGTTAGTGGATAAAGGCCCTGGGGTTGGGGGCACACATGGAGTGGGATCTGGGAGTAGGGCAGCTGCAGCGTGAGATGCCACTGCAGCCAAGCCGACACCCTCTGACTGTCTTCCTCTGCTTTGCAGCAGGAGGAGGTGGCTGAGCAGCTAGTGGGCAGTTGGCGCCCTCCCTGAGCAAGCCTCCATCCCAGAGGCTAGTCCTGCAATCCACGAGTTCGCCATGATCGCCACCGGCGGCCTGCTGAGGATTTCCGCCAGAAAGCAGGATCCACTCCGCCCCCCAAGTCAGATCCCCAAGCGCAAGCGGAAAGCCAAAAAGAGGCGCAAGAACGATGTGGTGGTGGTGAAAGGCAAGCTGAAGCTGTGCTCCATCTCGGGGCTCATCGCCCTCTGCGGGATCCTGGTGCTGCTGGTGGGCATAGCCATGGCGGTGGTGGGCTACTGGCCCAAGGCCACGGGGGCCAATCGGGAGGGGGGTAAGCAGCTGCCGCCTGCGGGCAGCAGCCACCGCGTCCCGACCACCGCCAACAGCAGCGGCAGTGGCAGCAAAAACCGGTCCAGGAGCCACCCTAGGGCTCCAGGGGGTGTCAACTCCAGTTCCGCGGGCGCGCCCAGGAGCACGCCTCCTGCGCGAGTCGCCTCCCCTTCCTCCTCCTCCACGTCGGTGGGCTTCTTCTTCCGCATCTTCTCTGGCTACCTGCACTCTGACAAGCTCAAGGTCTTCGGGCCCCTCATCATGGGCATCGGCATCTTCCTCTTCATCTGCGCGAACGCGGTCCTCCACGAGAACCGGGACAAGAAGACCAAAATCATCAACTTGCGGGACCTCTACTCCACAGTCATCGACGTGCACAGCCTCCGCGCCAAAGACCTGGCGGCCGCCGCGGCCGCCGCTGCGGCCGCAGCCGCCTCCTCGTCGTCGTCGGCCCCCCCCGCGGCGCCCCCCGGGGCCATCCCGCTCAACGGCTTCCTCAGCTACGTGCAGTCGCGGGGCCTGGAACTGAAGCCGGGGAGCTGCGGTGGCGCCGGAGACGCCTTCGGAGCCGCGGCGATGCTGGCCAAGGGCTCGTGGCCGCCTCACCCCGCGGCCCTGAGCGGCGGCCGCCCCCGGGGCGCCGCGTCCCCGCCGGACCTGGCCTCTTCCCCGCGCTGTCCGCGGGAGCCCGCGAGCCTGGCCGAGGCCGTGTACAGCGTCTACCGCGAGCGCTCGGGCGTGGCCGGCCGTCGCCGGGCCGCCGCTGCCACCGCCGCCGCCGCCGCCGCTAGCAGCTGCAGCAGTCCGGCGCCCTGCAGCCCACCCGAGAGCTGGGGGCGCCAGAGCACCGCCAGCTCCCTCGTGGACTCCTCGCTGAGCGCCTTCGCGCTGCTGCCCTTGCAAGGGGACCGCGATAGGGACGGGGACGCGGAGGGCGCGAGCTGCAGCTGGCAGAGGCCTCCGGGGGAACGCGGCTCCCTGGAGATCCCGAGGGGCGAGGTCGACCTGAGCCTGACCAACCTCCGCGGAGCAGAGGGCAGCATGCGCGGGGCAAGCCAGGAGCTAGAGGAGCCCGAGGGCGCGGTAGCGGCGCGCGCCGCCAGGGGGCAGGGCGGCCGCCTGCCCAGGACCGGCAGGTACGCGGCCTTGCGGCGCCGCAGCACCAGCGGGCTCCCGGACTACCGGGTGCCGCCGTCCCCCGAGCCCCCGCCCTCCCCGGGGAGTGCGGACCCGGACTCCAGCCCTCTGGCCAAAGCCGCCTCCCCCTCGCCACCCCTGCGGCTGGAGGGCTCGCCCCCCACCAGGCGGGACTCGGGGAGCTCCCAGTCGGATGACCCATCCAGCAGCAATAAGGGCTACACACCCCTGCGGGAGGCCGGCACCTCCTCCGAGTCGGTCTTGGACGCAGTTGCCAGTCAAACGCGAGACTCTGTGGCCGCCCCTGTTCCGGGTGCGGAGCAGAGCTCCCCGGAGGGTGCCAGCCAGGAGCCACTTACGGCCGAGCAACCTCAGCCGGTGCAGAGGCAGTTTACAAACAAGGAGAAACTCTTCATGATTTCCAGGTCTCATGCCATAGGGGTAGAAGAAGGAGAACTGGAAAGCACAGGCATTTAGAGAAAGGAGTGGGGTGGGGGGAGGAGAGAGAAAATGGGAGAAACGCCCACTTGTATCAGTGCATTAACAGTTCCGTGTCTCTTTTGTGGACTGATCCGAGGACATCATTCAATATCCAAAGAGCTGCAGAATGTTATCCTTGAATTGCGTCCACAAGATTCCTGTAGATAACTCCAAGGATTTTGTTTTTGGTTTTTTTTTAAAGCAAACTAGTCTTTTTATGTCCGATGGTGATTGTATGTTCGATGAAAACCAAATGTATTAAAAGGTCAGCAATCTAGTCCATTAGATAAAATTCTTTTAATTTTCTTAGGATCAAAACAATATATTTTTGACAGTAAATGTGCACTTTACTCCAATTTTTTTTAAATCCCTAATTTCCCGACCCGTGTACTCTGCGCTGGTTTTGGCCATAGCTGCTTGCGAATGGCAGGCTTTTTTCTCCCTCCCTTTGTGGAACATAGAAGAGTTTGTCTCAGTTCTCTTAGAATTGATGTTACTAACTGAAGTTAAAGCCAAAAGCATGAATAATTCAGGAAAGAGCACTTTCCTTGCCCCACTCCACTCTGCTCACCCAATGCCCAAAAGCTTCTTCATTTTTTAAACAGGTGTGTACGTTTTGCTACTGGGGTATGTGGTGGAGACTGGAGCGGGGCAGGAACTAGATGGACTGTTACATTCCGAAATTTATATCAAGTACACTATGCTTTATTGAGTGTTATCACACCTGTATTGAAAATAGCATTAATATTTAAAATCTTTTTTAATAAAAGAGGTTTCCGAACAGTTAAGCATAATATTGCCTCATTTTGCCTTGGAGCTAGCTCATCGGGTACCTCTGAAATATTTTGCTGTGACACTGCTACCAGGACTGTTGTGATCTTCCCCCAAAGTACTCAGCACCATTGTCACATGTCCAGTGTATTTTTAAGCTTAAAATGTAAGGTAATATTTAACATTTGGGAATTTCTCTTTCAAATAGAATGAAACGTTAAGTGAATAGTAATTGCCTATGATACTTCTCGTTTACCTCCAAGTATTAATTTGCAGAGCACCAGGCTTAATATTCCCTTCCCATCCTCGTGGATATCACTGATGATAAGTTTATGGTCTTGAATCCATGGCCCACATAGACGAAAAGATAATGTTTTAATAATTTGGTAGATTGTTTACACTTGATGTCATTAAAAGTGAATTAGTTAATTTTCAAAACCAGGAGATACGATGTGGTCATTTTGGTCCCCTTGGGCAAAGCAGCTAGTCTTGTAGAAAGAGTGCCGATTCAGAACTGAGATTGGACCCAGCTGTTGGCATCTCCTAGCTGTGTGGCCTTGTACAAGTCACAAACCCTGAGTCTCAGTCATCTTTTTGTAAAATGAAGAGAACCAGACATACCTCATGGAGCTGTGAGAGGAATAGAACAGGGTCAGGGTCAGAGGAGGGCTTATATGTGTGGAGTTCACCAGAACCCTTGGCCCAGAGGATGTATTCAATAAATGGTGGTTATTGTAATTATTATTACTATTATAATATGTTGCTGAATGCATACTGTAGAAGAATGGACCTTCCTTGAACTTGAGCTCAAGAAAGTCTAGTCTGAAATCTGGGATATCCACCTATTATCTGTATAATCTTAGACAAATCTCTTAATCCCTCTGGGCCTCTGGTGGATGATATAATCTCTATGATATCCTTCAGCTCTAAAAGTCTTACTTAAATTCAGGCTCTTGTCCTGGATGTAATCATATCACATTTGTTCCCATAACTTGGCAAAGAGTGGATATACGTTATCAACTACCATTAGCGCAACATTCTGTAATACATTTTAAAAGGGCCTCATTTATTCTCAGATTGGATCTGCATTAAACCAATAACTCACTTTAAGGCTGTAGATTAATATATTGGGCTCTTCTATAAAGCAAAAGTGAGTTTGCACTAATGAGTGACATGCTAGTGTAATGAGACCTCAAGGTAGTGTTAAATTTCAACAGTCTCAATTGCTTTCTCACACTTCCAAAATAAATGTCAAACTTCCTTTGGTTTTCTTCTCCATTACTTTGGGCAGTAGGTGATTTATATACTGAGATAGTGTGTTAATTAAAGGGGAAAACAGGTTCGGGTGTTCTACAATACTGTTTCCAGTCCTCTGAGAATGCACTGTAAATGCTACATTTATCAAATGCTAAGTGACATTTAGCAAATAATAAAGCTAATACCTCTTAGCTTAACTAAGGAGGGGTGGACAGAATACTGTTTATATTTCACAAACTTAGCTCCATATCAGATAATATCTAACTTAACTATTGAACAATTTAACTAGATTTTTTTTTTTTCTGAAGATAGAAAAAGATGAGCTCAATTTTCCAAATCTTGGGAGGAGCCTGTGATTTCTTTAGACTTCAGAGGAAGTGTATGTAAGTGTAGTAATTCACAATCTTAACTTTCATAGGAGCAGAAATCTGCAATAATAATGCTAATTTTCATTCAGTACTTACTGTGGGCTAAGTACTATTGTTTGAGCTTTGTACACATTATCTCAGTGAATCCTCACAGCAACTGTATTGAAGTAAGATTATTCTTACCCCTGTTTTGCAGAGAAAGACACTGAGGTCAGAAAGATGGAATTGTTGTCCAGGGTTACACAGCTGGTAAATGGTGGATCCAGGATTTGCACAGTTTGGAAGATTAGGTAGACCTGTTGGCAGATGCTGAGTTGAAATTGACATTTCTGGAAACCATCAAAATACTTTATACATTCTTCATTTCCTGCTAGATCCCTTTCCAGACCATTCTTAGAGAAATACAGAAAATTGTCAGAATGCAGTCAGATAGAAAGCTGGAGTTCATAAATCTTCAGACTGGCATGAACAAGTTTTTTTCTAAGTGACTTTTCAGGGGTTTTTGTATACAATAAATAGGATTGTTTGAAAGGGCCTTATAGATGATAGAATCCCCCCACCTTTAATTTATAAATGAGGTTGCTAAGATTTAGAAAGATGGAACAACTTTTTCAGAGACAAACAGCAGTGGCAGGACCAAATGTTAAATTAAAATAATTGCAACAATTGGTGTGATGGTATTTTTTCCCTGAATTTCTGTCATGTACCAGCTGGGTGACCATGGACAAGCTACATAGTCTCTCTGTGTCTCAATTTCCTTTTCCACGCTATAGGAATAATAATGTCCCTGCCTTACAGGACTGGAGTAAAGATTAAAAGAACTATTATTTGTGTAAAGTGCTTATAATGGGCTTGGAACGTAGAGAGTATTATAAAAAGGTTTGTTCCTTTTATTTAAAATAGAGTCAACTGCTAAACAATTACTTCGTATGACCTTCCTTTTTATTAATAAGAATAATTTTAGGCTTAAAAGTCTAACGTGTAAGGCAACATAGCATAGTGGCTCCAAGTGTGACTTGGGGGTTATATAACATTATAACTGAGTCTTCACTTCCAGTAAGGAGATAATAAATAGCATTTGACACATAGAATTAATTGTTTAAATGAGGGCTACATAAACTAATATAATTAAAGGACTTAGAACAACTCCTGGCACATACAAATATTCAGTAAATGTTTACTATTATTAAGGCAAAATACAGAAAAGCAATTAGTAGGCTAAATTTACTACTTAGTAGTTAGGGACAGCCATAAACTTAATGTACTAAAAAGTCTTTATAATTTAGGTATATGAGAAAGAAAAATTAGACCTTAAAAAACGAGGGCTTACGCTGCTGCAGTGCCTCCTGATAGAACATAGAACTATCAAGAGCTGGACACATGCTCCTTATGGTCCCAGGATCATCATATTATACAACAATGAATGAACATCCAAACTGGCACCCTTGGCTATATTTAGCTGCAATTATTCCATTTCCATTTATTGAGGCTAACTGTATCAAAAAGACCAGTGAAGCCCTTGAGGTCTCAGCCTGCTATGTATTAGGCCGCAAGTAAAGATCAGGTAATCTACTGATTTATTTAAATTGTATAGACAAAAGTGTTTTTCTATATTTGTTTTTTCTTTAGTAATTTTGAGTTCTTTAAGATGCAGTTTTGAATTTTTTTGCGGTAGAGAACTTAAGAAAAACCATCTGATGCATTAAATTAGTACAGACTAAGTATATGGACTTGTATTTGGATTAGGATAGTATTTTTGCCAAGATATAAAAATATATTTTATAAATAAGATCTTCTTGCATTAAGGGTTGCAGTTTAAGATTGATATTTTTTCTCACTTATAACAAATAAAGAATAGGTTGATGTTTACGGAGTTTGTTTTCCATAGACCCAGATTATTTTAAAATTTGTATTATTATTTGGAAGGGAGGAGTAAAAATCATTGGGTGAATATTTAGACTAAGTTTTTGAATGACTAACTCTGAAAAACAATCTAAGACACCCCACCCCACCCCACCCCAGGGAAGTTATCTTTGGGGTTTTTTCTTCAAAAAGGAATGAGATTCTTCTTTAAATTGGTAAGAAAATTCTATGTTTTAACTATTAAGCCACCACCAGTTAAGGAGTCCAACTTTAGTCAAACTACCTGCAACTCTGCCAAGACCTGAGGAGCTCCTTATTTTCTGTATGCCATCCGTTCGTCTATGACATCAGAAAAGCACTATGCTAGTGTTGAGCCTACATAGGTGTGAACTGCAGTAGGAGTTACAAATGCCAGCCATCCTAAGGACTTAGCCTTCACCCCAGAGCCAGAAGCATTTCAGAGTTTCCGCCACCTGGAAAGATATTGTTATTCCACTTGAAATGGGCTCTCATCCCTTGCCCCTTTAATAATGCCAGCTATGACATGGCTTTGCATGGCAGACAGGACATGGGCTGATTTGTTACTAAGATAACATACTGTCATTGCTGGTGAAAAGACTGAAGAAGATGACGCAAATTCTCCTGGAATATTACAAAGTATGTACCTGTCTCAATAACCTGTGCTTTCTGATCCTACACTGTGACCAAGTCCCATGAAAGCTGACTGTGAATAACAAGGGAGGAAAATAGGCAGGCGAGTGGTGGAAGAAAAAGAGCATCCTGCCAAAAGAGAGAAAAAGACAGGCAAGAATCACTAGAGAAGCTTTTTGTTTCATAAAAGAGCATTTGGTTACTCTTGTTTATAGATCATTTTGTATGTAAAGTGTCTTAAAAATTACAATAACTTTTATTCCTTAGCAAATATTCTTTTTGCAAATGCATGGCTAGATATTAATTTGTATTTTTTTAATATTTAAGAAATTCATGACAGCATTATATTATTGATGCAAACCCATTTGATACTAGTAAATGCTAAACACCTAATAATGTTTAATAATTGAAAAGAAATTTATGGGCAAATTTATGAACAATTTATTTTAAGTAGAGAAACTCCAGTATCTTTAAACTATGTCTATATGTCTAAAGACAAAAAATCTGAAAGTTATTAAAGACTGACATAAGTAGGTCAATCAAAGCAAATCAGATCAGAAAATGACTTTGTCTCAGCATAGGACTTTTGCCATTGCTTTTTGTGGCTAATTGCCTTATCACTCCCTTTTGTATAGATACAACCTAAAAAAAACCGATTTCACCTGTAGTAGTAAGCAGCTGTCCTTCAAGCTGCTGTCCTTTTGGTAAAATACACAAATTGCTTTCAGATGAGTTTCAGATATATTATACTCTGCCTATCATGAGTCAGGTAGGCACTGTGGTAGGTAGAAAGGATAAAAATACTGTTTTGTGTGTGTGAAAGACACAATTTCTGACCACAGAATCTTGTAATAGTATTGTTTCTGAGACAGGCACACAAACCATAATTTTACTATAATGTGAATATTACAAGAGAGTTATGACACGAATCTTCCAACTAAGTCTTGAGAAATGAAGAAAATGTCAGATAGGTACAAAAAGCTGGGACGGCCAGTGGGGCCAGCGTGAGTAAATGCAGAACACAAAACACAATTTAACAAGCTAGGTTTTCATAAAGTAATTGATATTTAACTGTTCCCTAGTATCTCCATGGCATAGAGGTGTTTATTTTGGAAAAACAAAAACAAAAACAAACCAAAAAACAATATATCTCTGTATCTACAGATACAGCTAAATGTCTCCTTTGTAAGTAGCAGAAGGATACTTTAAATTAAAATTACGATGGTTTTGGCATTAAAATATTCAAAACATATATACCTACATTCTATGTTTAATGATTCATTTTTAAGTGACCTTCACTAGCAGGGCTTCTTAACTGAGAAGTGTCACTATATACAACTAACAAACTAAATTCTTATTGGACCTAAGCTATCTTTATGAGCAAGAAAGATTTTTGCTGAATTATATATTGCTTTAAAATTACCATTTAATTTGAAATTTCAGATTCTAGAAATCATTTTCCTAGATGTGTGCATAAGGAGATAAAACTGAGAGGAGAATCTGTCACTTGGCAACACTGTTTGGATCATGGATCAAGTGTGTTGATCCATGTACCGTGAAGACTGCAGACAGCATAAACTTAGGGGTTGTTCCATCAAGCCACAGGTCGTTTTTCAGAATCTAGACATGATAACTGAATGTATTTCTACAGATTTCTACATCAATTTTGCAGCATCATTTATATCAGAGGAAACACAAATAATTTATCTTTGTTAATAACGAACATCCGGGTTTTTTTGTTCCTCGCGTATGTGTTCATAGCACAAGGAAAGGTTAACACCCAGACATACTATTGCAAATGTGTGTGAGTATTCTTTGTGGACTGGCACCAAAAACACTATGCCTTTTGATTTTTAAACAGCCGGTCATTTTGAGATAGTCACTGAAAACAGATTTGGCCAAAATAATAAAGTATAGATGCAACTTAATACTTTACGCACAAAGCTGCAAACAAAAAGACATAGGCAAAAAATCTGCTTTTCAATACAAATAGTCTATTAAAGTAAAAAAATATAATTTTCTTAACAAAAGTATAATTTTGTTAGTTTGAATTCCTCACATAATTACTTGATTTCTTCAAAATCTTTTTAGTGCATAAACACAGTCAAGGCGAACATATAAAATATGTTTTCTAATCCATGAAAGTGAGAATTCTGCAAAATCACTTTGCATTATAGATAAAATTTAATAGATATCATCAATAGTGGTTTATCGTCAGAACCACTAATAATTCTTCCATAGGGTTATATTTATTGGTAAGAAGTTTAAAAATTGGAAATACTGGTACATAAAGTGCTGTGGTTAATATGTCATGGTAAATGATATCAGGAAGCAAATAGAGTTCTTGATAAAGAGCAAGAAAATTTAAAAGACTAATTTGGTGACCTAAATACTAATCCTTCTGCTTATGTAACCATGCAGCTCAATGTGTTTGGCGCACTAAATACGACTTGAGTGCTTGCTCATTTGATTGTACAATTTATTCTATTTGTATTTCTAGTTTTATTTCAGCTTCATGCCTGAGAACATCTCTTGATTTATTAGTCTTGCTTGGGATTACTACTTTAAAAAAAGAATGCATTTATGAAGACAGTAATAGTAATAATAACAATAGTCTTAAAAAAGACCAAAAATTAATTTGAGCAATAATACATAGTAATTGTTTGCTTCCCAATTTTTTATACCTTCTCAAATAGAGAGTCAATTGACTGATATCTTCTTGAAACATGTGCTGCTGAAAAGCTAAAACACAATTAAAGTGCATGTTTGCAATCTCCTCGTTCCTCAAATCCCATGGATGTCCAACACTAGAACCTTTCTTGGATTCATGTAGGATATTCTGACTAAGTCAGAGAGATGGTGGTGAATGCTTTCCAAGATTTCTTTTATTATAAAGTGAATGGAAAGGACATTTAATAATGTTATACCTGCCTGAAAAAAATGCCAGCTTTCATTAAATCAGTGGCAATTAAATGCAACACTTGGTAAATAAATTGAACAAAGCATCTGGCTAGCCTGTAAGTATGAATCATCTTCAATGGAAGCACCAAATTATAGTAAAAAAATAAATAAAGGGATATAAAAAGGAAAATAAAATTCAGACATAATTAGGGCCATAAGTAAAAATAATCCAAGTTGATATGTGGCAACTTGTAATGCAGCATAATTTTAGAAAATTATTTAGTGATTGTATAAATGTGACATGCCTGAAAAATGTTAATTAAACTGGTTTACGCAATGGTGGAGATGTATAATTATTTAGACATGCTCCCACAGTCCTTTGGAAGAAAATTGTAAATTCCAGCTCTAAAAGGCTGTTTGGATTATAACCCCTGGTGCTGAGGGTTGATGCAAAGCCTTTTTTATCCACTGAAAATGATGAGATCCCGGAAGTGTTACAGGCTTGCCTCACTCTTCTCTGATTTCATTCACGCAGATTAGAGAGGGCAACTTGAACAGCAAGGAGCATCTATATCTTTAATGCTTTCTCTTTTACCAACATCTTTCAGCACATTTAAGTCATGGAGGGAAGACAGTAAAAAGATATTAGGTTGGGTCTCAAAAGGAGTAATCCATCCATTGTATCTTTTAATTTATATGAACTCCTTATAATCTTAAAGACAGAAGAAGGGGGAAGATTGTCTATCAAAATCCGGAACATTCTTGCCATCATGTCTAAAACTAATACGTCTGCCTGAGATTGATTTCTGAGTCTTGCCCTGAATTGCAGATTTGGGAATCAGGCTGTTGCAATAAAAATTAGAGTTGATGATAGAAGTATTAGTGGAAGGATACCTGGGATTTTGAGTTGCAAATGTTATGGGCTGAAGGAGATTCTGGAGGTGTGATTAGTGTGCATGTATGTGCACACACACATGCATCAAGGAACGGACTATTGAAACTTAAAGCAAGTCAACTTTGTAACTTACTGATTTATTTTGAGTAAGTGTCTGTGAACAAAAATACTTTTGAGAATAAATCACATGTCATAGCAAGAAAACCTTTGCTTCAAGCAGATAATAGGACTGACAAGCCATGTATGCCATAGTTCTAATGACATAGGCTGTGACCTTAAGAAAAATTGAAAAATTCCAAAACAAAATTTGTAAGTCATAGGATTTGGTCATGGCCGAGACTCAGGAATGAACTTGATCATATTTATACTAGCAAAGCGATACATAAGACTTGATGAATTCCATAGTGAGTTTGTATATTATATTTTGGTTTTCATGTGAAATTGTTTGGATTCTCATTATGCCTACCATAACCAGAATTATGAGCCTAAGTGAAGACTGAAGTATTTTGGAGCTCTGGTCCTTGCTACATGGGTTTAATTAGACTAGAAAATGCCCTGAAAGTGAAGCGAACCAAACAAATGTCAACTTTACAGGCACTGAAGTTGATTTCAAAATGTTTGCATCATTAAATTAAAATAAAATAGTAACAATTCATTAGTCAATTACATTGCTCAATTTGAATATACAGGATTTTCCCTCCTAGATTCAAATTAGAAAATTCAGAGACGGTCAAAACAATTTGGAAAGAGCTTAGGTTTGTTCTGATGCCAGGTGGGGGTCTTCTTGAGGGAGGATTTCCTATGAAGAGTGTTCCAAGAACACTCCAAGTGTAAAGCCATAAACATTCATTTGTGGAGATGTCATACACTTGAAGAGAACTCGATTTTCTCTAGTGTAGTCTTCATAAAACTAGACTGTGACTTTCTTCTTGCACTTCAAAGCAGAATATAATCCTTGTTTACAAAATAAGCAAAACATACCTTTATAGCAATACACATTTTATCTTATCACACTATATTATGCCTAGGGAATTTCAATTAAATGGTACCATTAGTTTTCCCTTCAATTTTGGTTTTCTTTAGACCACAAAGGGTTCAAACCTGGGTCTAATGGGCATAAATGTGGTGGGAATTTTACCACTATCTAAAGAACAAATCTGTTATTATTATTATTAATTTTTGAGATGGATTTTTGCTCTGTCACCCAGGCTGGGATGCAGTGGTGTAATCTCGGCTCACTGCAACTTCTGCCTCCTGGGTTCAAGAAATTCTCTTGCCTCAGCCTCCAAAGTATATGGGATTGCAGATGCCTGCCACCATGCCCTGCTAATTTTTGTATTTTTAGTAGAGACAGGCTTTCACCATGTTGGCCAGGCTAGTCTTGAACTCCTGACCTCAGGTGATCCGCCCGCCTTGACCTCCTAAAGTGCTGGGATTACAGACGTGAGCCACCACACCCAGCCCAAATCTGGTGATTTAGGTTAAAAAACAATATATCCTGCTCTGTCCTTATTGAACACCTACGCTGATCATTGCCCAATTTTCCCTTGAGTGCGTGTTAGAATGCTAGGGCTCTACTGAGAAATTTCAAAAACCATTTTATTTTAATTTTTTATTCATATAAATTTAAAGAGTACAAGTGCAATTATGATACATGGATATCTTGAATAATGGTGAAGTTTGGGCTTCTACTATGTCCATCACCTGAATAATGTACATGGTACCCATTAAGTAATTTCTCATCACCCATTCCCTCTCACCCTCACACTCTTTCAAGTATCCAATTCAAAACTCTTTTAAATTAAGGAGCTAGTATTTAAAATATATCAATAGCCCATTTCAGACGGCTTTGTGTCAAATCACTTTCCCATGCTTTTATCCCTAGATGACTCAGTTGTCTTCACATTTTTTGTCCAGTGTAAAATTTTAGATTTCCCTGCATCTTGCTCCCCCTACTGCCAAGTAGGTGTATGCGCGCCTTAAAGTAAAAACAAATGCCACATTCCAAAGTACTATATGCTTTTTCTATAAAATGCATACCCTTCCCTGTTGTCCCCGACCTCCCACCAAAATGTGAAGTGGTCTGGATAATAAAATTTTCTTTTTATCACCATTGTTCCCATTAATAGCACAAGCTTACTCTGTATTCCTTCGGAATTCTTTTACATAGCTAGGCTCCCATCCTGGAAATGTGAACAAATGTCAGTCGCAAGACTCACTGCCAATTTTCTTTAACCAGAAGTACTAATGCTGGCCACAGTTCTCACCACTATTCCTTCTATTCATCAATTTCTTTAGCAAACATTTATCATAGACCTTCTAATTTTCAGACCCTGTCTTTAAGAATGAAGATATTAAAAATATGTACTTTTTGACCTTGAAATCTCATAGTCTAGTAGAGGACACCTATATGTAAACAAATAATTTCAATGTGTGACATGTGGAGGAGCATTTTATGAAAATAGAATAGTCAAGCGTGTACATTTTCAGCACTGAGCTAGCTCTAAAAGCTTTCTCACCTGCAAAATAGGACAAGTGCCTACCTCAGAAGGTTTTTGTGAGGAGCAAATGGCACAAGGCATATAAGGCCGTGTGCCTGGCATTTAGTGGGTGCTCAATAAATGCCAGCTACTATTATTACTAGTTAATAATGACATGATAATAATCAGCGATTTTTTGGTTTCCAGAAGTAGGAACTATTCTCTCAGTCACTCACCACTTGGAAGTTTCTTCCCCTAGTGTGATACAGCATTTTGAATCATTCAGGGTTCACTCTGGAAGCAGAAGCACTGTGAGCTATCTAGGGGACAAGGGATTTAGTTCAAGAATGGGACGTTGTCTGGTCATAGGAGGATCTGGGGCAAGTGATGTTCCAGGAAGGAATTTGGAGTTTTGGAGAAGTCATCAACCTGAGAAGTTAAGCACGTCCAAGCACCGAAATGAGGCTGCAAACTGAAGATGCGGGGAAGCCATCAGAAGCTGTGCTTCTGTATTGCCACCTGGAGTGAGGTGGTGGGCCTGGGGCTGCTCTTATTCCGTGTGGTCATCCTTCAGAAGAAGAGCTGACTGCGGAGAGAGGGAGAGCAAGGACAGGCTGGAGCCCACCAGCGCCACTGTATCTGCTGTAACCTCATCTAACGCAATGATCCCCAAGGGCAACAACTGCTGTGTTGCTTCCACCTTCTTCAAATTGGTCTTCTGGCTGACTCCAACTCAGAATCCTACAGAGCAGTATATTCTGAGAAAATAGGTCTAACCTAACCAAGTCCACATGGTTAAAAAACACCAGAGTCCATCTGTTGTCAGCTTGGCATCCATATGCACCTCTTTAACTATATTTAATTTCTAAATAAGGACATAAGCAGCATCATGCTTCTACCTAACGTGATGTAGCTATCTCTCACACACCTGAAAACACAGCAACGCTCTCTACGAAAAAGAGTACAGGTTCAGTCTCCTTTAGTGATGCTCATTCCTGTAGCTAGTTCACCTCCAAGCCTTTGCCATCCTGTAGTTTAAATATTGAGGTATATAATCAAGTGAACTACTATTAACATATCATAAGTTAGACAGCAGAAGAGCCAGAGTAAGGGAGAAAGAAATCAGTTTTCATATTTTCTATTCACTTCACTTTGAGCAAGCACATTGACTGATTGTGTCCCTTTCTGGCAGGTAACCCAAGCCTTTCTTCTTGAAAGGTCTGTGCCCGGAGCTGTTCTGCCTATATGGGGTTGGTGTACTTTTTCCTTACAGGACATAGTAATTGTCACAGGCACGATCAGGATCTCATGCATTCCGGACAGCCTCCTTACCCACACTGTGGAGTAGCAAACCAATTTCCACTTCATAGTTAGAACAGTCACATCGGTTAGTACAGGCACTCCTTTCTTTGCCCAGATGACAATCTCAACTTCCAGTTTAATGGAACCAACACTTTGTGCTTCGTGGAAGCATCCCTTTCTTGGGAACTAAGATCTTTAGACTAGCAGAGCCCAGAGTTGCAGCTACTGAAAGCAAAAATTTCGCATACTAGTGAAATTCACTTACTAGTCATTAGAGGTAACAGTGGGAGAAATCACTTCCATTTCTACTGCTTCATTATTAGACACGTGAGTCATAACTATGGGAAAAGCATCAAGGCGTACTGTTTGCTGACTTGGAGAATACACCGTATTCTAGAGAATGTTACCCCAGCCTGCGAAGTGTTGCCACACAGCTGGTGTTACAACTAAGTCTTCAAAAGGCCATTCCATCATTCCCTCAGGCTAGTTGTTTAGATGACTGAAACTGGTTAATTTCGTGAACATGAGCCCATTGACAAACTACATTTACTGTAAAATTAATTCTATTGGCAGAATCAGAACTATGTGGAATATCATGATGGTGAAAAAGACATTCTGAAATCCACAGATGGTGGTTTTGGCAGAAGCATTTCAGTAGGGAAGGCAAATCTATATCCAGGCTAGGTGTCTATGCCAGTGAGAATAACAGTCTCCCTCCCATGATGAGAGTGGTCCAATGTGATCAACCTGCCACTCATACTGGGGGCTTATTATTGTCTCTGCTGCCATGGCAACTTTGTTCATGAGCCCACTGGGAAAAAATATAGTATGCATATACCCATGTTCATAACAGCATTATTCATCATAGCTAAAAGGTAGAAACAACCCAGGTGTCCATAGAGAGATGCATGGATAAACATAATGTGGAATATATCTGCAGTGAAATATTATTCAGTCTTTAAAAAGGAAGGAAATTCTGACACATGCTACAACATCGATGAACCTTAAAGACATTCTGCTAAGGGAAATAAACCAGTCACAGAAGAGCAAACACTGTATTATTCTAGTTATATGATGTCACTAGAGTAGGTAAATTTATGAAGACAGAGAGTAGATTAGAAATTACCAGGAGCTGGGGAAAGGAAGGAATGGGAAGTTGTTTAATGAGTACGAAGTTTCAGCTGGAAAAGATTTAAAAGTTCTGCAGACAGATGGTGGTGATAATTGCAGTTAATTCCTCCTTCAGTTCACACCTGGCCTTAGCTAATTGACCCAGGTATTGACGCCGGACCTGAGCTTGGCCAGTCACGTTTTCTTTCCTGCACGTTTAACATGCGGAGGAAGGAGAACCAGAGACCAAGAGCCCTTGAGATTGGGTCTTATTGTGTTAACCACAGTGCTCCAAATAGTCGGTCCCCAAAATCTTGTCACTGAGGTTCCTGAAGCTGCCCTGGCTCTTGCAAAGGTAAGCCTGATTTTGCTGTCATTGCTGTTGTTGTTAGATACCACCAGTAATTCCAGTTCTCCTTCCTCTCAATTTCTGTTTTGTTTTGTTTTTGCTTATTAGCTAGAGTTGGATATTGTGCTTACAATGAAAATACTTGAAACTTACAACAAAGCACAGGAGATTCCTTGTTGCCAGAGTTTAGTGGGTATCTTCCTCCTCCTCACATTGCCCTTGGTATTCAATGTTAGGAGTACGCGTGAGTGGCAAGTACACTCAGCACCCAATTAATACGAATATTTTATTAATTTTTATAGGGGTAAAATACACATATATATTTTATTTTATTTTATTTTATTTTATTTATTTATTTTTTTTGAGACGGAGTCTTGCTCTGTCACCCAGGCTGGAGTGCAGTGGCCGGATCTCAGCTCACTGCAAGCTCCGCCTCCCGGGTTCACGCCATTCTCCTGCCTCAGCCTCCCGAGTAGCTGGGACTACAGGTGCCTGCCACCTCACCCGGCTAAGTTTTTGTATTTTTAGTAGAGATGGGGTTTCACTGTGTTAGCCAGGATGGTCTCGATCTCCTGACCTCGTGATCCGCCCGTCTCGGCCTCCCAAAGTGCTGGGATTACAGGCTTGAGCCACCTCGCCCGGCCCACATATATATTTTATTATTTTAACCATTTTAAGTGTACAGATCACGGGTAATAAATATAATTATATTCCTTTTTTTCCAGGAATTTTTGACAAAGTGATACCACTTGTTCTCATAACAAAGACTAAACATTTATTGAGTATCTTCACACACAAAAAATACTCCCAAGTCACAATCAATGGTCACTCAAATAATAATTGATAAAACTCTTCTAGAACAAACTACTTTGAACAGTCTCTTCAATTTTACTGTAAGAAGATTCAACACTGCTAGCCCTTTTTTTGTCAAAGTGGCTCAATATAAGTTCAATGCTTCTTATTTGAGGAATAGAAACCCTATGTAAATTTAATTATCATCATTAGCTTACAGATCGCTGTAGTACTTATACACTTTACTCTGCTTTGAGGATTTTTTAAGAGAAAGTCACACAGTAAGGAAAAAAACAACAATAAAATTTAAATAGTATGTTTGTTGCTCATTTGCCTTAAAGACAAATGCTTACTAAATGGAATTTTTTAGAATGTCTTTTTACTGGATAGAGTCAACCTCCTCAGCAGCTTCATTTGAGGAAAAATTTAATTACAGCAGCACATGTTTTTCTGAAGCTCTCTAAGATAACATTTACTCTAACCTAGGCCTAATTCAAAATGCAAGTACAACACACACACGTACACACACACACACACACATCTATTCTGTCTGCTGTGGTGAGCAAACGTGGTTAGAGCTGGAGCCAGAGAATTGTGAACAAATAATATTTCCTTGTGTCCATTGCCCTAGGTGATGGTTCTCAAAATACGGCTCTGAAACAGCAGCACCAGCACCACTTGGGAGTTTGTTCCAAATGCAGATTCTCAGGCCTAGCCGTAGGACTGTTGAATCAGAAACTCTGGCGGTGGGACCCAGCAATCTGTGTTCTAACAAGTTTAACAAATGCTCCAGGCGATTCTGATGCATGCTCAGGATTAGGAAGCATGACACTAGACTCTACTGTGAATGCTGATCAGTCATTTTTCTAAATGTTATCTTTTGGTTTCAAAAACTCTGACAAGGGAATATGCATGGATGAGGAGATAGGTCACTCTGAGTGTACAATAACATCAACAACAAAACTGAGTATGTACTCCTTCTTGTGGGGATGGGAGGGCAGGGAAAGAGGAGGGAGAGGCTGTCATCAGAATCACCTTAATTCCAATGCTTCTTTTGATTCCATCACAATGACTCATGGGGAAAACTCAGACTTACCCGAACTGCCAGGGTGCTAAAGGGATTTCAAAATCATGTAGTTCATCTCTGCCTTCTTGGTTCAAGGTTAAGATGGGCTCATCACAGCCCCTGTGGGTGACTTTCTTCCCACTGATCCCATCCCCTTGAGTGTGCAAATATAAAGTAGAGCATACCCAGTGCATTTGTCCACTAGGGATGCATAACAAAATACTGCAGATTAAGCGGCTCAGACAACAGGAATTTAATTTTTTTCGTAGTTCTGGAGGCTAGAAACCCAAGACAAAGCATCTGGCGGGTTTGGTTTCTCCTGGACTTCTCTCCGCAGCTTGCAGGTGGCCGTCTTCTCCCTGTGTCTTCATATGGTCTCCCAGAGGCGTGGTCTCTGTCTCTGTGTCCAAATTTCCCCTTCATATAAGGACACTGGTCAGATTGGATTAGGACCCATCCTAATTACCCCACTTCAACCTAACCAACCCTTTAAAGGCCCTATCTCCAAATACGATCACATTCTAAAGTCCTGGGAGTTAGGACTTCAGCATGTGAATTTTGGGGAGATGCAGTTCAGCCCATAACACCCAGAGAGAAATAAGTTCTGCTGGGGCAGCCTTCCATGAAGCCTCCTGCTTAGCTACCTTCTCACGGAAGACACCAAAACCTTCCCTGTCCCTGTCACTCATTTATAACAGTGCCTGAAGGAATTCTTTAACTCAGGGCTTTAGAAAGACAATAAAAAGATTGAAAATGGTTGATCAAATTTCATGGTAGGAGAATGAAATAGACTTTCCAGCTTTCATAAGTATGGTTATACTTACATGCACACACCTAAAAGTGTTATGCAGTACAATTCCAGTATAAATATAACTTAATAAAAATTGGAGAAATTCTAAACTGTCAATCTAAAATGAGTGACAGGGACCAACTCTCCAAAGCAAAGAATTCATTCAGGAATAGCAAGGGATTGCAACGAAAGGTACGTGTGCTATGGCAGACCATAGGCACATCAAAGAGGAATGAGGAAAGTGAAAACTCTTAAGACAAAAAGGAGTCTGCAGAAGCTGTTTTGAAACAAACCATTGGTTACAGGGGCTTGTTGTGGGAGCTGACATTAGCTCATGGGTGGAGGCAGCTGTTGTGAGGCAAGTTTCTTTGTGCAACTGGCTTATTTGGAACGCTGCAGCTTTGAGGAATTCCTTGCGTAATTCCCATTATAGGCAGGCATGCAAGAGGTCCCTCCGTCACGGCCTCCTGGCTTCATGTGTTAGGACTTGACATTGGTGACTCCACTTCGATACTGATAATTTTCCCAAAACTATTTGTGACTAAGTAAATTGTTTCTCTCTGAATTCTTTTTTCATTATCCAGGTGTAGTGTCCAGTTCTCATCACTTTTTCTGTGCCTTTCTGCGCCGTGCAGGAGGGTCTCCACTAACAACGGCAAAAAGGACTTTGCCTTTGGTCTTACAATTGCTTCAAGTATGTAATGCAAATCCCCACACTCATTCACTGCTAAAAAGTTTTGCTCCTTCCAGGGACTCTCCTTCTTCCAGTGCACAGAATGCAAAATGCCTGCTGTCAGTTGCTTATTTCCCAGGAAGTGGGCCTCTCTGTCTTGGTGTAAATCAACAGCTTTCTCTACCTTTGTTGTGCTGTAGGGGTGGGAAGGTGATATAGCCCACAGCTTTTGGTTGGTGAAGTGACTATCTTCATCTTGGTAACCCCTGGAAAACAGAGCCCAAGACAAGGATTTGCATGGAGATTGTTCATTGCCTTCTTCTACAACTGCCTTCCTGGCCAGCTATTGAGGGTTGGTAGTGTCAATGCCCTAACCTGTTGGTTTGGATCAAATAGGTTCAACTAGCTAAAGGCTAGACTCCTTACCTGCTCAAAAAGCACACAGTGCAAAATTGAAGCCCACACTTGGCTTAAAGATCAGGGCCTCTGAATTGGCCTGGAGATCTTCAAATGTTAACTCAATTTTAATCAACATATTTTCATTGGCACTAGGTCCTTGAGTTCTCCAAGTATTATAATGGTATGGGAGTTTTGAGGAGCACTTTTAACTGCTTTAACCTCACACACATATATTACAGCCGGGGTGAATGGTATGTGGGTGCAGCACAGAACACCTGAGAAGGTAAAGAGCACCTGTTTAGCAATTTCAATTCTCCTGCATGCTCTGTCCAATGGGAGCTAAGAATGTAAACCAATATGTTACTGAAAATAAAGTTTTAAATCATATGCACCAGAACTCCTGAAAACCATGGCAAATACTGCCTAAAGAGACTAATATTGAAAAAAACAGAGGTGAGTACATAGTGTATGGACAGAATGGCAAACCTAGATTTGGAGATAATTCCAGGTACAGGGAAACAGAGAGATGAACCCACAGAAAGAGTTGAAAAAGCCTGCATTTTTCAAAGGGAAGTTCTTATTTTCCGTAACTATTTCTAAAGCTGCTGCGTTTCTGCTGTTGTGATTATTTATAGACAGTCAAAAGAGTCTCTCTTTTTCATGTGTACGTTCCAATTAAAATCTGGCAGCAATTCATGAGACCTGTGAAGGCAATGCTGTAACTGTGTCAGCATCACAGATAACTTGTGCAACCTGGTGCCAGCTTCTCAAATTCAGTTTCTTGCTCAGTAAAAAATAAATATTTGGAGCCCGTTATCGATAAGGTAAGCAGTGAAAGGGCTTGGCCATGGGACAAAATATTTTTACAAAGTCTTCAAGGTGGTTTTCATTCTTGATCTCTCTCCATATGTATCCGGTTCCATAAACAAAAGTTCTGCCCCAATGTTGTGCTCCTGCTTTGAGCAAAAATATTATTTCTGTGGAATATAAATTTTCTCTCAGCTTCTCACAGTTCAATGATTCCTGGCAACATCAAAGAACTGAGACAAGAAAATGAGATGCTTTCTGAACATAAAGAAGTCGGGTCCTTCAGTCTCTTTCAAGAAATAATGGTGTCAGCAACACCTCTCAGCTGAGATTATCATCATCATAAATGGCCCTAACCTGCTGGAGAAGCACCGAGTGGTTATAGCATGGGCAGACATGACATTTTCAAGCCAGAGCACATCTAGCATTTGAAGATATTAAGATTTCTTGTTATTTTGTAATGATCACTGCATCTCACACACTTGGGGGAGAAGAGCAATGAAGTATAAGAAAAACCTGAAAATGAATAATTGTTGGGAAGAAATGATGGTTTAAATCATAAAGGGCACCTGTGAGGAATGCTGCTCCACAAATATTACCCCAGAACTGTGTGACTTGAGGAACGGCACAGGATATGGATTTTTCTTCTGTGTGTGAACAAAAGCGAGATAAATCCCCACAAATTGCACAATGTCTCTTTCATTCTCATCCACATACGTAACCTCTTTTCCTTCTCTTTGGAACTGACCACCGTGATCATGTCCTGGCCTCATGGAGCCAGATACAAGTCAGTAACTGCTTCCCAAGGCTCACCAGTGTCCACGTTCAGTGGCGGGATATGGACTTCCTTTTCCTCAGCAGAGAAGTATTGAGTCCACCCACAAGTTGGTATGTGAACTTATTATTATTCCAGCCAAGTAATTTAGTCCACGTGGGGATGTAAATTTATTCAAGCAGGTTTGAGTCAGTGTTGATCTGAAAAGGGAGGTGTTGATACCAAGTACCAGAGTTCCCACCTAAAATAAATCCACACTTATCATAGATCAGTGGTTCTCAATGAGAGGTGAGTTTTGGTTCCCCTGGGAACACTTGGCAATGTCTTCAGACATTTTTGTTGTCACAACTGGTGAGTGAATGAGTGTGTGTGTGTGCAAGCATGTGTGCATGCACTTGCTCTTGCTTCTGGTATCTAATTGGTAGAGGCCAGGGGTATTGTTAAATACCCTATAATACACAGGACAGCCCTCTCCCCTCCACCCAACAAAGAATTATTTGGCCCAAAATGTCAACTGGTGTTCAGGATGAGAAATGCTGTGATATATTAAAGATAGCCACAAATGTTTTTCAGCTTATCAGGAATGGAATTTATTCCTGCCTGTGACTTGCCATGACTACTAGAATGCAGTGGGTGTCATGTTCAAATGCCAGAACTGAAATCTCAAGGGGCCTTTTAGCTTCTGCTTTTGCTCCTTGGGGATGCTGCCCTGAGACCATCATACCAGAAAGAAGCCCAAGATGAAAGTCCAGGAGACTAAAAGACCCATTTGTCGCAGATGCATTCACAAGGTCAGCAGACTGACCCCCTAGCCAACTCATAGCATGATGAGAAATAATACATGACTGTCTTAAGCCAACAAAGTGTGGGCTGATATACTATAAAGCAATAGATAGCTGAAACAGTTCTAATGAAAGATAACTAGAGTGTGCATACAGCTTACTTTCCCCAGTGTTTCCTAAGCGTTGGGTCATCAAATATTTCTCATAGGCCCAATGGAAGTGGCCCCCAAGAATGCAGCATCTAAAGCGATTGCCTCCTTTTCCTCCACTGACACAACCAATCACATTGTGCGGGGATTTCTGGGAAAATCTCTCTTCACTGGTGAAAATATTCTAACTACCACTGGGTCTTGCTTTCACTTCTTCCTTTTGTCTTGAGTCAGCAGTGACTGGGATGTGTTTAGGGGAAGAGAAGAGAATGGAAAAGCATTACAGTGCAGAATGGAAATCCCTGGTAAGTCATTTTTGTGGTTGTATCCTTCTTGCATTCCACATTTGGTCCTTTGGAAAACCCCCAAAGAGATTGTGATTCCACTAGGAGAACAAGGGGATCACATTCCTTAGGACATTTGAGCTGTCCATGAAGACAGTCCTTTGCAGTTGCTCACACCCCTGTGAGCTGTAAACTCAGCAAGATGCCAAGGACCCGCTCGAATGTGGCCTTAAGGACATTGGGAGTGAAGAGAAGCACAGCTACCTTCTGCACTCTTGTCAGGCAGAGGATTCTCAGCCCTGCAGGGGCTGACAAAGTTCTCTCCTCTCCTCTCTGCCTCCTGAGAAGCTCTAGTTCTCTACTCCAGCCCCTTCCTGAGAAGCTCTGGTTCCCTACTGCAGCCCCCAATTGTGCAGCATAAGAAATCAGGTGCAGAGCTCCCTCCACCCCAACCTCCTGTCCCACATGAGCAAAACTTGTTGAAAGCTGGCTGCGGGGAATCTGGGGCTGAGGTGCTTCATCATCAACACTGAGCGTCTTCCGGTGCGGGGCTGACTGCAGTGTAGAATAAGGAGGCCTCTGTGTTGTGAGGCAATCCTTTTGCAGAACAGCTGAATGAACCACGATTGACTGTAGCATCAAGTGCCTCTGCTCCAGCCCCGCTCTGTGCTTCAGGGCTGGGTGGAGGAGGCAGGGCAGTCACCGTCTTTCCCAGGGAAGTCTACAGAGCAGGGAAGGAGGTTCACTGATGTGAGCAGGGAACGTGAGGCACAAGGAGAGTCGCCGGCAGTTGAACCAGATCTTTGAGGGAATGAAAGAGACCAGCATGGGCCCTGCCAATTATGCATGGCGCCTGTGGTCAGGTCGCTTTCAGTTCCCTTATGCGTCGGGGATTCTCAATCCTGGCTGCACATTAGAATAGTCTGGGATTTGTTGTTGTTGTTGTTGTTGTTTTTGCTGATGTCTGGGACCCATCCCTAGAGAATCTGATAAAAATGATCTGAGCTGAGATCCTGGCTTCGGTGGCTCCTAATGTGCACATATTTGTTTGTTACTTTGTTTGGGGGTGGAAAACATTTTCTTTCGTTCTGTGTTCTGGATTATGGCTCTTGCCTTCTTCAGACCTTGGACAGCTCACAGAGGGTTACACCCTCGGCCTTAGCGCCAGAAAAAAACTCACAAGCGTCCTACTGCGCCCTCTTGTGTCAGCCGTGATACCGTACAGCTCCTAAGGAAAACATTTTATTACACAAGTTACCAACAGAGAAGAAAAATATACAAAAACGAAAAAAATATACAAGTAACCTGTAATCCTCACTGTTAGACAACACATGGGTATCTCTGCAGAATTTTTGATAAATTTTGTTCTCTACAAAAATAGAAGGTTGCATACGCTGTCTTGTTAACATTTTACTTAATAACCGTGAATATGTTTTCATGTAAATGAATTTAATTCTATATTATTTTAATTGCTTGCACAACTGAATAGCATTTCACATGCAATGGTAGTAAAAATATTTAACATTTATTGGGCACTTACTACGTGCCAGGAACTGAGGTTAGTACTTGGCATAGATAATCTCATTGTATATGCACAGCATCCATATGAAGTAGGTATTATAATTATTCCCATTTCATAGATAAGGACATCGACGTTAATTTTCCGAAGTGGTATAACCAGAATGCAACGTAAGCATTTTACTCTATATTACCAGGTACATTCAATTTATCTCTTACTGTTGTCGTATTTGTTGTTTCCTTTGGAAATTGTCTTTTCTCTCACTCTCTCTCTCTCTCTCTCTCACACACACACACACACACACACACACACACACACACACACACAGAGGCCATGGGACTGTTTCCTTATTCCTTATGCTAGACTCTTGGATGGATTCACGGATCAAAAGGTATGAATTTTAATGGTTTTATATCTCTTACCAAAATTTCTCCAAAAAAATGACATATTATACTCTCAGCAGAAGGCTAATGGAATGTATGTTGTGTATTATTCTGTTTCAAAAAGTACCAGCTTTAATTTCTAACATAGTATAGAAAATGCTAGTATATACTATCTTGGAATACACTATTTTACATACATGTAAACAGATGTGTTTTAGGATCTAAGTAATTTTTAAGCACGTAAAAGATTTCGGATACCAAAAACTTAGAGCACTGCTGCGCTAGGAAAAGAAACCGGAGTCCATTTCAACGCCCGCCACCTGCGCACTAACACCCTCTTCTCCTACTCCTCTCTTTTCGGTCCATAGACTCACCTTGGCTGTAGGAATCACTCTTTCCTGTCGGAAAGGCCTTTTTGTTATTCGCGTTTTTATGTCCATCCCTCACGTGTGTCAATAGGTGTGGCAACCATGAAGCCCTACATTTTCAGATACAATTTTGTTCCTCTACTACTCCCTCTTAGCTTTCCAAGAATGCTGAGATAGGGTCAGCCTGTGTCCAAGGAGGAGGAACACGGTGCTATGGAAAGAGAACTGGGTGTGAATAGCACTTCTATTAGTGACCAGTTTGGAAACTATAGGTAGGTTACTTAGTGGCTTTAATCTAAGTTTCCTTATCCATAAAAGTGAGAACATTATCTACATTTTAAGGGTAGAGAAAATTAAATGAATTAGATATTTAGTACCAAGCTAGGCAGAAAACAGGAATTGGACAATGTCTAGTATTTGCCTGTGTCTGTATTCATCCTTTTATTTTCAACTTCTTTTATGCCTTTGTGTTTTATATATGGCTCTTGTAAATATCATATAGCTGGATTTTTAAAATATCCAACCTGACAATCTCAGTATAACTGGAGAGTTTTATTCATTAACTTGCTTTTCTTTTTCATTTTACCACCTACACATGCTTCTTCAATGTATTGTGTAGTCTTGGTTTTTTGAATTTACAAAAATGCTATCACACTAATTGACTCCTCTGTGAATTTGCTTCTTGCTCTCTCCATTATGTTTTGAGATCATGCACGTTATTATGTGAAGCTATAGTTTATTGAATTTCTTCAGTGTGTAGCTCATTCTGTGACTATATCAAAATGTATCTCTGTTGTGCTGAGTTAGACATCTGGATTACCTCTGGTAGCATATATATATATACACACACACACGTATACACACATGTGTATATATATACACACATACATATATATTCATTCATGCTAATATGATAAATACTCCCATGAGAATGTCTTCCAGTGCATATGTGCAGGATTTTCTAGAAGTGAAATTGCAGACCCCAGGATAGACATATGTTCTATTGACCAGGCAATGCTACACTGTTTTTTTTTCTTTTTTACCTCTGTGACATACAATGATTTTGTGTAACAATTATAATTATTAATGATTACATACACTAAATCATAACAGAATTATAGGATTTTCCCATTATTTTGGAATACACACCAGTAACATATTTACACAAATACAGCTCAAAGAAAGCCAAACACCATTTCATATTTGACAATGCTTCTTGTGTGATCTTTATACTAAATAAGCCAAATTTCACCCTTTGCATTAGTGTACTATTAATGTCAACCCCAATTCTTAATAACACCTTATAGACAAATGTATCCAATCTTAATCAGTTTGACCATAAGGCAAGATTCTCATAAACCTTTCATAACCCGTTACAATTTTCACTAAAGAGCAGATCAGAGTTCTAAAAACAACCCTTAATTAATTAACTAATTATTATTGTTTCATAATTTATAATTTATTATATATTTAATATTATTAATTATATTATAATATATATCATATCATTATAATATATTACATATTATATCATATCATTATGATATATATCATATTATATGATATATAATATATCATTATAATATATTACATATTATATATAATACATTATCATAATATATTACATATTATATGTAATATATTATAATAATATATTACAATACTATATATAATATAGTATAATATATTACAATATATTACAATATACTATTATTTATTTTATTGTGTATTACTATTAATTAATAATTAATTTATTTATCTTAGTTTTTATCTGCTTTTATTTTAATATTCAATTTACAGAAAAACTGAATAATACCCCTTTAACTTTAGCAAATATGTTCACACAGAGAATCTCTTTTACAATTAATTCTTTATAAACCTTCCACAACTTGTTGAAACATTTAGATACTTTCTATCTCACTTAAAACAATCCTTTAACTCTCTAAACATGAGCGAGAAATCCACATTCCCTTGCCTTCTTACAGTCTTTTACTAAAAGTACATTCTGCTTTCCTTACATGCCTTGCCTGTAGAACTGTTTCTTTAGTAGTCTCAGATACATATTACAATGTTAACTCTTAGCAAAGTTTACTTTTGGTGAAAAACCTGGTTAGTAAGCAATTGTGTGGAGCCTAGGACATCAGACAAAAGTGCAGATAAGGTCTGACTGTTTCCAACACAGCTAGCGGGCATGGCTAACTCCACATGTCCCCAGGCCATATCTGGAATCTAATAATCCAAAGTAGGTAAACTGAACAATTTTTAAAACTTAAAGCAGCAGTTTATGAACTTAAAGCATGTAGGAAAACTAATATCTGATCTGCCTAATTTAGATCAAATGTCTAAATTTTGAAGACATTTTAATTTTACCAATAATCTTTAAAACTGTCTTTATTTCCCAAAGCTTACTAAAGTCAGATGAACCAAAAGGCACTGTAGTTTTTCTTTTTCTGACAAAATATTTGATTTAAACTCTTATTACTTTTAAACCAATTAATCAAAACTCTTTCACATATAAACAGCACACACACAACACATGCAAATAGACAGAAGAAGATCCAGTAGTTGTATGATTTTTCATTCACCAGTTTCTTTCTCTTTTTTAATTTAATTTTTTAAATGTGCACAACGTGCAGATTTGTTACATAGGTATACATGTCTCATGTTGGTTTGCTGCACCCGTCAACTCATCATTTATGTTAGGTATTTCTCCTGATACTATCCCTCCCCTAGCTCCCCACCCACCAACAGGCCTCAGTGTGTGATGTTCTCTGCCCTGTGTCCAAGTGATCTCATTGTTCAATTCCCACCTATGAGTGAAAACATGTGGTGTTTGGTTTTCTGTCCTTGTGATAGTTTGCTGAGAATGATAGTTTCCAGCCTTATCCATGTGCCTGCAAAGGACATGAACTCATCTTTTTTTATGGCTGCATAGTATTCCACAGTATATATGTGCCACATTTTCTTAATCCAGCCTATCATTGATGGACATTTGGTTCCAAGTCTTTGCTATTGTGAATATTGCCACAATAAACATATGTGTGCATGTGTCTTTATAGTAGCATGATTTATAATCCTTTGAGTATATACCCAGTAATGGGATAGCTGGGTCAAATGGTATTTCTAGTTCTAGATCCTTGAGGAATCGCCACACTGTCTTCCACAATGGTTGAACTAATTTATACTCACACCAAGGGTGTAAAAGTGTTCCTATTTCTCCGCATCCTTTCCAGCATCTGTTGTTTCCTGACTTTTTAATGATCACCGTTCTAACTGGTGTGAGATGGTATCTCATTGTGGTTTTGATTTGTATTTCTCTGATGACAAGTGATGATGAGCATTTTTTCACATGTCTGTTGGCTGCATAAATATCTTCTTTTGAGAAGTGTCTGTTCATATTCTTTGCCCACTTTTTGATGGGGTTGTTTGCTTTTTTCTCATAAATTTGTTTAAGTTATTTGTAGATTATGGATATTAGCCCTTTGTCAGGTGGGGAGATTGCAAAAATTTTCTCCCATTCTGTAGGTTGCCTGTTCACTCTGACAGTAGTTTCTTTTGCTCTGCAGAAGCTCTTTAGTTTAATTAGACCCCATTTGTCTATTTTGACTTTCGTTGCCATTGCTTTTGGTGTTTTAATCATGAAGTATTTGTCCATGCCTATGTCCTGAATGGTATTGCCTAGGTTTTCTTCTAGGGTTTTTATGGTTTTAGGTCTGACATTTAGGTCTTTAATCCACCCTGAATTAATTTTTGTATAAGGTGTAAGGAGGGGATCCATTTTCAGCTTCCTACATATGGCTAGCCAGTTTTCCCAGCGCCATTTATTAAATAGGGAATCCTTTCCCCATTTCGTGTTTTTGTCAGGCTTGTCAAAGATCAGATGGTTGTAGATGTGTGGTATTATTTCTGAGGCCTCTGTTCTGTTCTATTGGTCTATATATCTGTTTTGGTACCAGTACCATGCTGTTTTGATTACTGTAGCCTTGTTGCACAGTTTGAAGTCAGGTAACATGATGCCTCCAGCTTTGTTCTTTTGGCTTAGGATTGTCTTGGTAATGCAGGCTCTTTTTTGGTTCCATATGAACTTTAAAGTTGTTTTTTCCAATTCTGTGAGGAAAGTCAGTGGCAGCTTGATGGGAATAGTATTGAATCTAAAAATTACCTTGGGCAGTATGGCAATTTTCACAATATTGATTCTTCCTATCCATGAACATGGAATGTTCTTCCATTTGTTTGTGTCCTCCTTTATTTCGTTAAGCAGTGGTTTGTAGTTCTCCTTGAAGAGGTCCTTCACATCCCTTGTAAGTTGGATTTCTAGGTATTTTATTCTCTTTGAAGCAATTGTGAATGGGAGTTCACTCATGATTTCGCTCTCTGTTTGTCTGTTATTGGTGTGCAGGAATGCTTGTGATTTTTGCACATTGATTTTCTATCCTGAGATATTGTTGAAGTTGCTTATCAGCTTAAGGAGACTTTGGGCTGAGACGATGCAGTTTTCTAAATATACAATCTTGTCATCTGCTAACAGGGACAATTTGACTTCCTCTTTTCCTAATTGAATACCCTTTATTTATTTCTCTTGCCTGATAGCCCTGGCCAGAACTTCCAACACTATGTTGAAGAAGAGTGGTGATAGAGGGCATCCTTGTCTTGTGCCGGTTTTCAAAGGGAATGCTTCCAGTTTTTGCCCATTCAGTATGATATTGGCTGTGGGTTTGCCATAAATAGCTCTTATTATTTTGAGATATGTTCCATCAATACGTAGTTTATTGAGAGTTTTTAGCATGAAGGGCTGTTGAATTTTGTCAAAGACCTTTTCTGCATCTATTGAGATAATCATGTGTTTTTTTCGTTGGTTCTGTTTATGTGATGGATTACAGTTTATTGATTTCCGTATGTTGAACCAGCCTTGCATCCCAGGGATGAAGCCAGCTTGACTGTGGTGGATAAGCTTTTTGATGTGCTGTTGGATTCGGTTTGCCAGTTTCTTAATTGAATTACTAGCTTCAGGGAAGAACCCTTGGAGGAAGACCAGGAAAGCATGCATTTTCCATGGCGTAATAAGCAGGCACGGCCAAAGCCATCAACTGGTGTTGCACACAGATGATTTTCCCTTGGGTCAGAGGTCTCTTCAGTATAATCCCTTCATGGTTTGCCAGAAAAATATTACTGGAAAGAGTTCCTGATCCAGACCCCAAGAGAGGGTTCTTGGATCTCACACAAGAAAGAATTTGACGCTGAGCATGGTGGCTCACACCTGTAATCCCAGCACTTTGGAAGGCCAAGGCAGGCGGATCACAAGGTCAGGAGTTCGAGAACAGCCTGGCCAAGAGAACAGCCTGGCCAATATGGTAAAAGCCCATCTCTACTAAGCCGTGGTGGTGGGTGCCTATAATCCCTGCTACTCGGGAGGCTGAGGCGGGAGAATTCCTTGAACCCAGGATGCGGAGGTTGCAGTGAGCCAAGATCGCACCATTGTACTCCAACGTGGGTGACAGACCATGACTCCTACTCAAAAAAGAAAAAAAGAAAGAAAGAATTCGAGGCAAATTAGTACAGTAAAGTGAAAGCAAGTTTATTAAGAAAGTAAAGAAATAAAGAATGGCTACTCCATAAGGAAGAACAGCCTGCATTGTTTTCTAAAATGATTATACAAATGTACACTCCTACTACAAACTGATGGAAGTTCCTTTTGCTCCATATTCTCACCAATACTTGTTATTTGGGTTTTAATTATCTTTGCCAGTCTGAAGGTTGAGAAATAAAATAATATTGTGATAAGAATTCTAATTTCTCAGATTAATAATAAAGTTGAGTGTCTTGTTATTTGCCTGTAATCTTTTGTATATCTTTTTCTGTGAAATGCATTTTCATGTTCTTGGTCCATCCTTTTAGGTAGGAGTTAAGCATTCTGGATAAAATTTTCTCATTATATGTGTGGCAAATTTCTTTTTAGAGTCTGTAATTGGTATTTTCACTCCCTTTTTGATATCTTTTTATGACTATGAGTTTCTAGTATCAAAATAGTCAAGTTTTTCTTCACAGTTTTTATCTTGTATAAGGAATTCTTCCCTATTTCAAGACATAAAAAGCCATTAAAATGTTTTTCCATATTATCTTCTCAAAATTACATAGTTTTGATTTATACATGTTACTCTTAATCTATGTGGAAATTGTTTCGTGTTTGGTGAAAGTAGGAATCCAATTTTTTCTTTTGTCAATGTAGATAACCAGTTTACTTAACACTATTTTTAAAAAATTTTAAATTTTGTGAGTAGTAATAATACCTAGGAGGTATTAATATTTATGAGGTACATGAGCTATTTTGATGAGGGCATACAGTGCATAATAATCACCTTATGGAAAATGAAGGGTATCCATTCCCTCAGGCACTTATCCTTTGTGTTACAAACAATCCAGTTGTACTCTTTTAGTTATTTAAAAATGTACAATTAAATTATTTTGACTATAGTCACCCTGTTGTGCTATCAAACACTAGGTCTTAATGTTTTTCTCTAACTATTTTTTGTACCATTAACCATCCTCACCTCACCCTGGTCTCCTACTACCCTTCCCAACCTCTGGTAACCATCCTTCTACTTTCCATCTCCATGAGTTCAATTATTTTAATTTTAATTTTTAGATCCCACAAATAAGTGAGAACATTCAATGTTTATCTTTCTGTTCCTGGCTTATTTCACTTAACAATAATGACCTCCAGTTTCATTCATGTTGTTGCAAAGGACAGGGCCTCATTCTTTTTTATGGCCAAATAGTACTCCATTGTGTATATGTACCACATTTTCTTTACCCATTCATCTGATGAGGCACACTTAGGTTGCTTCCAAATCTTGGCTGCTGTGAACAGAGTTGTAACAAACATGAGAGAGCAGATACCTCTTTGATACATTGATTTCCTTTCTTTTGGGTATATATCCAGCAGAAGGATTGCTGGATCACACTGTAGCTCTATGTTTAGTTTTTTGAAGAACCTCCAAACTGTTCTCCATAGTGTTGATACTAATTTACATTTTCACCAACAGTGTACAAAAGGGTTCCCTTTTCTCCACATCTTGCCAGCATTTGTTATTGCCTGTCTTTTGGATATAAGCCATTTTAACCAGGGTGAGATGATATCTCATTGTTGTTTTGATTTTACATTTCTCTGATGATCCGTTAGAGCACTTTTTGAGCACTTTTTCATATGCCTGTTTGCCATTTGTTTGTATTATTTTGAGAAATGTGTATTCAAAGCTTTTGCCCATTTTAAAATTGGATTATTAGATTCTTTTCCTATGGAGTTGCTTGAGCCCCTTACATATTCTGGTTATTAATCCCTTGTCAAATGAGTAGTTTGCAAATATTTTACCTCATTCTGTGGGTTGTCTCTTCACTTTGCTGATTGTTTCCTTTGCTGTGCAGAAGCTTTAAACTTGATATGATCTCTATTCATGTATTGAATAGCTCCAGAATGGAAATTATAACAAACAGTCTCTCAGACCACAGTGCAATCAAATTAGAACTCAGGAATAAGAAACTCACTCAAAACTGCACAATGACATGGAAACTGAACAACCTGCTCCTGAATGACTACTGGGTGAATAATGAAATGAAGGCAGAAATACAGATGTTCTTTGAAACCAATGAGAACAAAGACACAACATACCAGAATCTCTGGGACACATTTAAAGCAGTGTGTAGAGGGAAATTTATAGCACTAAATGCCCACAAGAGGAAGCAGGAAAGATCTAAGATCAACACCCTAACATCAAAATTAAAAGAATTAGAGAAACAACAGCAAACAAATTGAAAAGCTAGCAGAAGTCAAGAGGTAACTAGGAGCAGAGAAGAACTGAAGGAGATAGAGACACGAAAAACCATTCAAAAAATCAGTGAATCCAGGAGCTGTTGTTTTGAAAAGATCAATAAAATAGATAGACCACTAGTCAGACTAATGAAGAAGAAAAGAGAGAAGAATCAAATAGACTCAATAAAAATGATTAAGGTGGATATCACCACTGATCCCACAGAAATACAAACTACCATCAGAGAATACTATAAATACCTCTATGCAAATAAACTAGAAAATCTAGAAGAAATGGATAAATTCCTGGACGCATACACCCTCCCAAGACTAAACCAGGAAGAAGTCGAATCCCTGAACAGACCAATAACAAGTTCTGAAATTGACACAATAATTAATAGCCTACAAACTGAAAAAACTCCAGGACCAGACAGATTCATAGCTGAATTCTACAGAGGTACAAAGAGGAGCTGGTACCATTCCTTCTGAAACTATTTCAATATGCCATTATTAAGAATGATGCTTGCTATAGGGTTTCTCCTTTTTTAAAAATGTCCTCTGTCAGATTATGGAACATTTGCAGAACTTCTCATCATGAAAAGGGAGTTTTCACTGACTGCTTTGTCTCCATCTATTGGAACAGTGACATGACTTTCTTCCTTTAAACTGTTAATTCAATTATTCCAGTGAATTGTTTTCGTAATGTTAAACCAATCCTTTCATTCCTGAGACAAACACTCCTAGGTGATAATATAATATAGTATCTTTTGCTGATATTTTATTTAGTTTTTTTTTTTTGGTTTTATGTGTTTCCCCACTTTCTTGTTTGGTTTTGGTATTAAAACTACACTGGCCGTGATTCTCTGGAATAGTTTGTGTAAGCTTGAAATTAATTGTTCCTTGAATTTTCCTGTAAAGTCCAATGGGCCTGAAGAGGTTTTTTTTTTTTTTTTTTTTTTTTTTGTGGTTCTCTTGATGGATCCAATTTTGTTAATATTTATAAAAATAGGCAGATTTTCTATTCCTTCTAAAATCAGTGTAAAAAGTTGTATTTTCAAAATTATGCCATTATGTCTAAATTTTCAAATTTATGGGCTTAAAATTGGCTATAGTACATTCTTACCTATTACATTTCTGATGTATCGATAGTTAAGTACTTTTTTATCCTAATATTTCTTATTTTTTCTTTCTTCTTAACCTTTTCAAAGTCTTGTCGGTTTTTTTATCTTTTCCAAACAACCAACTTTTGTCCTTTATTCTCTCATTTGTGTTTATTTTCTCTTGCATTAATTGTGACTTTTTTCTATGTGATTACCTTTCTTCATTTAACTTCCTTTGGACTTAATTTGCTGGGTTTTTTTCTAGTTTCTTATGTAGGATGATTAATGCCTGATGACCTTTTTGATCCTTTTTCTTTTAAATGAAAGTATTAACAATTATTAAATTTCCCTACAGGTACCATAGCCTTTCACAAGTTTGACATAGTATTTTGCTTCTCCTTTGATCCATGAGTTATTTGGTAGTTTTGAAATTTCCAAATATATGGAATTTATTTCTAGTTTTGTTTTAGCTCATTATTAGCTTAATTGCATTTTGCCCAGAGAATGTTTCTGTGGTGTTTGTTTCTGTTGAGGCTAGCTTTATGTCCTCACAGGTGATCAAGTCTTGAAAATGTCCCCACCTACTTGGAAGAATGTGCATTCATTAGCTGTTGTGTGCAATGCTCCATGTATCTAAACTTGCAAATTGTGCTGTTAAATCTTCTATATCATTATTCATGTTTTCTCTGCTTGAACCATTAATTTCTGAGAGAGGTGTGCTCAAATATTCAACTATGTATTTGTTTTCCCCTCTTGCAGTTCTATTTTCTGAAAATTAAATTATGCTTTTAGATGAAATTTTAGACCTCCATATCTTCCTAATGAATTGAAACTTCTATCATTCTGAACTGAAACTCTACCACTTGTAATGCTTTTTTCCTTTTTAAAAAACTTTTTCATCACATATTAACTAGTTGTGCCTAGTCTTCTCTGGGATACTTGATTAATATTTTCTTTTTGGTTAATAATTTCCATTCTGCATTAGTCTTTGGGTTCTTATGATTTGGGTATAACTAGCATATAGCTGGATTTAAAAATATTCATTTAGGTGCATTTTTAAGAATTTCTTTCAGCAAAGCTTCTGGCTAGAAACCCAGAAAATCACCAGTTTCTATTTATCTTATTTTGAATTCATTCTTAGAAAATACTGTCTGAGTATAGACTTCCAGATTGTCAGTTCTCACCACCCCAGAGCTACTATTCCACTGTCTTTTGGCTTCCATTGCTGTCCTTGAGAAGTCAGACATTAATCTCAATGCCAGTTCCTCCTTGGTCTTAGTCCATCTTTTCTCTCTGGCCTCTAGAATCTTCTCTATTTGGCATTCTGAAGTTTCATTATATGTCTTTATTTTTTAAAAAAACCCATTATCTATTCTGCTGTTCACTGGGTTTCTTGGATCTGATATTTTCTCCCCAGCTTTTGTCTCTGTTTGATTTTATCACTCTCTGAAACCTCAGTTAACTGTGTTAAATTTCACTCCGCTCTCCTTGTGTCAACCTTTATTTTGTCTTTTTCATCTCTATCTCTGTACTACATTCTGGATAGATTGATCTGTCTCAGTCATTCACTGATTTTCTCAGTAGTGTAATTTGTTTAATGTGTCCAAGTTGTCAATTTTTAATTATTATAACTTTCGGTTCTAGAAGTTTGTTTAGTTCTCTTTCAAATCTGCATGGGCCTTCTTAATAGACTGTTTTCTGTTCATTTTTCAATCTTCTCTTTTATTTCCTTCAATATATTGAAGTTCTCGTGTAATCTGGATAATCTCTTTCTGTTGTCTGTTGATTCTGTCCTCCTCATTTGCACATGTTCCTTTTGACTGAAAGCTGCTCACTTTCTTAGAACTGGGTTGCCAGGAATTCTCTGAGGTGTGAGTTGAGGTTCAGTTCTTCTAGAGAACATTTGTTTGCTTCTGTCTGCTGCTTTAGGATTCTGCTAACACCATTCTGTTCTAAATTATCAGTTTGAAGTCTTTTTTGAACACTTTGCTAATATAACCTTAGACCAAAAGCCTATACGAGGACAAATTTATGAACATGAATCCTCAGGGAAGATTTCCTCCCTTTACCCAGCACCAAGGGTAAGACAGCTTGTTTCACTGTGGGCTTCTCACTAACCTTGATGCAAAGGATGTTGCTCTGTGAGATCACAAATTTATGCAGACTGCTTCTATTAAATTTCTCCACCTTGAGTAGGCCCTGGGATCTTATGCTTAACTCCTGTGCGGTGGCCAAAGGGTGGGGGTGATGTGCTGCCTAAGTTCTCCAGGTCCAGCGGAAACCCTGAGGGTGAAATCTGGCTTTGGTGTCTCCATGTCTTTCTGGATTCCTGCTCTCACTTCACTTTGGGGATCTATGCATTTATTAATCTTATACCATCTCATATTCCATATTTTGTGCATTTAAATAATTTATTTTTGTCTTATCCAAACTTCTACTAATTTGCATTGAAAGGGTCGTCTCAGGTATCAAATCATTTATAAATACAAAAATTAGCTGGGCGTGGCGGCGGGCACCTGCAGTCCCAGCTACTTGGGAGGCTGAGGCAAGAGAATCGTTTGAACTTGGGAGGCGGAGGTTGCAGTGAGTTGAGATCGTGCCACTGCACTCCAGCGTGGGAAACAGAGCAAGACTTTGTCTCAAAAATAAAAATAAATAAATATCATTTATACAACCAGAAATAGAAATCCTAGACTTGTCTCAAGCTTCTTGCTTTGTGCCTTCTATCCGTCCTCCATTTTCCATGATTTTTGTTGGTTTTTAAAATTGTTTTGTTTTTATTTTTCTCTTTCTCCTTGTACTGATTTGTGATTCACTGTTTCTGTGTTTTTAGTATTTACCCTCAAAATGTTACCTGCATCTCTACTTTAACCTTGCTTCTGAACAATAACAGGCTTAGAAGATTAAATCCAATTTCACATCTTTCAACTTATGTGGTATTAAAAAAAATCAGTATCTTAGCTCATTATTTAATTTCACAATTTAAATATTTTAATTTTCTATACAAATTTTTTTCGGGCCAGGCGCAGTGGCTCACATCTGTAATCCCAGCACTTTGGGAGGCCAAGGTGGGAGGACCGCTTGAGATAAGGAGTTTGAGACAAGCTTGTCCAACATGGTGAAATTCTGTTTCTACTTAAAATACAGAAATGTGCCAGGTATGGTGGCTGGTGCCTGTAATCCCAGCTACTTGGGAGACTGAGGTAAGAGAATCACTCGAACTCAGGAAGCACAGCAGGTATATAGTTATGAGTTGCCAGTTGTTTTTTTCTTAGCACTTTGAAGGTGTTATTTTCCAGTCTTTTAGCTTCTGTTATTTCTGCTGTAACCCCCATAATTTTGTTTTTCTCCTCTATCCATGCCCCTATGTTCTGCACTTTTTCTTCTCAAATACTGATGACATTTATGTTTCAGCCTTCTCATTGTGTCCTCCACATAATCTTTTGTCTTCAAATCCTTATCTCCAGGCTGCATTCTGGGTAACTTGGATTTATCTTGATGTTTATTATTTTTTCCCTTCTTTCAGGAGGTGCAGGGCTTCCTTTTAAATTGAACTAAAGTATGATATTAATTCTCTCTTCATCTGTGCATAATACGCTGTCTAGAACATTTCAAGAATTACACTTTGTATTTCATCTGCATTTTTGATAGTCCTTAGTTCCTGCTTACTTTTAAAAATTCTATATTTGATTGTGATAGTTCTTTCCTATTTCAAATCTGATCATGCCAGTCATCTGAAGTCTTTGTTCAGGAGGTAAAATATACTGATGAATTGCTTTTGCAAACTCTCACTCTGCTGGTTTGTTTCCTTGGGTGTGTGATGATTGTGTGTTTGACTATGTTTGACCACACAATCCATGAGAGTTCTGAGTTCCTGGGTTGCTTTCCTCCACCGATAATGTGCCTACAAGGAACTCCTAACATTTCAACTTTATCCACTTTCGGAGGTGGGTCCCAGGTCCAAACCTACTCCTGGTGTGGGCATCTGACCCCAGGAAAAACCCAGCTTCTTGCTATGCTCAAGTGCAATCGCAACCCACTGTTATGTTCTCTTGTTTGCAGTCATTTTTGCTTGTTTTGGCCTTGAAAACTCTCTGCATTTACTTATGAGGTCAGCAGTGCTTGAAAAATCGTGCTTTTTATAATCTATTCAGAATCTATCAGTACTTTAGCTAATCAACTCTTCATAATGTCTAGTCTGCCAGATCGTTAGATGTCAGAAGTCTAATAAATGACAGTTATTATTGATTCAGAAAATATAGCTTTTATACCACGGGGCCACGTGGGATCCAGTGTTGGAGTGTTGAGAAATTAATAAACAGTTATTCAAAGAGGTTGACAAATATAATTGATTGCTGCCGAGTTACACAGATTTTTGAATCAGCATTTTAGAAATTGGAATTAGGTCTTCATAATGTAAATTTGTTTTGACACAGCTGCCATTTCAGATTCAAATGACAGAATTTGGTCTCGAGGAAGCAGCATACACTGTTCAGTTTTTCAACAAGGCAGTACTGATGCCGCTCATAACACGGTTTCCTGCGGCAACTCTTTCTGCCAGTTCACATCAAAATATGCATCGAGCATGATGGAAAAGTGACCTTTTCGCTCCCCAAGTTCATTTTCTTATTGTCTCCTTGTCTTGTCTTGCTGGCTGGCAAAACTACATCTAGATCTTAAGTTTAAACCCCAAAGGGGAGCAAACCATTAAGAATCAAAGGGGTGCTTATCTGAGAATCTTAATCCCGCCAACATCAGAAATTTTCAAGACAGAAAAGAAAAGAATGTGCCTTTTCAGTGGGAATGAAGATGGTTTTGTAGTGTCTCCTGTGTGCTAGAATAACTAATCCAGTTGATGTCTTCATAATAAGATGCACCCTTCTATTTTCACTCATCTCAGATATGAATTATTAAAGACTGTCTTATTGTTCCTCTGTAAGTCCTGCATATAATGTAGAACTCATCTTGAAAAAAAGGTAAAACTGGAAGTAACAAAAAAAAATAATAATGCATCTGGAGCTTATGACTCCTGCCCATCGTTAAATCACTTCTTGTACTTTTGTACCAAAACATTTTCCCCATTTTTATTTCCATCTTGTGCAGAAGGTAATCACCCTTCAGAGACACCTGCAGGGAGAGGCTACGAAGATGTCTGATAATTTTTAATGTGTTTGTCTGTACATTTTCTTTCCAACATTCTACTAAGTCAAGCACATCTGCTGTGAAGCATCAGTGGGGGATTACTTCATTAAATATTAAATACTGTTTTCTGCCTTTACAAATGTTTGTCCTACACAAAATCCTCAAATGGTAGAGGCATACAGGAGGGTCACAAAAATCTTTATGAACCTCAAACTGCCCCTTGCAATAGGCCACCCACTGAGATGCTGTTAGTTTCTTACAAGAAGTTAACCACCTGCTGCTTTTCCCAGTTGAACAACTGTTATGATAATATCTCTGCATAATCATTTTAATGATAACTTGAGAAAATATATTTGTTGACTAGAAACAATCTTTAGGATGTGTAAAACTCATTTGTACCACAGCCTATCATTCAAAATGAAGAAAAAAAAGTAGACATAAGCCTTATATTGCTTTTCCCAAAATCTGTTTCTTTGCCTTTACATATATAATCAGAAATATAGATTTCAATCTATTTTATATTCACTTTGAAATCTTCCCATTCTATAATTTTAAGCCCTATGAAAATCTGAGACTATTAGTTTTCCTTGTAGTGCCATCTGCTGGTCTACGTATTCTGACTGGGTTCTAGTTTGTTCACTAGAGAAAACAGGGTTTTCATACAATGAAAAATCTTCACGCAGAAATCTTGCTAAAAGATTTTTATTTCACATGAACCTAATTTCGTTATATTTGAATTTGGAGATCTTTTTTACTTAACTCCCAAAGTTATAATTATCATGACTTAAAGTCATTTTTATGTATATCCATATCTATATTATTTTATACTATATGTTATTGTATTGAGGCTGACAAGTTGACTTTTCTATTTCCCTTGAAGTTACAAAAGTTTGGAAAGTTAACATTAATGTTTAATTACTTAGGTTCAAAGAAGGAAATTTTAAGGTTACAGAAAAAATTGATAGCTTAAACATTTTATATGATTTCAGTCAACTCTTTCCAAACTCAGAAAAAAAACATTTATACTTACTTTATACACTATTAAAAAGGTGGGTTTTGTACTGGCGAGTCTCGGATACTTTCTGCATTATCATATCTAGTTACGGGCAATTTTTGTTCTGATTTTCTGTAGTCTATGACACACACCTTCCAAAATCCCAGATGTTCATTTATTGTATTGTTTCAAATAGATGTCTACCCACAATTTGCAATCCATATGGCTTTCCAATAAAGGGTATTTCTCCAGCTCTGTGCTTGCATCCAACTCTCGAGGGTGCCCAGTGGTTTGCTTGCTATGCCTCTGGCATGCTCACCATCTCAGTGGTTAGCCGAACACTGGAAAACATCCTCTCTTTCCTCCGCTCGCTGATGAGATATAATTTATGTTGATTCAACTCTTCACAAATTGCCATCTGTCAGCTTTGTTTTTTCTAATCCCTCATCTCCTTCCTCCATTATAATTGGTCGAACTGGCAGAAGCTCAGGTATTGGCTTGGAGCAAGGGCTCTCTGTCAACAGAGAAGATCTCATTTGAAACCCACACTTCACTCATAAATTGCCTTCTTTTCAATCTTAGCTGTGGCAATATTTTCATTTGGTTTCTGATTATCCTCTGATTCACAGGAAATAAAACAGCAGCACCCACTGACATCTCTGGCTTCTGAGACTGGATTGAGAAGCAATTTGGCATCCATATCTTCCAAATAATCTGTCTTCCTTGGTATTCTCTGGTTCCAGGAGCTAGACATACGGAATATTCACAGTGAGAATACCCAGATTCCTGCTTCTTTGTGTGCCTGGGGCACAGATCAATTTTACTGAAGATTTTTGTCCGAAAGGGACTAACTTCTTGTTCTTTATATAGATCTTTAAAAAATCTTTCTATAGCCCTGAAATATAGGAAAAGTCATTTAATGCTAATTAGAAAGTAGACAAGCACCATTTAATTAATAAGAATATTAAAACATGATGAACATCTTCATGTCAACAGACTAAAATTAAGCATAAGTAAATCTTAATGTTTTCAAAAGTGCTTTCCTTAAGCCGAAATTTCTCAACCTTGACACTGTTGACATTTTGGGCCAGACAGTTATTTGTGGTGTGGGTCATCCTAGGCACCACGGGATGTTTAGCAACAACCCTGGCTTCTATCTACTGGATCCTGGTAGTACCCCTGTCCCCCAAGTTGTGGCAACCAAGAATATCTCCAGACATTGCCATATATCCCTTGGTAGATAAAGTTACCCCTCCAACTGAGAAACAAAATCACTATATATGAACATTAATGAAAGAAAAATACTAAAATATGGGCGATTATCTAGAAGTTCAGGTAGTTTTATTTAGCTTTCAAATGACCACACTGTAAGAACAATGTCAAAGGAATTAAAACATGACACAAAACTATAGAATTTCAAAGTAGAGAGGAATAGAAAATATTTCCTCCAGAAATGAAGAGCCAGGATGTAGCTGATGACCACAGACTCTGGACATCCTCCCAGCACAACCTGAGGCCTGAACACAGGACTCATTAGTCAAATATTCTAACAGAGATGTTTCCAATGACATTATTTTTTATTTTATAAGAAATCAAAAACCTGTGAAAACTTGTGATGGATTGCTGTTAGTGGCAAACCGCTTTTAAAACCACTGATCTGATGTATACAGTCTGAATGATAAAAGAAGGAAAAGTCTCTAATGGGTTGCGTTAATGTCATGGTTCTTGGCCACAAGCCTTCTGAACACACCCTCATTGAGGACCTGTCTATACTTGAGTTTTATGCATTTCCTGGAAGCAGAGTCCCTGTGCTCAAAGTATGCATCAGATTACCTGGCAGCTTGTTACAGTGTTCAACCTGACCCCCATTAAGCATGCGAGTCATAAATTTGTAGTTCTGAGGAAGCTTTTCCAATGGGAATGTTAATACACACCATGGCATTCTATTATAGCCACTTTCCTTACTTCATGCAGTTGGATGTACCACAAGCTAAATCACGCCCTTGAAATATGAAAACTCATGCAATACAAATTTTATATAACATGGTTAGTTCTGAAATAGAAGTGTTAAGTCCAACCCAAATCCTTACGTTATAAAGGAATTACATTTTAAACAATCATTCATACTGTATCATATCTAGTACTTATACTAGTGCCTGACTTTGTAGCTTAGGGCTAATGGAATCAATCATGCCTGTTATGATTGGTGGAGACAATATATTAGAGCAGTTAAAACCATGGGTGACCAGACTTTGCTTACCTGTTTCTGCATCTATAAAATGGAGGATAATAATAGTTCCTGCGCCTCCTAGGTTTGTTATGAGGGTTAAATGAGATACTAGATATGAAACATATAGTTTTTTTATCTGGCATGTAGTAGTAAGGGCTCAATAGTTCTTAGCCACTAGTATTTTATTTAATTACATAATAAATATTGTTATAGGGCCACCAGGTGACTGTGATAGTCTCTTTTACTCCAAATACTTCAATAGGTAACCTATTGAAGTCGAAATAGGGAAATTAACACCTAAGAAAAGTGGTTAGCCTTCTTAGAAGTAACCCAAGACATTTTGAGTGCTTGATAGAAGAGACTGGCAAACTCTTAGGTAAAGTCACTGAAATTTTATAGAGAAATGTAGGACCAATATATTATATCCTAGCAAAGACCAACAGAACATTGAAAGTCATCTTGGAATACTTAAAACAATTTAAGAAGGAGAAGGAGGTGAAACAGCAAGGATTTCAGTTTCTTTCCAACAGTGACCAGGGTCTTAACAAGCAGCTGTACCAGTTCTGATCCCTGTGGTGGGTAGAGGGTGGAATCTGCCACACTGGACTATCGCAGCTGAATTGCTGAGTTGCTAAGAAATGCTGCTGCTCTGATTCCTGCTTGCCAAAACCACCTTCTGAGAAACACGTGACTTCCCATGTAGACTTCCCACCGGGACAATACGTCCTGGCATACACATGTTGATGTTGTGGTCTACCTGGAAGTTATAGGGCTCACTGTAAATGACACCTCTGCATGCTTTGGGGGTTTGGTGAGTCTGTGACAGTTCAGAAAATGCCTCAAGAATGAGAAGCAGCATAGGACATGCAAAGCTAAGAACTCGGTCTCTGAAGATTGATCTGACCCATGGCGTTTGTACGGATCAATGTACTTTAAGTGATCTCTACCTCAGTGATCTCAATATCTCTTCAAGGCCTAAATACTTTGCTCTTTGCCACTCACTCAATGTGGGAACTGACTCTGTTAGTCTTACTGGTAATTATAATTATTGACAGAGTGAGGATTCTGGGCTTCTGAACATGGTCATCCCTCTCCCTTAAACAGTGAGACACTGAGTAGCAATTTAATTATGAAACATGTATACATATGTCTATAAAATTCACTGCCTTACAGAATTATGAGAAAATTGTCTTCTATCTTTGGAGGGTGAAAGGCCCTAGGAGAAGTGTCTAAAAATATATGAAAGATATTTCTAAAGTGAAATTTTACTGCACTGAATACCTATAAAAAGAAAGTCAATTGTTAAGTGTTAGATAAATTTTTTAAAAAGCTTAGCACAAAAGAGGTAGCAGATGGCATACAAATATTTTGGATGTCTTGATACTTAGAAAGGTAATATGAAGTAGAAATGTAAGAATTATTAGCTATTAGTCCAGGAGAACTGTTCAAATACCACTACATGGTGTACCATCATTAGGAACTTCCATAGAGGTTTGAGATTTGGGCTGGCAATCTTTCTTGTCACATAACTGCCATTACTTTCCAGAAGCTTATGCCCTACAGTGTAGTTTGTCATTCTATTACATGTCTGTTGGGTCACAGTAGTGAAGAAGAAAAGAAAAGAAGGAAGGAAGAAAGGTCACTATTAGGGGAAAAAACCAACACAAACTTATATGTTCACTGGTGGCCTAAAACAGGGTCAAAATGACCTACTCTACAGGTTAAAGAGCATTTGTCTCAAGACTATGAGGTGAAAGGAGTGTGTGTGTGTGTATGTGTGTGTTTGTGTTGGGATGGGGGACTGTGACTTCATGTTCTTCCGAAGGTTGCTTGGTACCTTAATTTTTTATAAAATATGCCAAGGTTGTAGACTAGGACCTCTTAGCCAAGGGGATTTTCATTCTGGCTGTGGAAGAACACTTCTCAGAAGCATTAGTGCTTGAAGACTTCTACCAAATTAAGCTGTATAAATTGTGATTTTTGTTTTTATAAGCTAACAGAGAGCTAACGATTCAAAGAAGCTTAAATTAGTTGAATTTCAGAAAGTGATGAGTCCTTGACAGGAGATGAGAGACCCATGACTTCTTTCTTACCTGTGGAGTGGCAGGAAGGGGAGGTGCCCTCTGTAAAGGGGAGTCAGGAGAAGCCAGCTATACCAGTCTGCTCGGGCTGGCATGACAAGCACCACAGGCTGAGTGGAAGTCCCAGATCAAGGTGTTGCAGAGTTGGTTTCATCCTGATGTCTCTGTCTTTGTATAGTAGATGGCTGTCTTCCTCCAAGCCTCCACAAGTTCTTCCCTCTGTTTGTGTCTGTGCCTTAATGCCCTGTTCTTAGAGGGACGCCAGTCTTATTGGATATGGTCCTGTCTACCATTATTACTTCTTTAAAGATCTTATCTTTAAATACAGTTAATCTCTGAGATGCTGGGATTAGGGATTCAACATATTAATTTTGTGAGGACACAGTTCATCCCAACACCACCAGCCCAACTCTTAACGAGCTTTTAATAGCCAGAAGTGGGCTGCTTCACACAGTCAGAATTCCATAGGTCCAGGCACAAAGCAACTTTCCCCACCTGCAACTCTTTCCCCCAGATCTTTACTGAATGTTTAGGGGGAGGGCATCCATTTCCTGTTTCTTCAGTGATAAATGACCACAAACATATTGGCTCAGAACAAGATAAATTTATCATCTAACAGTCTTCATGTCAGAAGTCTGACAGTCTCACTGGGCTAAAATCAAGGTGTCCAGAGGGCTGCCCCATGAAGGCTTGAAGTGTATCCCCCAGGGGCAAGGCAGTTGCCCTCCAAAAGAGACGGGAGGGCAGGAAGCCAAGGGGCCTCCACAGAATGGATGGCAGTACTGCGCAGGGCTGGAGAGCATAAATTCCCCAAGATTCTAGAGCAACTGGAAGCTGGGATGGAAAGTGAAGAAAAGTCTCCCAACTAACCAGAAAGCTGGCCGGTTCAGCTGTCAAGCAAAAGAGCTCTCCAGGATCTCACCAGTGCTTGTATCCCTGCAGAAGAACAAGGTCTGATTCTGACCTAAAACACTGGAAACTGGTGGTAAACGGACTGAAACTCAAGTTTCCACAAAGCTCACACCCAGCATGACTGCAGATGAGACAGAATCAGTCTGGAGTCAGTGTTGTTTACTTCCGTCTCTACCATTCTTTCATACAAAATGTTCAAGTAAAAGCCAATATTACAAGACACACAAAGAGGAATGAAAATGTGACCTGTGGTCAAAACCAGGAATGAGTCAATAGCAGCAGACCCAGAAGGCCTAGATATTGGAATGACCAGATAGGAACTTTACAGTGATTCCAATGAAGGTGCCAAAGGATAAAGACACCAGGGACTGCACACAACCACTAAGCTCTAGTTAAAAGATTTGTTTCTTACACGGTTTTTGGTTGGCTATTCTGAAACTAATTTGTATCTGTATTAGGGTTAAACATATAAAAAATATTATCAATAATGAGAGTCAGGCTTCTCACTATCCAAGAAAAAGTTATGAATTAGGAAAGGAGGAAGGCAAGAATGAAACATGAGGTGTTGGATTGCAATAGAAGAAATTAGTATGAATTCATGAGCATTTTTTTTAAAAAAGTATGTTCAGTAGAGAGATGTGGAAACTAATAGATGTGTGTACGCAAGGGTTGGTATACATACATATATTTCCAAACTCCATCCACAGAGAGGGACTGGAGGCAGTGATTCCACATTAGCAGTGAGCACACCCAGTGCCCAGATCTTGGTTTCTAAATCCCGTTCTCCATAAAAGGAACCACAGCTCCTTGAAAAAAAGTCTGATTCTAAGGCAGGGTTAGGGAAAATATAAGATAAAACAGGAGCATCTTATGGTACCAAAAGGTAAGGAAGTATTCAAAAGATGATGGGACTATATCAAGAGGCACAGACACCAACATGAAAAAAGCTCCCAGTGGCCAAAGGTGGAACCATTTAAGCAATAAAATAATAATAATAATTGATCCAAATGTATAGAGTACAATAAATATTTATGAGCCCATACTGATATAAATAAATAATTGAATAAATGGGAGAAGAGCTCTTTCTTACAGAATTCTAATTAATAAATGTAGAAGAAATAAGGGAAATCAAATATTACTGATATAACACTGCAGTAAAGTTGTTGTAGGAAAGATTCACCAATGGATGCTAAAATTAGTGGACAAAAGTTTAAAAAGAAACAGTGTGTTTGCACAGTCTCAATGTACCTTGCCAAGGAATGTTTGAAAACTTTAGAGTGAAGAAATCCAGAACCCAACACCATTACCATCACTAGTAATAAGACATATCAACATTACATAACCCTGCTGTAATACATTGAGAGAGGTACTCCACTTCTGCAGAGTTCACTGAAAATGCATTACTTCAGTCTAATCATGAGAAAACATCAGACAAAGCCAAATTGAGGGACAATCTGCAAAAACCAGAATTCTTTATCAGTGTCAAGGTCATGAAAGACAAGGAAAGACAGAAGGACTGTCACAGATCGGGGAGACTATGGCAATAAGACAACTAAATGCAGCGAGGCATGGTGGATCATGCCTATAATTCCAGCACTTTGAGAGTCCGAGGAGGGCAGATTACTTGAGACCAGGAGTTTGAGACCAGCCTGGCCAACATGGTGAAATTCCATCTCTACATGTGGTGCATGTCTGTGGTGCCAGCTACTTAGGAGGCTGAGGCATGAGAATCGCTTGAACCTGGGAGGCAGAGGTTGCACTGAGCCGAGATCATGCCATAGCACTCCAGCCTGGGCAACAGAGTGTGACCTTGTCTCAGGAAAAAAAAAAAAAAAGAAAAAGAAGACAACTAAATGCAAGGTGGGGCCCTATATTGAATCCTTAAACAGAAAAAGGATATAACTAGAAAAATCTAGTGATATCTAAATAAAGTCTATAGTTTCATTAGTAGTAACACGCCAGCATTAATGTCTTAGTTCTGATAATTGTACTATAGTTATACCAAATTAAAGGTATTCAGGTTCTCTGCTGTTCTTGTAAATTTAGTGTAAGTCTAAGATTTCAAAATAAAATGAAAAAGAAAAAAAGGCGCCAAAGAATCTAGTGGAAAAGGTTGACAATATCTTTGTAGAGACAATTTCCACAAAGACATAGAAACTGTTAAAAAATAACCACATAGAAATGCCAGAACTAAAAAATACCAATTGCTGGGTCTTACACATCAGAAATCCTGATGTAATTGGTCTGAGGCTGAGTACAGGCAGTTGGAGCAAAGTGTGTGTGTAATTTCCCAAGTAATTCTAATTATAGCCAAGGTTGGGAACTATTGGGCTAGCCTAATCAAGTGAGCATTAAAATATAAAGAAACTATATAGGGTGTTGTGGGTCCCTAAGACTACCCTAATATTTGGAGTTTCCCTAGAAGAACTCATGGGGATCATTTAGTTTGAATCACGGCTAAGATTCCTTCCAGCAACATAGTAAGGATATACAGCCAGACTGTAAGAGAAAAAGCCATGGTGGAGTCCTGAGAAACCAGTATGCAGGCTTCCTTATGCTTTCTCCCTCCTGCGAGGGGCCACCCAGGAGCATGCTTCTTTCTCCAGCAACAAGCATCTGCTGATTCTGCCCAGGGAGGCCCATTAGATAAGCCAAGGTTCTCGTTAGAAAAGCCCAAGGTTTTTACGGGGAACTGGTCACGTAAGCACCCTCTGCCTAACATATACCCAGTTCAGACTCCCAGAAGGAAAGCAGGTGTTCAGTGTAAAACCACATTGTGTATAGGCACAGGGAGTCACTCTTCTTAGTTAGGAAAAGTTGAAATCATTGTAAGGAACTGTGTACCAGTCAAATTCTCCGACGCCAGGCAAGGGACAACCCCAGTCCCCATGGTAACTCCGTGGGGTGGATATTTTCTTACTTAACAGCTGATGGAATTTGAAGCTTAGAGATTTTTCTTTTACCCCAAGAGATAATTTACCCCAACATCACAGCCAGAATATAATTATCCAAACCCACAGTTCAGTTTTGATACTTTCTGTTCTGAATCCTTGTTTTTTTTCATTGAAGTTAGAGATAGATAATAGTTTTCCCTCTCTTTACCATAGAGCATTTTTGAGCAAAAGAGATGATGTCTTCACAAATACCTAGAAAGATATTATGCAAATCCTACTTCTTCCATTGTTATCATCAATGTAGGTAATTTTAACAAAAAGAAGGGCCTCGGGTATATCAATAAATATGACATTTGAACAATCAGCTTTAGGGGTTTCCTGAATCTCTTTTCTACATAACAGCAGTATATGAAAGTATAAAATTTCTAAACTATTGTTAGTTTGCTTTTTATTTTACATATAAGTATCTGGGAATTTGCTTTTCATACATTTGTTTCCTCTCATTCCTGGACCATGTGAAATTTTTTGTAAGCAGTTACACGATTCAAAGCTGCTGACAATTAACCAACTTGTACAAAACATGTGCTTCTACAACTTCTCTGGTAGTTCTATTTCAATAACCATTAAACTCGATTTTACTACCAAGATTCCTACATGTATGTCAGCACCTGGAAACCAAAAGGTGAAAGAAAAGGCCTATTCTATTCTCTACTGGAACACATCCTCCCTTTGTACCATACCCTAGAGGGCACCCATGGTCTCTCCCTGGATCCGGGAGCAGGACTTGGCTGGCTGATCCAGAGAGGAGGCTGCTGTAAAAACTTCAAAGAGGAGCCATCCCTGTGGTCCTGTTCTTGTGGTAGAATCATCTCTCATGGGACAAGCCATGGCTGCTGCAAAATTGAGGTTGATGGAAGCAAAGATGCTGATTTAGAATTTCCACTAAATGATAGCCTTAATAAAGAATCTAAGTTTCTAGAATAGGAGTCGGCAAACTTACTGCAAAGGGCCAGATAGTAAATATATTAGATTTTGCAGGCCATATGGTGTCTGTCTCCATGACTCAGCTCTGCTGTTGCAAGTAGCCTTAAACAATACGCAAACACACGGGCATGGCTGTGTTTTAATAAAACTTTATTCACAAAAACAGGCAGCCAGTTGGATTTGATTTACAGGTTCCAAATTGCCAGCACCTGTTCATTAGCAGACTTTGCTATCTGTGTGCTTTCCTCTAATTTAAGATATCCAGGGAATTGTTAACTTCTTTATCTGTAATGTACCTAATTATTCCTTCCTAGAGCATAAGCACAGTCTCCATATACAAATATGGGAAGTGGCATGAGATTGGTTTACATACTTAATTTTCTTTATAATGGACATCAGTACTCATCATTCTTAAATACAGAAATGTGGATAGAGCCTGTGTGTATTAATCAACAGCACAAGAACCACTGTATCTGTCACACTTCCACATCCTACATGGAGAACAGCTGGCATCTGAATGCTTTTGCAAAATGCATTCAGGTACAATGAGGAAGAACGATCTCCAGATCCCTATATACTATACTACATCTGGAAAAAAAAAAAAAAAACTAGATTGTAGAATCACCAGAAATCATATTGGCCCACCATGCAGAAATTCTTGGAAGACCAAATTTTACAAATACAAGTAAAATCTAAGTAAGGCATTCTGGTTCACAGTAGCTTTTTTCTTAAATGCAGTCTGAATTTCAAAATGTAGCTTAGCTTATTCAGTGATTGATTTGCACAAAATATGAGTGCCATAAAACACGATTTGAATTTTAACTATAGATGTCTTGGGTATTCTCCCTTTGCATTAAAACCACGGCCGGTTGTATCATATAGTAATTACAACCAGTAGATGGCATCTAACAGCTAGAATAATATTTTGGAACTATTTTTAACATCAGACTTGCTGATTTATGAGGGTTCACCCTCTGATGTTATTTATATTGGATCATTTTAATTTTTAGCCTTAATCATCACAGTTGAATTTTTAAAATTCCATCCAATAAATTCATATAAAGGGTTACAAAAAGAAGAAAAGCCCCCTCAATTTCAATTGGATAGTTCTATTGCACTTCCACATAATAAGCAGATTAATGTTCTGAATTTAAAAAATTGATATCACTTGAAGACATTAAACGCTGAACACAGGCATTTCAAATATAGTTGGCTCTGTATGATTGAATAAAGCTGAGTTGCTAATTGCTGGACCAGGACCAAAAAATATATAATGAGTGTAACACCAAACACCATCCAACTTGAACAAATTCAATGAGTCAATTGAGTTTAAAAGTTTCACAAATAATTAAATTACTGAATAGGATAGACCAGAAGGAGAAAACCAAATGATTTAATTCGGTTCCTTAGAGCTCAATTTGCTTTTTAGCTGACTGTATTTAGCTATCTGCAATTGCAACAAACTAATACCATTAAAAACCCATCTATTTTCTTATGCAACCTCAACAAAACATCAGTGGGTTTCACCACTTATAGATAATAGACTTTTTAAAAGGAGGTAAAATCTGCCAATTTCAACTCTTTCTTTTCCCTGCAATGCTCATCCAAGCCAGCATTTTAGATTATGAATAATCTGAGGTCAAGAATAAAAAGAATGCTTCTTTATGTTGCCTAGGTGGTGATCTACATATTTTGGTGTCTCAGTTAGATGGACAACATAAATAAAATAGCATTCTTGGAAATATGAAGGACAGAGGTCTGTAGGGGGAAAAGAATAATCTAATCAGAGACTTGTTTCTTACTTTAATCACGAGCCATAAAAACAGCCAAATCCCATGTCATGCTGCGGTAAAGGTTACATCAGCACTTCATACAATATTTATAGTGTAAAAGAAGCCCTGCAGTCCGACTCCAATATGACATTAATCTTCCTTCTCTCTTCATCCCTCATTCCATCCTCCCGCCTCACTCCCACCCCTTCCCTCAGCTAAATGTGCCAGTTGGTGCCGCTCATATAGTGGAGATAACTGATAGGAGAGCACTGATATAACAAGAAATCTAGACCACAAAACGAACAGAGAAATAGATCCAATCCTAGGGAAGTTGCATTATACCTTTTAAGGAAGGGGGGTCAACCATTTAAGTTTGCCCTAGTTCAAGGGGATTCCTGGATGTAGGACTTCCAGTGCTAGCGCCAACAATGTCTTAGATAAACCAGAAAAAGTTTGTGACCAACGTTTAAGAGGCTTATGGTTTCAGAATGTGAAGGCATCATTCAAAATTATTTATTACACTTTAGTCATATAAGAAATCACCAAAACCAAGACATGGTCCTGGGCTGTACTATTTAAAGCCTGCTGCTACTGAGACAAAGGTCAGGGTTTAATTTCCACAAGAGCCAGACAGCTTTTCTATGATCCCAGACTTCTTCATTACACCCAACCATCTAGGCTCATGGATTTAGGGAGGGTAAGACAGGGCTTTAGAGAGCTAACAATTCAAGGAACTAAATAGCTACATTGGGAGCAGCATCTAAAATCAGAGCTTACTGGCAGTCTTTTCCTATGGTATTGCCTATTCTGTAATACTCATTGAAAACTTATTTATACTCAAAAGAATACATCAGAGCAGCTGAAAAGCCATGCAGCCATGAGGATTCAATCAACCTAATTACCGTTCTTCTCCATGAAGCTGCTCTGGATAACTTGAGGACCATCAGGTGGGATTAGAAAGCTTTGCTGCCTGGAAGTCTATGCTCATTTTTTGAAAAGCCGTCTCCCTGACTTCTGGTAAACAAGTGATGAAGAAAGCTACTGCAATGGCATGCAGGCTATATCATCACCTTTACTGCAACAAGCTAGGGAATGGCAATATATGATCTAGCAATTGAATAGCCGAAGTTATTAAAAGGCCCTCTTGGTAATTGCACGCTGAAAACTCAAAACCAGCCTTGTTCCATTTAGTACAAACCATGTCACAGAAAATGACTTTGTTATAACAGAATCCCTTCTGATGACGTCTGCTCACATTAGGCCAGGTAGAGAAAGAAGAGGGAAGATCTCCCCCTTTTGCCTGTACTCCACTCTGGTTATTCCATTTCCCCATTCATGTCTTACAAGCCCCCTCACCTTTCATCCACATTCGTCTTCCCTGAGATCAGCACCAGCTCAGAGACCTCTGCTCACTAGAGTCTTGTTGCTTTTTAGCAACCCTTCTTCTGAGGGGACCTGGAGCATCTCGGTATTCTTCGGAAACTGGATTTGTGGAAAAGCGTGGCCAGCCCTGCCCTGTATGTGTGCGGTGTGCGCACTTGTGCACAGAGGCCTCTGCCAGGAGAAGTGGCAGATTGGCTGTGTAGGCAGCAGTTTCATGGAACCCAGAAATAAGTTCTGCAGTATATGCAAATGTAAGCAATGCGGGCAGCAGAACGGGCCTCTAGGTTCAAAAATGGCAATTCTCTTCAAGAGGCCAGGCTTTTTCAAAAGAGGACCACTAAAAGTTATTCTTATGAAAAATGGCTCCCTCTGAATGAATCTCAAGTTTCTACTAGTAGGTCATTGGTGACTTCTTGAAAAGCTGTAAGTAGCTTACAAAAATATGTTATCCTGGAAAGGTAATGATTAGCGATGTATTACATGTAGTTATTCCAGAGTTCAAGAGAGAGTAAGAACAGATGGACACATTTGACTCCAGGTCCCTATGAATAGGTATTTGAAAACAGTCCCAGGGAACCGACTGCTAGGAGTTGGGGGATAAGGGTTACAGGTAGACTACCTGACAATCTTATCAAAGGCCAATAGCACCTCCTCTCTTTTGCCTTCTTTTCCTATGAAGGGAAAAGGTGAAAAAGACTCACACCTAGTACAACCTTACCAGCCATGGTGCCACAGGGATTTCAAACAAAGTGTCCCCATCAAAGAGAGAAACAAACTGTTTTTCCTTCTTTACTTTCACATGATACGTTCAACACTTCGACAATTCAATTCAATTCTCGGGCAGACACCAACTGGTTATCCTACAATTTAACAGAATTCTGACACAATCTGCCTGGAAATAGTATCAGATCCTCCAGGTTCAGGGATCTGTCCCACAGGACTAACTCCACTCAGACACCAGTCACAGGTCCAGGTGGTCACCTGTGCTTCTGATAGACCAGCTATAAATGGGGGCCCCGTGACTCCCTCCTCGGGTTGGATAACTTGTTGTAACGGCTCACAGAACTCAGGAAAACAGTTTGCTTACTAGATTCCGGATTTTTTATAAAAAAGAACACAACTTAGGAGCAGCCAAATGGAAGAAATGTATAGGGCAAGATATGAGAGATGGGGCAGTGAGCGTCCACGTCCTCTCTGTGCGGAGTACCCTCCCAGCACCTCCACGTGTTCATCAGCCCCGAAGCTCTCCAAACCTTATTGTTTGGAATTTTTAAAAGATGATTTATTGTATAGTCATCACTGATTAAATCATTGGCCATTGGTGATTATGTCACTCTCCAGCCCCTCTCCCCTCCCCAGAGGTTGATGAATAGGGCTGCAAGTCCTGGGCCTTTAATCCTGTGGTTCGTTTCCCCTGGCAACCAGCCCCCATCCTTACGGGCTTTCCAAATGTTATCGCATCAACCTAAGCTCAGGAGTAGATGAACGGGGCTTGTTATGAATAACAAAAGATGCTCTTTTCACCTTTATCACTCTTATCACTTAGGAAATTAAAAGGGTTTTAGGAGTTCTGGGCAGAAACCTGGGAATGAGGACCAAATACATACTTTGGATTATATCCTAATACCACAGCATCATGTATCTGAATCAATTTAGCTCTAGCCCTTGGAAAGCAAGGGAGGTGTTTGAGAGTAGCTAAATATTATAAGTCATTTTTAATGAAGATAGGCCTTAATATAGATTTGGATACCTGGAAAGAAAATATTTGCAGCCCAGTAATTTAAAAACCAATATGTGAGCCTTTTCTTTCTTCCTTTTTTAATTAGAAATGAGGGATTGTCATTCACTTTTTCTAGAGGATAAATCATTTTATGAAAAAGGCATAGTGAAATGATTAAGAATAGAGGCTCTGTAGTTGGACTATCTGGGTTCAGATCCTAGTTCTGCCACTTTAGTGTATGGAACTCAAAGCTATTTTCAATTTAATTGGTAAGTTAAAGATACTGGAGTTTCCTACAACAAACCGTGCTTGAAGTGTGAATAAATACATGACTAGAATTATAATTGGCACATAGCAAATTCTTGTTATTTGTTATAATTGTCCTTATTGAAATCATCACCCTTTGTGAATTTGGGTAGAGGTTTTCACTAAGAGTAGAAGAAAGGAATTTTACTTTTTCCTGGAGGAAGGAAAAAATGATGCAGCAGTGATTTTTAATTGTATGTTAATACAATATCCTGCCTAGGAAAAAGTGTTCAGTAAATGGTTGTTATACAAATCACTGGCTGTATTTGTTGCTTCTGTGACAACACATTTCAGATTTTTCTGGGATCATTTTATAATATTTAACACATTCTGGTTCTATATTGCTATAAACTTCTGGAATGTCTCAGATATTCCAAACTTATGGCCTTTTCATGCAAAGGGAACCTAAAATTCCTCTAAGTTCTTGCTTTCTGATTTTAGTTTGAAAATATAATATGGCCACCTCAGTACACTTTCCACTGTACTCCTGGGCTCTTGCCAGTTTCTTTCTGGGTCACACAATTCCAGCTCATACTGATAACACAACTGTGCTTATGTATTACTTATTTGATTCTTTAGAAGTTCAAGTCTATTTCAAGGCTATTCAAGAGAATGTTGGACCTTTGGCAAGAAGTTCACAGAACTAAAACAAACCTCAGTAGAACATTCACAAAAGCAAAGGAATTATTTCAAATGAGACTACGATGTGTTCATAAGGAGATTATTCTATTCTGTATTCAAGACCCAGCTCAAATATCACCTACTTTGTTAGTCTTTCTCAATTTTCCCAATCATGTTTGTTCCCATATTTGAAGTTGGCTGTACTCTCGTCACACTTTCATTATGGCACTTGTCATATTGTAGCTTATCTATCTGCAAGTTGCCATCCAAAAGACAACCAGGATGGCTGAATAGTAGAAAGGAGAGCTTTGCTGGAGATACCGGTTTGCAAGCTGGGAAGAGAAAGCCTCCACCTTGGACTGAAGAGGGAAAGGGCAGGTTTTAAGTCTCACAGGGCCGGAGTCATACATATTCAGCAAGTTTGGTGGGAAATAATACATATTTATGAGGGGAGTGAATGCATGCACAATGGGTAAACATATATGTAACCTATTCTGCCATGTTCAATTTGGGGTGGAGTTTTAGCTCTAAAATGAGGTAGAATTTGGCTCAGTACGTCAAAAGGTGAACTACAGGCCACAAAGACAACTTGTGTGCAGTCTCTATCCACTGGCCAAAACTTGAAGTCTGTAATAGCTTATCAGAAAAGAGTGTTTGTAAGACCAGTCCCCTGTCCAATCAGAGTTGCAGTGGTCTGGGTTGTAAATCAATCTGATAACTCTTTTTGGTAGGGGGTTAAGGAAGAGTAGGGTTTTTCTTACAGTCGTAGGAATTTAGAAATTTGCCATGCCATGCCATCCAGGCCCTGAACCCTTGACCCATAAGTAACTGTTTCCTTAACCATAGGGTCTTCGTTGATAGAGTCTCTCACATCACAAAGTCTAACCCCCTCCGTCTTCCAGTGTAGGGACTTCTGTGGGTAGTCTCAGCCACCAGTACAGTATATAGCACAGAGGGGGTGTCCTCAAGATGCTTATTAAATATGGTGGTGCTGCTAACCATCATCAGGGTCATCTCGCCTCCCTTGTACACAGAGGACCATGATTCCTAGATCACTTGCAACCAGGGCCCACGTGAGTTCTTTCCACTGGGATGAGAGCAGAAGTGATGAGCGTCACTTTAGGTTGACACCTAGAGAGTGTGAGATCCCAAAGCTGTGGCAAACACTGAAGTGACACATAAAGGTGGCAGTGCTTCCAGTAGCCTAGGTTCCAGAGTAACCCAGGATCAGAGCTCCTTGCTGCTCATCTTGGAGGTGATTAAAAAGGTAAACCTTTATGGTTTAGCCACTGAGATTCGAGGGTCTTTGTTACCACAGCATATCCCATCCTATCCTGACTAATACACAATGGATGACAAAGAGTTTGACTTTTTTAGATTCAGACATCAGACTGGAAGCATCTTAGCATCATGGGAAAAACACTCTATCAGGAGTCAGAAAATAAAATGTGTGCAAGCATGCACATGCACTTGTATTTTAGTCACGGACAAAGTCCTGGCATTTTTACTTCCTCGGGGTTAAAACTAGGGTGCTGAACTGGAATGATTCTAAGTCCCATATACTATAATCCCATGAATTTGAAGAAATTAATTTCAAGGTTAAATGCTCAAATTTAAGACATCATTGATCATGAGCTATAAGTCAGAAAAGGTCACTGGTCACTACAAATCCAGGGTAGAATCTCATTTATAGTTCCTTAGCAAGAACACTTCCCTCTATCACCTGCTTCCAGAAGAAAATGGTTTCTATACAGTCATACAGCATATCTGCCTATCTAAATCATCTTGAATCACTGTGTGATTCAAGACAGATTTTTGTCGGCTACACTCAACCATCTAGGCAAATTGGCATTATAGAAATAGGAGCTCATAAGCTTAGCCTGCATAGTGCAAACCATCCCAAGGGAAATATCAGCTATTTGGAAGAATGAGACTGTAGGTTTAACTAAATGGCCAGGTCCAATCTGGCTGGCTGGCTGTCAGGCAGGTGGCTTTGAAGTAATGCAGACAAATCGGTGAGTTCATGGTTGATGTTAAGGCCCATTAAGTGCAACTAGACTCTGCCCCATTGTTGTCTGATGATATGGGTTGGCTCTGTATCCCCATCCAAATATCATCTCAAATTGTAATTCCCATGTGTCAAGGGAGGGACCTAGTGGGAGGTGACTGGATCATGAGGATGGTTCCCCCATGCTGTTCTGATGACAGTGAGTGAATTCTCATGAGATCTGGTTGTTTGATAAGTGTGGGGCTCTTCCCCCTTCATATGCTCTTTTTCTCTGTCCTGCTGACTTGTGAAGAAGGTGCCTGCTTCCCCTTCCACCATGATTGTAAGTTTTTTGAGGCCTCCCCAGCCATGCAGAACTGTAAGTCAATTAAACCTCCTTATAAATTACCCAGTCTCAGGGAAGTTCTTTATAGCCTTGAGAAGATGGTCTAATACATCTGGATATTTCATGGTTTTTATATAAGGGGTAGGTTTAACAATTGCAGCTTAGATCCTCCATCACTAGAGATGCACTCTATCCATCCATCACTAGAGATGCACTCACTGCAGAATTTCACCAAGGAGAAGATCCAGGAACTTGCTCTCTGTTGACCCTGCTTTTATGAGAGCAATGCCCATGGAGATGATGCCCAGGTTCTGAGCAATGGTCCTTGTCTTGTTCTTTAGAAGACAGTTGTGCAAAGCAGCTGATCCACCCTCCACCCGCCTTGTATAGAAGTGGTTCATTGTCCTGCTGAAAATGAGAGCTGTCACTGCTAATCCTGGAGTGGATTCCCATGGGTCCCAGCCTGGGCTGCTCATGTAAATCCCCTAAGGACCAACCAGACAGCTCGACTGAGTAGGCTCTGGTGGGCCCTGGCCTCTGTATTTCTCATAGTGTTTCTGGATTGAGCACCAGGGCTTTTCTCTGAAGTAAATTAGAATGACTTTTTTCCCATTTCTCTGCTCTAAGTTACCATTGGTAGGCTATAAACAAGCTCAAGACTATCAGCACTAGAGCTCCATTCTGTTTTAAATGGAGGAACCTTTAGGAGTAGTTTATGTTTTGAGCCCCAGGGGAGAGACTGATGCAGAGGCCACTGCAGCATTGAGCATGGCAGCACCTCTGTGCCCTCAACATGGCAACTGCTTACCTGGAGGCCTGGAGCTCAGGTTCCAGGAATCTGAGTCCTCCTGAGAGCCTGAGGAATGCATCAGGATCCTTTGGTACAGGCCACTTCCTGTGGCTGTCATCTGACAGTCTTCAGTAAAGTCCTGGGGAGTTTGTGAGAGAGACAGTTCATCATTTGGCTGTGTAAGAATTTCTTTTTTTAGAAGGAGGCTTTCTTTTACATCCTGTCAATTTCAGAAAGACTTTCCACATTATTTCATTGCTTTGAGGAAATCCCTTTGATATTGGGGTTTGCATCTTAGCCTCTTAATTATGTGTACATTCTGGACCCTGGAGGAAAGAACAGAGCCACCTTCCTGTCTTCGTTCCTGCTGCTGAAACAAATTACTATAGGCTTAAACGACAAGTGTTTATTTCTCAAGTTCTAGAGGCTGGGAAGTCCAAGATCAAAGTGCTGACAGATCCAGTGTCTGGTGAGGGCCCTCTTCCTGGTTTGCAGATGGCTGTCTTCTCATTGTGTCCTCAGATGGCCAAGAACAGAGAGAGAAAGCAAGTTGTCTCATGTCTCCTCTTTTACAGGAACTAATCCCATCATGAGGGCTCCACTCTCATGACCTAATCACTCCCCTAAGGCCCCGCCTTCTAATACCATCTCATTGAAGGTCTGAGTGTCCACAATACTGCGTAAGGTCTGGAACCAGTCCCCAAACACTGGCCATCTCCCCTGCAGCCTGGGCATATTCATGCCACCTGGTGCTTTCCCAGGGTGGCTGGAATGTGCATGTCTTTTCACAATTGAAAAGCATGAAGACCCTTGGGTTAATATAATCAAGTACATGCATTGGCCATTTGCCATGGATGAGAAACCTGTTGAACCCTTTAAAAATATTCAAATTTAATCTCCAAAATAACTCGTGGGATATTCTAGGACAGAGGAAGAAAATGAAACTGAGAGCATTTATGTGATTTTTCTCAAGAATGCTAGGAAGCAGTGGAGAGGAATCCACACCTGTATCCTACAGACCCACATCCATGGAACCTGGGGGGTTGATATGGTTTAGCTGTCCCCACCCAAATCTCATCTTGAACTATAGTTCCCATAATCCCCATGTGTCATGGGAGGGACCTGGTGGGAAGTAATTGAATCATGAGGGCAGTTACACCCATGCTGCTGTTCCCATGACAGTGAGTGAGTTCTCATGAGATTTGATGGTTTTATAAGGGGCTTTTCCACCTTTTTGCTCAGCACTTCTTGCTGCTGCCATGTGAAGGATGTGTTTTCTTCCCCCTCTGTCATGATTGTAAGTTTCCTGAGGCCTCCCCAGCCATGCTGAACTGTGAGTCAGTGAAACCTTTTTCTTTTGTAAATTACCCTGTTTCAGGTATGTATTTATTAGCAGCATGAGAATGAACTAACACAGGGGTCCTAGCCTAATTCAGGTCCTAGCCTTTGCACTCTTCAAACAACAGTGGCATATGTAATGTAGATACAGTGTCACAGTCCATGGGATTGTTACACATTCCATTCCAGGTGGGAAGGGCAGTATTCAGGCACTGGGGACCAAGGGACTCTTGGGTTGACTCTTCCAGTTGCTTCTGGCTTGAGGGCAGTTCACAAGATCACTTATCTCCATTTGTGATGGTGCAGGATTCCTCAGTGGGGGTGGGGAGAGACACAAGTTGAGAACATGCACAAAAAAATTGTGATTTTTTTTTTTTCTGAGACAAGGTCTCACTCTGTTGCCTAGGCTGGAGTGCAGTGGCACCATCATGGCTCACTGCAGCCCCGACCTCCCAGGCTCAAGCGATCCTCCCTTCTCCCACCTTAATCTCCCTGGTAGCTGGGACTACAAGCACGTGCCATCATGACTGGCCATGACTGGCCAATTTTTTTATTTTTTGTAGAGACAAAGTCTCATTATGTTTCCCAGACTGGTCTCTACCTCCTGGGCTCAAGTGGTCCTCCTGCCCCTGCCTTCTAAAATTCTGGGATAATAGGCACGAGCTACCACACCCGGCCCATTGTGGTGTTTCTTACACATGAGAAGATTTTGGAAATATAGATGGGTAAACATTTTAAAAAGAAAACTCAAATTGAAAACTTCTGGAACTAAAGCCTTAGATATTCTTGTCTATTTGGGGCAGAGATATTAGGGACTTAATTTAACAGACCCACCTGCAGCATTTGGGATAGGCCTTGAAACTGTGTGACTGTGGGGCCCCAGAGGGGCCAGCTGAGAACCAAATACTCAACTTGCACCACTCCCCACCCGCACTGAGGAATCCTGCACCATCACAAGCAAGGTCACCTCATAGACCTCCTGGGGCTCTGCACAGCCGCCCTCTAGAATGGCCCTCTGAGGTCAAGAGTGGAAGTTGGGGAAGAGTATAACTTCCTTTCAAAGTAGTTCTGGGGCGGAGCAAGATGGCCGAATAGGAACAGCTCCAGTCTCCAACTCCCAGCACGAGCCACACAGAAGACCGGTGATTTCTGCATTTTCAACTGAGGTACTGGGTTCATCTCACTGGGGAGTGCCGGACGATCGGTGCTGGTCAGCTGCTGCAGCCCGACCAGTGAGAGCTGAAGCAGGGCGAGGCATTGCCTCACCTGGGAAGCGCAAGGGGGAAGGGAATCCCTTTTCCTAGCCAGGGGAACTGAGACACACAACACCTGGAAAATCGGGTAACTCCCACCCCAATACTGCGCCTTAAGCAAACAGGCACACCAGGAGATCATATCCCACACCTGGCCGGGAGGGTCCCACACCCACGGAGCCTCCCTCATTGCTAGCACAGCAGTCTGTGATCTACCGGCAAGGCAGCAGCGAGGCTGGGGGAGGGGCGCCCGCCATTGCTGAGGCTTAAGTAGGTAAACAAAGCCGCTGGGAAGCTCGAACTGGGTGGAGCTCACAGCAGCTCAAGGAAACCTGCCTGTCTCTGTAGACTCCACCTCTGGGGACAGGGCAATAACAAACGCAGCCGAAACCTCTGCAGATGCAAACGACTCTGTCTGACAGCTTTGAAGAGAGCAGTGGATCTCCCAACACGGAGGTTGAGATCTGAGAAGGGACAGACTCCCTGCTCAAGTGGGTCCCTGACCCCTGAGTAGCCTAACTGGGAGACATCCCCCACTAGGGGCAGCCTGACACCCCACACCTCACAGGGTGGAGTACACCCCTGAGAGGAAGCTTCCAAAGCAAGAATCAGACAGGTACACTCGCTGTTCAGAAATATTCTATCTTCTGCAGCCTCTGCTGCTGATACCCAGGCAAACAGGGTCTGGAGTGGACCTCAAGCAATCTCCAACAGACCTACAGCTGAGGGTCCTGACTGTTAGAAGGAAAACTATCAAACAGGAAGGACACCTACACCAAAACCCCATCAGTACATCACCATCATCAAAGACCAGAGGCAGATAAGACCACAAAGATGGGGGAAAAGCAGGGCAGAAAAGCTGGAAATTCAAAAAATAAGAGCGCATCTCCCCCGGCAAAGGAGCGCAGCTCATCGCCAGCAACGGATCAAAGCTGGACGGAGAATGACTTTGACGAGATGAGAGAAGAAGGCTTCAGTCCATCAAATTTCTCAGAGCTAAAGGAGGAATTACGTACCCAGCGCAAAAAAACTAAAAATCTTGAAAAAAAAGTGGAAGAATTGATGGCTAGAGTAATTAATGCAGAGAAGGTCATAAACGAAATGAAAGAGATGAAAACCATGACACGAGAATACGTGACAAATGCACAAGCTTCAGTAACCGACTCGATCAACTGGAAGAAAGAGTATCTGCGATTGGGGATCAAATGAATGAAATGAAGCGAGAAGAGAAACCAAAAGAAAAAAGAAGAAAAAGAAATGAACAAAGCCTGCAAGAAGTATGGGATTATGTAAAAAGACCAAATCTACGTCTGATTGGGGTGCCTGAAAGTGAGGGGGAAAATGGAACCAAGTTGGAAAACACTCTTCAGGATATCATCCAGGAGAACTTCCCCAACCTAGTAGGGCAGGCCAACATTCAAATCCAGGAAATACAGAGAACGCCACAAAGATACTCCTCGAGAAGAGCAACTCCAAGACACATAATTGCCAGATTCACCAAAGTTGAAATGAAGGAAAAAATCTTAAGGGCAGCCAGAGAGAAAGGTCGGGTTACCCACAAAGGGAAGCCCATCAGACTAACAGCAGATCTCTCGGCAGAAACTCTCCAAGCCAGAAGAGAGTGGGGGCCAATATTCAACATTCTTAAAGAAAAGAATTTTAAACCCAGAATTTCATATCCAGCCAAACTAAGTTTCATAAGTGAAGGAGAAATAAAATCCTTTACAGATAAGCAAATGCTTAGAGATTTTGTCACCACTAGGCCTGCCTTACAAGAGACCCTGAAGGAAGCACTAAACATGGAAAGGAACAACCGGTACCAGCCATTGCAAAAACATGCCAAAATGTAAAGACCATCGAGGCTAGGAAGAAACTGCATCAACTAACGAGCAAAATAACCAGTTAATATCATAATGGCGGGATCAAGTTCACACATAACAATCTTAACTTTAAATGTAAATGGACTAAATGCTCCAATTAAAAGACACAGACTGGCAAACTGGATCAAGAGTCAAGACCCATCAGTCTGCTGTATTCAGGAGACCCATCTCACACGCAGAGACATACATAGGCTCAAAATAAAGGGATGGAGGAAGATTTACCAAGCAAATGGAGAACAAAAAAAAGCGGGGGTTGCAATACTAGTCTCTGATAAAACAGACTTTAAACCATCAAAGATCAAAAGAGACAAAGAAGGCCATTACATAATGGTAAAGGGATCAATTCAACAGGAAGAGCTAACTATCCTAAATATATATGCACCCAATACAGGAGCACCCAGATTCATCAAGCAAGTCCTTAGAGACTTACAAAGAGACTTAGACTCCCATACAATAATAATGGGAGACTTCAACACTCCACTGTCAACATTAGACAGATCAACAAGACAGAAAGTTAACAAGGATATCCAGGAATTGAACTCATCTCTGCAGCAAGCAGACCTAATAGACATCTATAGAACTCTCCACCCCAAATCAACAGAATATACATTCTTCTCAGCACCACATCGTACTTACTCCAAAATCGACCACGTAATTGGAAGTAAAGCACTCCTCAGCAAATGTACAAGAACAGAAATTATAACAAACTGTCTCTCAGACCACAGTGCAATCAAACTAGAACTCAGGACTAAGAAACTCAATCAAAACCGCTCAACTACATGGAAACTGAACAACCTGCTCCTGAATGACTACTGGGTACATAACGAAATGAAGGCAGAAATAAAGATGTTCTTTGAAACCAATGAGAACAAAGATACAACATACCAGAATCTCTGGGACACATTTAAAGCAGTGTGTAGAGGGAAATTTATAGCACTAAATGCCCACAAGAGAAAGCAGGAAAGATCTAAAATTGACACTGTAACATCGCAATTAAAAGAACTAGAGAAGCAAGAGCAAACACATTCGAAAGCTAGCAGAAGGCAAGAAATAACTAAGATCAGAGCAGAACTGAAGGAGATAGAGACACAAAAAACTCTCCAAAAAATCAATGAATCCAGGAGTTGGTTTTCTGAAAAGATCAACAAAATTGACAGACCACTAGCAAGACTAATAAAGAAGAAAAGAGAGGAGAATCAAATCGACGCAATTAAAAATGATAAAGGGGATATCACCACCAACCCCACAGAAATACAAACTACCATCAGAGAATACTATAAACACCTCTATGCAAATAAACTGGAAAATCTAGAAGAAATGGATAATTTCCTGGACACTTACACTCTTCCAAGACTAAACCAGGAAGAAGTTGAATCCCTGAATAGACCAATAGCAGGCTCTGAAATTGAGGCAATAATTAATAGCCTACCAACCAAAAAAAATCCAGGACCAGATGGATTCACAGCTGAATTCTACCAGAGGTACAAGGAGGAGTTGGTACCATTCCTTCTGAAACTATTCCAATCAATAGAAAAAGAGGGAATCCTCCCTAACTCATTTTATGAGGCCAACATCATCCTGATACCAAAGCCTGGCAGAGACACAACAAAAAAAGAGAATTTTAGACCAATATCCCTGATGAACATCGATGCAAAAATCCTCAATAAAATACTGGCAAACTGGATTCAGCAACACATCAAAAAGCTTATCCACCATGATCAAGTGGGCTTCATCCCTGGGATGCAAGGCTGGTTCAACATTCGCAAATCAATAAACATAATCCAGCATATAAACAGAACCAAAGACAAGAACCACATGATTATCTCAATAGATGCAGAAAAGGCTTTTGACAAAATTCAACAGCCCTTCATGCTAAAAACGCTCAATAAATTCGGTATTGATGGAACGTACCTCAAAATAATAACAGCTATTTATGACAAACCCACAGCCAATATCATACTGAATGGGCAAAAACTGGAAAAATTCCCTTTGAAAACTGGCACAAGACAGGGATGCCCTCTCTCACCACTCCTATTCAACATAGTGTTGGAAGTTCTGGCTAGGGCAATTAGGCAAGAGAAAGAAATCAAGGGTATTCAGTTAGGAAAAGAAGAAGTCAAATTGTCCCTGTTTGCAGATGACATGATTGTATATTTAGAAAACCCCATTGTCTCAGCCCAAAATCTCCTTAAGCTGATAAGCAACTTCAGCAAAGTCTCAGGATACAAAATTAATGTGCAAAAATCACAAGCATTCTTATACACCAGTAACAGACAAACAGAGAGCCAAATCAGGAATGAACTTCCATTCACAATAGCTTCAAAGAGAATAAAATACCTAGGAATCCAACTTACAAGGGATGTAAAGGACCTCTTCAAGGAGAACTACAAACCACTGCTCAGTGAAATAAAAGAGGACACAAACAAATGGAAGAACATACCATGCTCATGGATAGGAAGAATCAATATCGTGAAAATGGCCATACTGCCCAAGGTAATTTATAGATTCAATGCCATCCCCATCAAGCTACCAATGAGTTTCTTCACAGAATTGGAAAAAACTGCTTTAAAGTTCATATGGAACCAAAAAAGAGCCCGCATCTCCAAGACAATCCTAAGTCAAAAGAACAAAGCTGGAGGCATCACGCTACCTGACTTCAAACTATACTACAAGGCTACAGTAACCAAAACAGCATGGTACTGGTACCAAAACAGAGATATAGACCAATGGAACAGAACAGAGTCCTCAGAAATAATACCACACATCTACAGCCATCTGATCTTTGACAAACCTGAGAGAAACAAGAAATGGGGAAAGGATTCCCTATTTAATAAATGGTGCTGGGAAAATTGGCTAGCCATAAGTAGAAAGCTGAAACTGGATCCTTTCCTTACTCCTTATACGAAAATTAATTCAAGATGGATTAGAGACTTAAATGTTAGACCTAATACCATAAAAATCCTAGAGGAAAACCTAGGTGGTACCATTCAGGACATAGGCATGGGCAAAGACTTCATGTCTAAAACACCAAAAGCAACGGCAGCAAAAGCCAAAATTGACAAATGGGATCTCATTAAACTAAAGAGCTTCTGCACAGCAAAAGAAACTACCATCAGAGTGAACAGGCAACCTACAGAATGGGAGAAAATTTTTGCTATCTACTCATCTGACAAAGGGCTAATATCCAGAACCTACAAAGAACTCAAACAAATTTACAAGAAAAAAACAAACAACCCCATCAAAAAGTGGGCAAAGGATATGAACAGACATTTCTCAAAAGAAGACATTCAGACAGCCAACAGACACATGAAAAAATGCTCATCATCACTGGCCATCAGAGAAATGCAAATCAAAACCACAATGAGATACCATCTCACACCAGTTAGAATGGCGATCATTAAAAAGTCAGGAAACAACAGGTGCTGGAGAGGATGTGGAGAAATAGGAACACTTTTACACTGTTGGTGGGATTGTAAACTAGTTCAACCGTTATGGAAAACAGTATGGCGATTCCTCAAGGATCTAGAACTAGATGTACCATATGACCCAGCCATCCCATTACTGGGTATATACCCAAAGGATTATAAATTATGCTGCTATAAAGACACATGCACTCGTATGTTTATTGCAGCACTATTCACAATAGCAAAGACTTGGAATCAACCCAAATGTCCATCAGTGACAGATTGGATTAAGAAAATGTGGCACATATACACCATGGAATACTATGCAGCCATAAAAAAGGATGAGTTTGCGTCCTTTGTAGGGACATGGATGCAGCTGGAAACCATCATTCTTAGCAAACTATCACAAGAACAGAAAACCAAACACCGCATGTTCTCACTCATAGGTGGGAACTGAACAATGAGATCACTTGGACTCAGGAAGGGGAACATCACACACCGGGGCCTATCATGGGGAGGGGGGAGGGGGGAGGGATTGCATTGGGAGTTATACCTGATGTAAATGACGAGTTGATGGGTGCAGCACACCAACATGGCACAAGTATACATATGTAACAAACCTGCACGTTATGCACATGTACCCTACAACTTAAAGTATAATAATAATAAATTTAAAAAAAAAAAGAAAAAAAAAAAGAACTCATACTTAACAGGAATTCACATAATCAATATAAGTATCAGGGAACCGTGTATGTGTAATCCTGGCACACACAAAAAGCGTAAAAAGAATAAAAAGTATAAAAAGCAAGGAAAATTAGGTACTTAGTACTATTAAATCTTCAGGTCCAAATTACTTTCTTTACACCTATCTATCTAGACAGCAGCAAGCTGTCAATGGGATATATGAGTGGAACCTTCAGCATACAGAAAATAGTTAATTTCTTAGACCAATGAATTAGGGACCAAGGGAATGGTGTTCAGTAATATATTGTGTTCCTTTAATCATTAATCGAGTTTACAAAGAGCTGCCCAGTGCAGGTGCTTTTGTATTTTTTTAATATACCTGGCATTCAGCATCAATTTTCAATGTCATTGGCATTAGCCAATTAAGTAACGAGATTAGGAGTGCCCAGCTACAGTAAAGAAAAATATGTCAAAGTCGATTTTTCTTAATGAGACTGAAGCCTCCATTTTGCTGGTGTCAAGAAGAGGAAGAATGGCCATCAATGAATCTGATGACTGTGAGAAATTTTAGTAGTCAATGAGTAATCAATTTTGCAGTTTTTTAAATCATTCTGAGCAATTGTGTGAATATAATCTTTGGTGTGTATTATTAGAGTAAAAACTTAGGGATTTTAGCAATACTGAAAGTTGTACCCCTTCCTTTTAAGACAAAACAACAAGAAAAAATAGTGGCCATGACATTTTTGGAGCTTCTATTTGAAATAAGCCATCCAATATGTAGTGATAAGCAGCTCTGCAGAACTCTTCCATTTTCAAATTCAGCACTCTTGGCTAATTTTATTACGCCACCTTAAGGTCCTTCAGGGGCTTTCTAAATGGACTGTAGAATAATTCTCATTGCCCAAATAGTTAAACTATTCAGTACATGCAAGCCAAGAGGTCCTGTGTTGATTCGGTGCCAGGACTCCAAACCTCTGAAGGCCCTATTAGGAAAGATAAATGAGAAGTGTTTTCCACCTACCTGTCCTTGCTTTCCACAGAATGAACTTTAAATCAAATTTTTAGCTTTATGTCACTTGAGAGAATAGTGAGAAGGGCTTTCAGGTGGAGGGAGAGCTATGATTAAAGCTTGTGAAGGGTTGAGAACAGATACATGGTAAATTAATGTGTGTGTGTGTGTGAGAAAAATGGTGTTGAGGATTTAGAATAGACAGCGTTAGCTGGTACAAAAAAGTGTGATATATTTGCAGGGGAAAAAAGAGGAATATACGTTTGATAAAAACGGTTTCCCTCCATCCATCAGTGAATTTGGTGGACAGCTCTTTGCTGGCCACAAAAGCATCAGGGAAGAGAATATAAGTGGAACTCAATACATTTAAACAGGAATCAATCAAATACATTGCTGCATGCAAAAGAATCTAACAGAACACGAAATAAAGAGCATCCAGTTTAGGAAAGAAAATCTTGTCTCTTTACTAGGATCGGAGGCCAGCATTCCTCTTTGGGAGACAAGCAGGCCTCCATGGACGCTACAGGTCAAGATCTTGTGTTTTTGACACATTCAGTATGCAGTTGGGTTCCCAGCGACTCTTGATCGGCTTTAAAGTCAAAGTGGCATGGGATTATTGAACTTTGGGTGCCCGACTTTTCCACATTCACAAAACCCAGAATGAAATCCCTTCTAGTCGCGGTGTCTCTCTTCTTTGGTAGAAGTTAAGTGGGGGAAGAATTATGCTCTGGAATAAAGGCTTCCTCATCAACCTCCTGATGTTTATACAGGAGAGTGATCTTTGCTGGGAATTATAATGCTCATTAAAGTGTTTGCATTAAAACTTGCACAAATTAGCAATCATGACCATCTAAGCCTTTGGTGTAAGTCTACTAGCTTGTATGGGGTTGTGAGGATGTGTTCTAAAACTTGGAAGGGCCATAGCATACTTTTATACAGATATTTTCCTTTCCATAGATTCCTATGTACAGTATCTTATTTTAGAGTCTTTAAAATACATATTTTAAACCGCATCAGTGAAACTGTTCAGAAGTTCTTGTTATATTCAATGTGGTGAGATACACAATCAGTGGTCTCTTCATGAACTAAGGCAACAGGCAAGCCGAGAAGCAGGCTAGCACACCACACATTGTGTGTATCTTTACAAAGTGTCTGGTGGGGAAAGAGCACAGGCTGAAACTCACCCAGCCAACCTTGCATGCTCTGGAGAAAGCTATTTGCCCACCTAGAAAATGTAATTCAGTAAATGCGTAGCACATGCAAGTGGAAGTCTTGTTATCAAAGAGAAAGAAAGTATCCTCATTCAATGGGAAATGGAAGAAAAATCAAAATTATTTAGATCCTATCTGGGTGTATGAAGTTAACTGGATAATGACGAAATCCCTCACAAAACCTTTATGTGACTCCTTTGGGTCAGGCATTGACCATTGGCTGAGGTGCTTGGGGGAGCAAGTGGTCCTTACTATTTCAGGATACAGAAGGTAAGAAGCCAGTCACATGAACAAAAAAGGTGTTCCCATATAATTAGTGTTGCAACAAAGTTTACATAACATACAAATAAACCCCAGAGGGGTTAGAGTTTGGCAGCTTAGTTAGGAGTGGGTGGAGAAAAGGTAAGTCTCTTTCAAAGACCCATTTCTCTTAGAGTGCTCAAATCAAGAATTATCTGATTGACATGATCAGAATCCACCTGCTTCAAGTGATCCTATGCCCTTTTGTAGTCCTTTATTCTTTGCTCTTTGGATGGTTTCCCCTTATACCAGGAACCAATACCCCCAAGTAATGAACCCCTACAGCCTAATCAAGCTCCATCAAAGGTATCAGTTGAGGGTTCAAATCCTTCAATGCCACTGAAGAGACAGCTAAGCTGATTGGACAGTGAGCATATCCTAATGTATTAAGGGGCAATTGTGTCTTTCCATTACGTCTCTGGGGCAACATGTATTTTAATAGGGCTCTCAAATCCTTAACCTAAGAGATTCACTAAGGTGGAGATGGTGAGCCGGCAGGGAAGGTATTTGGGAACAATTGGTTCTCTTGGATCTTCTTCAATCATAGCACATATGCAGAGGCTTCATCAACCGAACGAAGCTATAAAAAGTTTATCCCAAGCCAGAAAAAAAGTTCCGATTAAAAAGTCCAGAACTCATACATTCATTAGCATAGTTTTTGATTCCTCAAAAGAATTACTGAGAAGGCCTTTGATGTATCAAATATTAAGCCTTTGATGTATCAAATGCTATATGCCTAGAGGGATTAGTTCTGATTAGAAAATTCTAGTCTCCGGTCTATCTCCCAGCCTTTAACGACTTGTGCATCCTTTATTAATAGGCAAATGGCAGCTGGCATTCTTTTGCCAGTGTTTGTTTGCAGGTGCCTGTGTTTGCAGTGGCACACTATGTGTCTAGCCAAGGAGGACACTGTAGTTTGGACTTGGGGGTAGCAGTCAGAAGAACTTGCTGATCTTGGGGGCATTGTTCACAATACTATCACTATGTATTTTCATGCATTCCCTGAAGATAAGTATTCCTTTCTGAGTCCCTGGAACCTCTGTGAGCTATTGTTTCACTTTGTCTCCCAGGAAGAAAGGACAATCTAGCAGTCTTCATATGTCTAATGGTTCTTTTTTGTACTATCTTTCACCAGGGCTCCCTGGCATTGGAACAGAGATAAACTAAATTAGAAGGACTTTTGCAAAGTAAACTTCTTAATAGGACATTTCATAGGATGGGCCACTTTTGCAACCGAGTGATATTCGTGAAGGTGTCTGAAGAACAGCAGACAGTGGTCAGGGCCCTGACACTGCTTTGTCATTTGTATAAAATCAGTCTTGGTTCATCTCTCATCTTAAACATGATGATTAACACAGATGTTTTACACAGATTTTGATGGTCATACTTTTATGTAATATTCACTCTGGAGGGAAAAAAAAAGTACCTTTACAGGGAAAAGAAGGAACCTGTAAACTTCCGCAGTGCTCTGGGGAAACATTATTTGAGGTGCTGCTAACTGTGGATCTCTGGACTCTCCTCTAGTGGGAATTATTCCAGGTGGTGTCCCTCAGGAGCCTCCCATCTGTGGAGAAAGCACAAGTCAGGAAATTCGGCTGTTGACTACTTCCTGTGAACATTCTACCCAGGGGCCTCTCAACAGCTTAAAGCAGAAATAGAAGGCCTTTTGCTAGTTGGGTGCAATGACTCAAATTGTGCTCTCCCAAGGCTGCATACTATTTTGAGAGCAAGCAATTAAGCAATGCTCAGGTTTATGGCTCAGCAGATGAACCTGGAATGGTTCATTTGTTCTCCTAAATAACCGCTGTGTGTGTGTGTGTGTGTGTGTGTGTGTGTGTGTGTGTGTGTGTGTATGTTTCCCTAAAGGTGAACTCCAGGATAGGTTTGTATTGTGTGTGCCCCAGGAAGCAACTTTATTGGATTGCATTAAAATGCCCTTCAGAAGTGAGTCAGAGCTCTCCTTGTTGCTGTGGACTCCTCATCTGTGCAATGGAAAACACAACCCAACTCTCCTGTAGAGGCTCCAATCAATGACTCCCAGGAAGTGGTGGGCATGTGTCACTGATCCTCAGCTGTCCATTTACCTGTTATGTTTCCAGAAGGCTGTTATTCCCAAGAGAGGCTGTGGCTCCAACATGAATGAACAGTGAGCATTCGCTTTTGCTAGTCCTCAGTTTACACTGAGCACTTTCCCCAACTGGGCTCTGGGTTTTGAGATGGGCACTTACAGAGCTGTAGGGAACAAGAAGGTGATATGATGTCTTCACAGTATTCTTGAGGTTATTTCTTTTTCTCTTTTTTCTTTTTAAGAGATAAGGTCTCGCTCTGTCTCCCAGGCTACGGTGCAGTGGCATGATCACAGCTCAAACTCCTAAGCTCAAGTGAACCTCTTGCCTCCGCCTCAAGTAGCTGTCATTACAGGCATGTGCCACTGTGCTGGGCTGAGGTAATTTCTTCTTGCCCCTAAAGCATCAAAGACAAACCTTCCTTGGTTAAGCAGCAGGGGTAGCCAAGTTGGCACAGGAAAAAGAGGAGAGAGGTGATTATTGCTCAAGCGCAGAGTCTGCCCGCTTCTCCCTCCCCGGTTCCTGGAACTCTGGACTGAGCTCAAGTCCTACCTTGACTTCCAGGGAGGCCTCCCTGCCTTGACCTCTTCAGTGCAGAAGGAGATGCTCCTGAGGGCCAGAGATGCCAACAGGAGATTTTACATTCATGTTTTGTATTCAAATTAAAGGTAACTTCAGCATCCTTCCTCATCAGTTAGTCCTCACATTTCCTTTTGTATTAAATGTATATTAGATTTCTTCTTAAAAGAAAATGTAAGCTCATGCCTGCAATCCCAGCACTTTGCAAGGCCAAGGCAGGCGGATCACAAGGTCAGGAGTTTGAGACCAGCCTGACCAACATGGTGAAACCCCATCTCTCCTAAAAATACAAAAATTAGCCAGGCGTGGTGGTGCGTACCTGGAATCCCAGCTACTCTGGGGGCTGAGGCAGGACAATCTCTTGAACCTGGGAGGAGGAGGTTGCAACAAGCCAAGATTGTGCCATTGCACTCCCACCTGGGCAACAGAGCAAGACTCTGAAAAAAAAAAAAAAAAAAAAGAGAGAGTGGCCGGGCGCGGTGACTCAAGCCTGTAATCCCAGCACTTTGGGAAGCCGAGACGGGCGGATCACGAGGTCAGGAGATCGAGACCATCCTGGCTAACACGGTGAAACCCCATCTCTACTAAAAAATACAAAACACTAGCCGGGCGAGGTGGCGGGCGCCTGTAGTCCCAGCTACTCGGGAGGCTGAGGCAGGAGAATGGTAAACCCGGGAGGCGGAGCTTGCAGTGAGCTGAGATCCGGCCACTGCACTCCAGCCTGGGCGACAGAGCGAGACTCTGTTTAAAAAAAAAAAAAAAAAAAAAAAAAAAAGAGGGAGGGAGGGAGGGGGAGGGGGAGGGGGAGGGGAAGGGAAGGGAAAGAAAAGGTGGGTTATTCCCTAATTTTCAGCTTCCCAACTCATAAGATTACAGCAGCAGAGTAGAACTACTTTGTTTTTTTTTGTTGTTTGTTTTTTTTTTTCTTTTTTTTTTTAAAATTTATTTATTATTATTATACTTTAAGTTGTAGGGTACATGTGCATAACGTGCAGGTTTGTTACATATGTATACTTGTGCCATGTTGGTGTGCTGCACCCATCAACTCGTCATTTACATCAGGTATAACTCCCAATGCAATCCCTCCCCCCTCCCCCCTCCCCATGATAGGCCCCGGTGTGTGATGTTCCCCTTCCTGAGTCCAAGTGATCTCATTGTTCAGTTCCCACCTATGAGTGAGAACATGCGGTGTTTGGTTTTCTGTTCTTGTGATAGTTTGCTAAGAATGATGGTTTCCAGCTGCATCCATGTCCCTACAAAGGACGCAAACTCATCCTTTTTTATGGCTGCATAGTATTCCATGGTGTATATGTGCCACATTTTCTTAATCCAATCTGTCACTGATGGACATTTGGGTTGATTCCAAGTCTTTGCTATTGTGAATAGTGCTGCAATAAACATACGAGTGCATGTGTCTTTATAGCAGCATAAT